>NC_091469.1:211339996-211703905 GCF_036971445.1 Narcine bancroftii
GGAATGCCACACTGACCACCGGCTTGTTCGATCCAAGCTCAACCTTCACTTCAAGCCAAAATTCAAGAACAGTGGAGCCCGCAGAAATAGGTTCAATGTTGGAAACTTGCAGTCAGATGAAGTGAGAGGAAACTTCCAGGCAAACCTCCAAGCAAAGCTCAAGGATGCAAACTGCCTCACGGACACGTCTCCTGAAACCCTCTGGGATCAGCTGAAAACGGCCATACTGCAATCCACTGAAGAGGTATTGGGCTTCTCCTCCAGGAAAAACAAAGACTAGTTTGACGAAAACAACCAGGAAATCCAGGAGCTGCTGGCAAAGAAGCCATCTGCCCACCAGGCTCACCTTGCAAAGCCTTCCTGGCCAGAGAAAAAACAAGCCTTCCGTCTCGCATGCAGCCATCTTCAGCGCAAACTCTGGGAGATGCAAAATGAGTGGTGGACTAGCCTCGCCAAACGAACCCAGCTTAGTGCCGACATTGGCGACTTCAGTGGTTTTTACGAGGCTCTAAAGGCTGTGTATGGCCCCTCACCCCAAGTCCAAAGCCCTCTGTACAGCTCAGATGGCAAAGTCCTCCTCAGCGACAAGATCTCCATCCTCAATCGATGGTCAAAACACTTCCAATCTCTTTTCTATGCCAACCGCTCAGTCCAAGAACCTGCCCTGGTCCAGCTCCCTCAACAGCCCTTGAGTCTAGAGCTGGATGAGGTCCTTACCCAGGAAGAGACATATAAGGCAATTGAACAACTGAAAAGTGGCAAAGCAGCAGGTATGGATGGAATGCCCCCCAAAGGTCTGGAAGGCTCGCAGCAAAACTCTGCATACCAAACTGCATGAGTTTTACATACTCTGCTGGGACCAAGGAAAGCTGCCTCAGGACCTTCGTGATGCCATCATCATCACCCTGTACAAAAACAAAGGCGAGAAATCAGACAGCTCACACTACAGGGGAATCACGCTGCTCTCCATTGCAGGCAAAATCTTCGCTAGGATTCTCCTTAATAGACTAATACCTAGTGTCACCGAAAATGTCCTCCCAGAATCACAGTGTGGCTTTTGCGCAAACAGAGGAACTACTGACATGGTCTTTGCTCTCAGACAACTTCAAGAAAAGTGCAGAGAACAAAACAAAGGACTCTACATCACCTTTGTTGACCTTACCAAAGCCTTCGACACCGTGAGCAGGAAAGGGCTTCGGCAAATACTAGAATGCCTCGGATGTCCCCCCCCCCAAGTTCCTCAACATGGTTATCCAACTGCATGAAAACCAACAAAGTCGGGTCAGATAAGGCAATGAGCTCTCCGAACTTTTCTCCATTGACAACGGCATGAAGCAAGGCTGCATCCTCCCACCAACCCTCTTTACTATCTTCTTCAGCATGATGCTGAAACAAGCCATGAAACACCTCAACAATGAAGGCGCTGTTTACATCCGGTACCGCATGGATGGCAGTCTCTTCAATCTGAGGCGCCTGAAAGCTCACACCAAGACACAAGAGCAACTTGTCCGTGAACTACTCTTTGCAGATGATGCCGCTTTAGTTGCCCATTCAGAGCCAGCTCTCCAGCGCATGACATCCTGTTTTGCGGAAACTGCCAAAATGTTTGGCCTGGAAGTCAGCCTGAAGAAAACTGAGGTCCTCCATCAGCCAGCTCCCCACCATGACTACCAGCTCCCCCACATCTTCATCGGGCACACAGAACTCAAAACGGTCAACCAGTTTACCTACCTCGGCTGCACCATTTCATCTGATGCAAGGATCGACAACAAGATAGACAACAGGCTCGCCAAGGCAAATAGCGCCTTTGGAAGACTACACAAAAGAGTCTGGAAAAACAACCACCTGAAGAAACACACAAAGATCAGCGTGTACAGAGCTGTTGTCATACCCACGCTCCTGTTCGGCTCCGAATCATGGGTCCTCTACCGGCATCACCTATGGCTCCTAGAACGCTTCCACCAGCAATGTCTCCGCTCCATCCTCAACATTCATTGGAGTGACTTCATCACCAACATCGAAGTACTCGAGCTGACAGAGTCCGCAAGCATCGAATCCACGCTGCTGAAGATCCAACTGCACTGGGTGGGTCACGTCTCCAGAATGGAGGACCATCGCCTTCCCAAGATTGTGTTCTATGGCGAGCTCTCCACTGGCCACCGAGACACCAAAGAAGAGGTACAAGGACTGCTTAAAGAAATCTCTTGGTGCCTGCCACATTGACCACCACCAGTGGGCTGATATCACCTCTAACCATGCATCTTGGCGCCTCACAGTTCGGCGGGCAGCAACCTTCTTTGAAGAAGACCGCAGAGCCCACCTCACTGACAAAAGACAAAGGAGGAAAAACTCAACACCCAACCCCAACCAACCAATTTTCCCTTGCAACCTCTGCAACGGAGCCTGCCTGTCCCGCATCGGACTTGTCAGTCACGAAAGATCCTGCAGCTGACGTGGTCATACGCCTCCATAAATCTTCGTCCTTGAAGCCAAGCCAAAGAAAGATATATGGAAAAATCTACATTCAATAATGCGCAACTTACGTCCACTACATCCCGTTCCCTGAACAGGATTTCTGAACTTTACTTTGTATTACCTTATAGGAGCACGGATGGAAAAAAAAGTTTTCTTTCTTGTTTGGATTTAACACTACTTACAATATGAATTTTAACCTTGATTGCTATGGGTTTGATTTTTTTTCTTTTTCCTTACTTATCTCATAATATTGTATGTTTTATCATTTATTGGATTTAGAATTAAGTTGTATTGCTTCTGTACCATGTTTTTATTTGCAAATCTGCAAAGGTTTCATTGCAATTGATTCACTGCTTTTTTTGTTTGTCTTTTTGAAAAAAACTCAATGAAAAATAATTTTAAAAGAAAGTTTTGGATTTTGGATAAGGGATACCTGCTTTGGTTAATATGGAGACAGATCAGCTTTTCCCCATAAGAGACAAAACAAATAAGCACATGGGTTAGTTCTAGCAAGGGGCCAACTATAGAAATGGAGGTGGAGGGAGAAAACGAGGGATGGGATGTTTATGGTTTCTACACAGGTAGTGGTCAGCCCACGATTCGTCACAGGATGTGGTCATAAAAGGCATTTGGCATGAGATTGTTGGGGAGCTGCATCTCGTACCATAATACGCCCTGAGGTATTGCCTCCTCCTCCTGCTACCTTTTCATTTAACAAGTGGATACTGGAAACACTATGTCTTTTGTATTCCGCCCCCCCCCCCCCACTCCCCAATCCTGCCCCTCACACCTCATCACCTTAATGTTAGTACGGTTGGTGATGCCAGTATCCCTATTCCTGTATCTGTTAATTTAATGGGAACTGTGTCTCAGGACTCCTTCATTATATCCCAAGCAATATCCATCCCCTTGTTCCTACCGTCTGACAATACTGATTAGCACCCACAGCTGAGGAGCATATTTCTCCAGTGGTTAACACTATGATAAACCAGGGTGTGATTGTTAGCACAACAGAGTCCATGTCATACTCCTATCTTGCGCTTCCCTAAACTGGGGAAGAGGTACGAGAGGCAATTTGTGCAAGACCTGTAGAGCTCGTCGAAAGAACCAAAGACTTGTTGATCCAAACCAAGGCTTTTATTAGCAAAAGACCGGAGCTCTTCACAGGTGGCCGACCAGTCCGGAATGATCCGACCTGGCTAGGGACACAACCCTTTAAGGCCCAGACAATAGGTGTGGCTTAGCTCTCAGCCAATCGCTGTAAGCACAGTCTAGATACAGTAACTATATACACTATGTACATTGGTGATAGATCTGTACTATCACATTCACCCCTTCTTGGAGAATTGACCCTGGGAAAAAAAAACAAAAACGAGGGAGAGAATGAAAAGGAAGGGGTAGGTCAAGGACTGTAGCGGTCAGGGGGTCTGACCATCCGGCGTGACCGCCGTGGTGCCGGGATTGGGGTCGCTGGAGTGGTGTTGCCAGCGGGCTCATCGGGTGCGACTGCTCCGTCGCTCAATTCCCCAGTCGTTTTGTCGGCAGGGTGGCCCGGGTCATTGGGGTGCTGTTGGTCCTTCTGTTGCGGCACGGGGCCTGGAGCATAAGGAGTTGGGGGGGTTTGCTGGGTCTACCGCGTGCTGAGCTAGGTCCCGCACCGAAACAGTGTCCTCCCGCCCGTCTGGGAACTCCACGTATGCGTAATGTGGGTTCGCGTGGAGTAGAGTCACTCGGTCGACCAAGGGGTCGTTCTTTGAGTGCCGGACGTGGCGTCGCAAAAGGACGGGGCCAGGGACGGTGAGCCATGCCGGTACAGTGGTTCCCGATTCGATTTCCTTGGGAAAAGGAACATCCTTTCATGGGGGGTGGCATTTGTTGCAGTACATAGGAGGGAGCGGATGGAGTGTAAGGCACTAGTGAGAACCTCCTGCCAGTGAGAGGTGGGGAGACCTTTAGACCGGAGAGCCAGTGTAACCGCTCTCCATATGGTGGCATTCTCCCTCTCGACCTGGCCATTACCGCGTGGGTTATAGCTCGTGGTCCTGCTTGAAGCAATACCACACTCCAGAAGGTACTGTTGCAGCTCTGCACTCATGAATGAGGACCCCCTATCACTGTGGATGGAATTGGGGTACCCGAAGATGGTGAAAATACTGTGAAGGGCCTGTATCACTGAGGTGGCAGTGGTGTCTGGGCAGGCCACAGCGAATGGGAAGCGGGAGTACTCGTCGATGGCCGTAAGGATGTAGGTATTACGGTTGGTCGACGGTAGGGGTCCCTTAAAGTCTACGCTAAGACGCTCGAAGGGGCGGGTGGCTTTGATAACGTGGGAGTTATCCGGACGGAAGAAGTGGGGCTTGCATTCGGCGCACACCGAACAGGCTCGGGTCATGGAGCGGATCTCCTCGACTGTGTAGGGTGGATCAACAAGTCTTTGGTTCTTTCGACGAGCTCTACAATTTTATTAGCAAAAGACCGGAGCTCTTCACAGGTGGCCGACCAGTCCGGAATGATCCGACCTGGCTAGGGACACAACCCTTTAAGGCCCAGACAATAGGTGTGGCTTAGCTCTCAGCCAATCGCTGTAAGCACAGTCTAGATACAGTAACTATATACACTATGTACATTGGTGATAGATCTGTACTATCACAAGACCACCATGCGATTAATTGAATAATTACATCTATTTGCTTCATTGGTTTCAGACACTAATATTATACTTTCTGTTCTCCCTGCAGGAGCCACAATTTTTTACAGTCATTGATTGGTGCTCCTCCTTTTTCTCTGTACCACTTCGGCCAGACAGGCAGTATTTGATTGCTTATTGTATTAAACAATATTCTTGGATTAGAATGCCTCAAGGCTGCACTGAAAGCCCTACTGCTAAAATGCTGTAGCCATTTGACATGATTTAGAAAGCCTGGAGCTTTCTGCTAATTTTACACTGATTCAATTCGCTGATGACCCTCTGGTGGCTTTGCTTTACCTGGCTACATATGGTAAAGACTCTCTTATCTTATTGAACTGTTGAGCTGAATGAGGACATTATTGCACGCAAAGAAAGACTCAGGTTTTGTCATACTGAAGTTCAATATAGAACCATAAAACACTGTAGCACAGAAACAGGCTCTTTTGGCCATTCTAGTCTCCCAGTCCGTAGCTCTCCATATATCTCCAATCTTCTTAAATGTTAAAATTGAATCCACATTCACCACATCACAGTGAAGTAGTGAATGTAGGGACATCCACATGAGGCAGGGTCTTAAAAAAGCAGCCTCTATCCTGAGAGACACGCACCACCCTGGCCACGCCCTCTTCACTCTGCTACCATTGGGAAAAAAGGTATAGGAGCCTAAAGACGAGCACTCAGCGGCACAAGGACAGCTTCTTCTCTGCTGCCATCAGATTCCTGAATAATCAATGAACTAAAGACAATGTCTTACTTTTCATGAACTATTATTTTTAGTATTTTTTAGAGTAACGTTGGAAGATGGGTATTATATGAATGTTTGCACTGTGTCGCTGCCGCTAAACAGCAAATTTCATGACTTGTTCATGACAATAAATTCTGATTTTGATACAGCTGGTAGCTCATTCGCACTCATGTTCCCCTTAAACTTTTCCCCTTTCACCCTTAACCCATGTCCTCTGGTCTTTATTTCATTATCCATCCTAATTACGCCTTTCAGCATTCTTCAACAATCAACCCTGCTACGTTCCTGCAAGAGAGCACAACTGCACATCCCTTTCTTTACAGCCGTTACCTCCCCTCATCCCGACCTGTCAGACTGGTCCTTGGACAATGCAGATTTGGGCTATTACATTGATGGATCATCATGTCGTCCCGCAGATAATGTTACTTTGGCCGGTGATGCCATGGTCTCAAAATTTGAACTCATTGAGGTCTTTGCTCATCTACAGTAAACCTCCGCTCAGGCAGCTGAACATTTTGCCCTGACACGCGCTTGCATCCTCACCTTGGACCACTCTGCTGATATCTATACTGACTCTCATTATGCATTTGGGTTAGTTCATGATTTTGGACAGTTATGGAAAAATTGTGAATGTGTCACCTTGTCGAGCCACTCCATCAAAGATGTCCATTTAGTCTACATCCTCCCTGATGCCCTCCTTCTACCTGCCGTGGTAATTAAATGTGAAGCTCACACAACAAGGAATGACCCTGTTTTCATATGAAATGCTTTTACTGACTACCAGACCAAACAGGTTACTTTTCATCAATTGTCTCTTCTGCAGTCATCAGCACTGACTGACTGTCCCCTGTCCATTTATTATTCTGAACTAGAGCAAGCCCAGAATGCAACCCTATTTCAGGAGATCCATACCTGGCAATGTTCTGGGTTCAGCAAAGGTGCTGCTGGCTGGGTGCACCCTGATGGTTGACCTGTTTTCCCCAGATCACTCTTTTTGCCCTTGGTTCTCCTGGTTCATTTGCAGACTCACATGGGGAAAGGAGAGATGCTGCACAATTATACCCAGCGATGGTTTGCACCTGGAATATCGGTAAACGGTAGACAGTGTGCTACAGACATATTAACAACACAGTAAAGGCAGGTTTCCTGGAAAATATGATCCTTTGCCTGATCCTGATATGCCATTTGATTCATTTTGTACACATGCCGGCCAGCAAATCATTCAAATATTTGTTGGTCATAGCTGATAATGTTCTCTCAGTTGGTGGATATCCAACTAAAAAAGATAATGCTGGAACAGTTGTACAAGTCCTAATGAAAGAAGGATTTGGGGTTCAACAACAATTGGTGTCTCGTTTTGCTAATACTGTATATAAATTAAAGGCCTGGCTGAAGCTCTGGGATTCAGATGGCAATTGCATATCCTATACCAGCCTCAGTCCACCGGAATAAATGTAAGGATGAATGGAGGCATTACGAACGTATGTTCACATCATAAGCTCAGCTGACCAGACACCCTTCCCATTGTAATGTACATGTTGAGAAATAGGTAAAATAGGTCACCTGGGTTAACCCCTTAAGACATATTCATAGGCTAATCCATGTCTCCCTGATCTAAAATTCCTATTACCCCGAACAACATAGTCCTAATTTGGTCACATGAGGCTACCCTAAATTATGCCGAAGCTATGTGTGAAATAGGCCAGAACATGTACTCCAGGGTCCAGGATAGCCAGAAACTGTTGAGGGAGCGAAACATGCACCCATATAAACCTGGTAACATGATTTATGTGAAAGCCATTACTTTCTCCTCTTCCAGGTGGAAAAGACATGAAGGTTTAGTTAACATCGCGGTCATCTGTGAAAGTGAAGGAGGAACTTGACTGGATTCACACCATCTGACACAAACTAAATCAGTGGTTCTCAACCTTTTTCTTTCCTCTCACATACCACTTTAAGTATTCCCGATGCCATAGGTGCTCTGTCATTAGTAAGGGATTGCTTAAGGTGGTATATAGGTACAAAGAAAATGGTTGAAAACCACTGTTTTAATCGGACCTCATTGACTCATTATGTGCACGGTTTCAGAACTCCAAAGGAAATGGGGCAATGACTTTTGCTCTCAAGCAAAATATTTCAGAACAATTGGGTCTAGAGCAGTGATTCTCAACCTTCCCTCCCCACTCACATCTCATCTTAAAGCCATCATGGTTTCTTTATGGGAAAATCTTGTTTGACCTTTGGAATTTTTTTTGAGGAAGTGAAAAGTAGGCTGGATAAGTGAGATGCAGTAGATGTTGTGTATTTGGTTGTTCAGAAGGCAGCTGACCAGGTGCCGCACATGATAAGAGCCCAATGATATAACATGAAGCATATATTGTAAGTGAGGGTAGAGCATTGGCTGATTGACAGGAAGCAGAGAGTTGGAATACAAGGAACATATTCTGATTGGCTGCCAGTTGCTTATAGTGCTCCACAGAGGTCGGTGTTGGGGCCACTTCTTTTTATGTTGTATATTAAGGATTTTGATTATGGAATGAATGGATTTGTGGCCATTTGTGGATGATATGAACGTCAGTAGAGGAGCAGGTAGTGTAGAGGAAACATGGAAGCTGCAGAAGATCTTAGACAGATTAGAAGAATGGGCAGAGAAGTGGCAAATTAAATATAGTCTCAGAAAGTGTATGGTCCATTATCCCCGGCTCTCTTTGTATTGGCCATGAAACCTCTGGCAGAAACTATTCGACGGGATCCAAACACTAAGAGATTCAGAGTGGACTAAGAGGAACATAAAATTAGTCTTTTTGCAGATGATGTATTAATATATCTGACAGAGCCTATAACTTCTCCACACAGACCTCACTTGCAATTGGAAGATTATAGGAGGGTTTCTGGGAACAAAATAAATTGGAATAAAAGTGAGATTATATCTTTAATAGACAGGGATTATATGGATTGTAAAAGCCCATTCAGAGCCAGCTCTTCAGCGCTTGACGTCCTGTTTTGCGGAAACTGCCAAAATGTTTGGCCTGGAAGTCAGCCTGAAGAAAACTGAGGTCCTCCATCAGCCAGCTCCCCACCATGACTACCAGCCCCCCCACATCTCCATCGGGCACACAAAACTCAAAACGGTCAACCAGTTTACCTATCTCGGCTGCACCATTTCATCAGATGCAAGGATCGACAATGAGATAGACAACAGACTCGCCAAGGCAAATAGCGCCTTTGGAAGACTACACAAAAGAGTCTGGAAAAACAACCAACTGAAAAACCTCACAAAGATAAGCGTATACAGAGCCGTTGTCATACCCACACTCCTGTTCGGCTCCGAATCATGGGTCCTCTACCGGCACCACCTACGGCTCCTAGAACGCTTCCACCAGCGTTGTCTCCGCTCCATCCTCAACATCCATTGGAGCGCTCACACCCCTAACGTCGAGGTACTCGAGATGGCAGAGGTCGACAGCATCGAGTCCACGCTGCTGAAGATCCAGCTGCGCTGGATGGGTCACGTCTCCAGAATGGAGGACCATCGCCTTCCCAAGATCGTATTATATGGCGAGCTCTCCACTGGCCACCGTGACAGAGGTGCACCAAAGAAAAGGTACAAGGACTGCCTAAAGAAATCTCTTGGTGCCTGCCACATTGACCACCGCCAGTGGGCTGATAACGCCTCAAACCGTGCATCTTGGCGCCTCACAGTTTGGCGGGCAGCAGCCTCCTTTGAAGAAGACCGCAGAGCCCACCTCACTGACAAAAGGCAAAGGAGGAAAAACCCAACACCCAACCCCAACCAACCAATTTTCCCTTGCAACCGCTGCAATCGTGTCTGCCTGTCCCGCATCGGACTGGTCAGCCACAAACGAGCCTGCAGCTGACGTGGACTTTTTACCCCCTCCATAAATCTTCGTCCGCGAAGCCAAGCCAAAGAAGAAAAGAAATACACAATTTAGATGGCTGATAAATGGGATCAAATACTTGGGGATTAAAGGAGATAATAATTTAAAAACTTGTATAAATTGAACTACTTTACCTTGCTTAAGAAAGTTGATTTAAATAAATAGGTAACTTCCAATCACACTGATCAGAAGAGTGAACTGCATCAAAATGAATATATTCACACATTTACAATACCTTTACCAGACTCTTCCAATACCATTACTAAATAAATTCTTTCAAAACTTGAATAAGTTAATTAGGAGGTTTCTTTGGAAAGTAAGCCACCTAGAACCTCCATGGAAAAATTAACTTGGAAATATTACATGGGAGGTTTACCACTCCTGAATTTTAACTATTACTATTGGGCTACCTAGATGAAATCTGCTACTTCCTTCTTTGACAGAAGGGACAAGCCTTCATGGGTGCACTAAGTGGGAGAGAGAGTAGCAAAAAGATTTTATAGATAAATGGGATATTAAATCCATTTCTGCTGTTAAGTAGGCACCATTAATAAAGCATATTCTGAATTTTTTGCACAAATTGAATTATTTAATTAGTTCAAGAAAAAAAAAACTCCTAAAACGCCCTTGATAGAAGAAAGATTAATTTGTTTAACAATGGATAATTTAATTCTACATGCCTGGTCCCGCAAAGTGATCAGATATGTGGAAGATTGTTATGTTCAAGGGCAATTACTGTCATTTGAACACTTAAAAAATAAATACAATATCCATAATAATACAATTTTCTGCTACTTTCAATTAAGAGACTAATTAGGACCGACCATGATTCTACCAGAATGCAGTGAAATGGAGATTCTGATTTGAAAGGGGATCACAAAGAAATTTACATCAGCAATGTATTTTCTACTTCAATCGGGCACTGCTAAACGGGAGTTATACAAATCAAAACAAAGATGGGAATCAGACTTGAATATTAGTATTGGTGACAAGAACTGGTCCGATTTATGTCAGGATTGCATGAGTAATACGATTAAAGTAAGATATAGACTGGTGCAACATAACTTCTTGTATCAGCAGAAGTTGCATAAATTCAAATCAAATATACCCAATATATGTTTTAGATGTGAGGAAGAAACAGGAACCTTCTTACATTCCACCTGGTCATGCTCTCAACTGAAACCTTTTTGGGAAAATTTTATTGAACCAGATTATCGGGAAACAATTGCTACAAAGACCAGAATTGTTTCTCCTAGAAAATATTGTGGACATAAATGAAACTGTCCAAGTTCCAATTGGAATTTCTTTAAGTTGCATTGGCAGTGGCCTGGAAATGTATTGCAGTTACCTGGAAGTCTGATCCTGCATGGACATAGCCCGATGGAATGTGGAAATGCACAGTTGTGTTCCCCTGGAGAAAATCACTTACAATTTTAAGGAGGAAGTACAATATGTTTTTGCAGGTATGGCAGCCATACTTGCACAATGCAGGGTTGAATAGTTAAGACATTTGTTCTATTTTTGAATTTTCTATTCTCTTCCCCACCCCCCCCCCCCCCCCCCGCCACCCCATATTTGAGATCCAGGTAAGAAACAGAATTGGATTTTTGTGAGCTGGATTCCACATCCTGACAGTTCCACTTTCATTCTTTCTTCTATCTTTACTTTTTTCTTTGTTCTATTTTCTTATTCACTTTCTCTCTGCCTTTTCCTTTCCAATTTGTATTTTCTTAA
Organism: Narcine bancroftii; assembly: GCF_036971445.1. Classification (NCBI taxonomy): domain Eukaryota; kingdom Metazoa; phylum Chordata; class Chondrichthyes; order Torpediniformes; family Narcinidae; genus Narcine; species Narcine bancroftii. Next base: position 211,351,539 of record NC_091469.1, read on the forward strand.
GGGGTTATTATCTTCTTAAGGGGTTTTTGTTTTGTCGGGGGAGGGGTTGTTTTGAAATTTGGACAGCCTGTATTAATCATTACTTTTCATTTATTTTTTGCATTTGTGATGATAAATTTTTGATGCTTGTTTGACCACAAAATTATAATAAAATATTTAAAAAAAGGAAACTGTATGGTCATGCAATTCAGCAGAAAAAATAAATTTGCAGATTACTTTTTAAATGGGGTGAAAATTGAAAATATCCAGATACAAAGAGACCTGGAAGTCCTAGTGCAGGATCACCTGAAGGTAAACAGTGGTGAAGGAGGCAAATACAAGGCTGGGATTCATTTTGAGAGGGATAGAATCAGGGATTTGATGTTGAGGCTTTAAAATGAGACCTTAATTGGAGTATTGTGAGCAGTGTTGGGCTCCTCATTCAAGAAAAGATGTGCTGAAGTTGGAAAGGGTTCAAAGGAGGTTCACTAGGATATGAAAGGGTTATCATATGAGGAGTGTTTGACAGCTTTTGGCCCCTATTCATTAGAATTTAGGAGGAGGGAGGAGATCTCATTGAAACATTTCAAATGTTGAAAGGCATGGAGAGAATAGATGAGGAAATGCTGTTTGCCCATGGTGAGAGAATCGAGGACAAGACAGGACGACTGTAGGAATGAAGGGCGTCCGCTTGGAAAACAAACGTGGAGTAATTTCTTCAGCCAGGGGATTGTAAATCGGTAGAATTTGTTGCCACAGGTGGTTGTGGAGGGGCTAGGCATTGGGTGTATTTAAGACAGAGCATCAAAGGGAGAAGGCCGAGTACTGGTGCTGAGTGGATCAGCTCACAATTGAATGGCAAGGCAGACTCTACGGGCTGAATAGCCTATATTTTTTTATTTTACGGTCTTACATGCAGTACAAAAAAGCCCTGGAGAAAATCAGTAGCTCACTAGTACCCATTGAAAGCAAAAGACTCAATGTTTCGAGACTGAACTCTCCTTCAGGAGTGCTGAAAATTAGGCAGATACCTGAATTAAGAATGTTGGGGGAGGGGGGGAAGAGGAAGGAGCACAGGCTAACAGGTGACAAGTAACCGGTGAGAGGATATCGAAGAAAGAAGTTGAGAAGTAACAGGAGTAGAGGGCTAAGGAAGTTAGCTCCCTAATAGAAGGAAGAGAAATGGTGGGGAGCTGGAGGGAAGGAGTCAGGGGGATGAGAGAAAGAGAGAAACTGGAAATGAACTTAATAGTGACGCTGATATCAATGGCATCTGGGTGGAGACTTCTGAGACAGAATATGAGGTGCTGTTCCTCCAATTTGCAGGTGGTTTCAACTTAACAGCACATGAGGCCTTGGACAGACATGCTTGGGTGGCAATGGGGTGCAAAAGTGTGTGTAGATACCAAGCATCGAGTAAGTTCTTGAAGAAGGTAAAGGATATATGAGTGCAGTTGAAAAGAAGTTAGAAGGGTTAAAAAAAAGAGGACAAGGAAAATCCTAAAAGATTCTGTGGTGTGAACAAACGGATAATTAAATAGAAAATAGGTCCCTTAAATGATGCTATGTGGTAATTTATGTGCAGAGCCATGAAAGATGGGCAAGGTCTTATGTGGACAAGAACATGGAAGTACTGTTATGAGTTCAGAGAAAGAACATATCAACATTATGAAAGACGAGATGCTGGCTGCTGTTATGTGCTTAAAGGTGGATAATTCCTTGCCTGACCAGGTAGTTCCTGAGACATGGGAAGACATTATTGGAGCCCTGAAAGTGAATTGTCTATCTTTGTTTCTGGTAAGGAAGAAAGGAAAATACCTTCATTTAAGAAGGGCTGTGAGGACCAGCCAGAAAACTACTGCCTTATATCAGCAATGGGCAAGTTGCTAGAGAGGTTTCTGAGAAGCAGGATTTAATTACATTTGGAAAGACAAGGACTGAGCAAAGAAAATTAACATGGGAAATCAGTTTTCACGAATGTTATTGATTTTCTTTGAAAAGCTAAGGGGATTAATGAGGGCAAGGCAGGAGATGCTGCTTACATGAGTTTTAATAAGGCCTTTCACAAAGACCCTGTGGTAGACTGGTCTGCTGTTTTTGTAAAATGAGTTTATCATTGTAAGGGAGAGTATACAGAGGAGGGACTGAATGGTCACAGTTAACATTTCACACAAGCACAACACAAGTCACAGCCCAGTGATAATTCGATACATTGGGAGAACAGAGGGAAGGTTTGTCACAGTCTGTTCCAGAATTTGATACATTTGCAAAGACACTGTGATTTTTGCAAAGGGAAAACCATTCTGGCTGTTGAAGAGAAAGCAGCTTTTTGAAAGCAGCTCTTGTGCCAGCCATTTTTGTGGAATTCAGAGCAAAGCCTGCTCTGTGAATGAGTGGGTCTTTTCGGTGGATTGACCTGTGGCAGGAGGGCCTTTTTGGGAAGTGCTTCATTTTGATTGTGACTAGCAGTGAAGTTACTTGGAGAGACCGATTCCAGGGTCTTGGAACCTTCATGTAGGCCAACCAGTTCAAGTCTTGCTTACAAAATGACCACAGCTTGTGTGGATGGACATTTCTTCAAAGGCAACGCAAGGAGAATTCGTGAGACTGTAGCAAACATAACTTCAATCTTCCCATCAGTTCAACATTAATTCTGGGCATCAAATTTCGAAGGCCTGCGCTTCAACACTGAATTTAAAAGACTGAACTTTGAAGTAACTCTCTAGATTTTGGTCTCGACTCTAATGGTTTGTGTTTATCACACACACACACACACACACACACACACACACACACACACACACACACACACACACACACACACACACACACACACACACACACACACACACACACACACACACACACACACACACCTGTGCATAGCTGGGGATAGATTTAGTGTTAAGGATAGTTTGAGTGTTAAGACTATAGTTTAAGAATTAGGAATAAAATTAGTGATTTAAAATTAAACACTGTCTGGTTCATTGCCCTATTGCTGCTCGTTACACAGTTCGTATCAAGTAATATTATAGTGGCCTGCATACATTTGTCATGTTAATAGGTGGACTTGTAATCTTCTGATTTCACAAAACATGATATTTTGGGGAATAACTTAAATTCATGCTGTTTTAAATAGAATTAAGCATCCATGTTTGAAACTCAAGTCTTATCTCACATCACTGTCACAAGTGCTTAAAAATAGCTGTTAGCAGTGGAATATCCGCAGAATGCCAATGCAGATTAGGCACAGGTCTCTGCCTTGCTAAAGTGATTGCCACAGCACCTGTTTCATACTTGGAATAATGCCAAGTTGAGAGCCCTGTTTGATTGCAGGGAATGTGGAGATCAGTTCCAGATGTGTTTATTCACATCAAACCCAAGGACCATATCATACCCTTAAAAAAAACATAGGTAAAGAATACCCACAGGACCCAGAGCTGTTCCTATTGGGAAATATGATGGACATAAGGCTAAAGATGAAGCAGTCCAATTACAAATCCAATTTTCATAACGATCGCATTGGCCGTGGCCAGGAAGTGCATAGCGGTTACCTGGAAATCTGACTCTCACTTGGGCGTTGCGCTCTGGAATATGGAAATGCAAAGCCGTCTAAAAATTTGGCAACCCTATTTAAATTTTATAGGACCACAGTTATCGTGTGGATCTGCGTATCTCGCTGCCCTGCCTTCCCCATCTATCCTCCTGAGGGAGGAGTGGGGTGGGTCCATCCTAATCAAGTAAAGTCAAGAAAAATGTAACAGCCTGAGTGCCGGCTGTCAGGCTGTGAAAAATCCATGATGTGTTCCCCACCTTTGTTGTGGGTGCCTTGAAATTGTATGTAATTGTGGTCTGTTAAATGGGGGGGGGGGGGGGGGAGATGGCTTGGACTCAATGGCGAACTTTATATAATGGATAACTAATTTGTGATTGATTACTAGAAGTTGTTTGAGTTTGAAGATCTATAAATAAAACATTCAAAAAAAAAGGACCATATGAAAAGATAACACACAGGGATACAGGAATAAAGGAACCGGACAAAGATATTTAGCCTCTGGAGCCTGTTTCACCATTTTGTCTTTGTGCATGACCAGTAATAAACTTGCTCAACTAAAGTCTAAAATTAGGACATGAATGACCATTAGTGGTCATTTGCAGAAGGGAATTCAAATCCTCAATACAATGTGTATGAAAAAGGAGTTTCCCAATTTCGCTTCTGATTGCAAACCAGAGATGAGGGAGTGTAAGTGCTCTTGACATAAAGACAACATTGACAGTGTGGTATTGAGGCACACGAGTAAATCTGAAATCATGTGTCATCAATGGGGAAGCATTCCGGTGCAGTCAGACAAGATAATGCACACAAAAAAAAGAGGCTGTGCTTGTCGAAAGTCGATCAACCCAACACCAGGATATCACAACAGGAGATTCTACAGTGGCATCTTAGGTCCAATTATCTGTAGCTGTTACTGTAACCTTTCCAAAGTTAGAAAAGAAAATGTTTGCTATTGATTGCTCCCTGTTCAATTTAATAACCAGTTCCTCAGCAAATGAACCAGCCCATGACTGTATGCAGCAACTAAGAGAATATTGGTCATGGGCTGGTAAGTAACATTCGTCGCATAGAAATGTTAGACAACGACCTCCAAAAGGTCGGTCTCTAACAATCTACCCTTGATTTTCAATGGCATTATCATTGCTGAGTCCCTTCACCGCCAACATCTGAAGGAACATCATTAAGCAGGAACACAACAGAATCAGCCACATAAATACCATGGCCACAAATGAGCAACTCCTCTTCAGATGCTGCAGCTGATGACGAGGATCCTCTCCAAAAAGGTATTGATAGCATGGTAAAATGGTCACAAAAATGGGCCATGCAATTCATCCTTCCAAATGCAAAACCATGCATGTCACCAGGAAGAGAAAACCAGGCAAAACATCATACAAAATCCTGGGTGTCACCCTCGATGAAACCAAACAGACCAAATACCTTGGCATCAAAATACAGAATGACCTGAGCTGGAGTGATCCGATGCATCATAGAACGGTGAAGTACTAAACTTTGTGAGACTCAGCTTCCATCAATCCTCAACTTCTGTCAAGGAAAAGCTGTGCCTCATCCTCGTCAGACCACATTTGAATTAGGCAGTAGCTACATAGGATTCATGCACAAGCAAAAACAGAAGAAAAACATTAACGAGTCCAGAGACAGGTAGCCCAATTTGTCGCAAATACACATGGAAGAGAAGCGAGTGTTACAAAGCTCTTGGATTCATTAAGGTGGAGCTCACTCCAAGACAGACGTGGAGCACACCACTTGACCTGTTTTTACAAAATGCTAAACTGCCAGCTCGATATAGACTACATTGAATCCAGGCCAGCTCGGAGCAGGGGTGGGCATGCAATCCAACCTGTAGCGCCATCTTCCAAGAGAGATGTGTACAGCAATTCATTCTTCCCCCGCACAATTAAAGCACGGAGTAATCTTCACCCTACCAGACTCACACAACCAGACCCAATTAACTCTAAGACAGCTCTTCTTCAACAATCTCTCCTTAAGCACGCCCTCCCCATCTCCAGTATAAATTCCAGGCGGAATATTTTGGAGGATCCAGAACCAAGGTGAAGCCAATCTTCTTTTTCTTATTCTTTCTCTTCTCTTATTTGTTCATTCTCGTGTTTTGTTTGGGGGGGGGCGGGTTGGAGGGTTCCTCTTATTTTGTTCTTCTTTCTCTCTATTCTCCCTTTGGTTCAACGTGGACATTGAATTTGCATTTTTGTAGAATTATGTAATTTTTCTTTCTTTATAATAATTGAATCACGTGTTGACTATTTTCTCTCACTTTCTTTAATATCGACGTGTAGATCAGTTTGCATTATTTTGTTAATATTGTGGATATTGATGTTTTTCTTTTTGACTATTCTTCGTTTTGACTGCACGTTGATTGAAAATTCTCAAAATATTAAAAAAAAAGGATTTGGGGAGTGTTGTCGAAGAGGGATCTAGGATTACTGGTGCATGGTACCTTGAAAGTAGTGTCACAGTCAGACAGGGTAGTCAAAAAGGCTTTTGACACGTTGGCCCTCATGAGTCAGAGTAATGAGAAGTTGAGAGGTCAAGTTGCAGTTGTTTAAAATATCAGTGAAGCCCCATTTGGAGTACTGTGCTCAGCAAGAAAGATGGCAAGATTTAAAACGATGTTGCCTGGACACTGGGGCCTTAGATATGGGAAAAGGTTGAGCAGGCTATGGCTTGATTCCTTGGAACAGAGGAGGGATGATCATATCATGAGAGAATAGATCGGGTTAACACAGTCTTTTGCCCAGATTAGGGGGAAATCAGTGACCAGAGTCGTACTGTAGTAAGTCACAAAATTCTGTTGACACCATGGTGGAAGTAAAAACACAAAATGCTCAGCAGGTCAACTAGTGTCTTTTGTGTAGCAATGGTAAAGGTACATAACTGGCATTGCAGGCTTGAGCCCTTCATCAAGGACACACAGCATAGAAGTTTAAATTACAATTTAATTTTGAGATACAGTATGGTAACAGGCTCTTCCAACCCATGCACCTACACCACCAAAATACACGCAATTCACCTCCCAACCAAAGTGGAGCACCCAGAGAAACCCATGTAGACACAAGGAGATTGTACAAACTCCTTACAGACAGCACCAGATTAAATCCAAGTTGCCGGCACTGCAATAGCGTTGTGCTAACCGCTGTGCTAACTGCGCCGCCCTAAATGGTTGTTGCCTAATGGGAGTCGACTCAGACACTAGAGGCATTCGTGCGCTTTCGTCAACGTGAGTGTTGCTTCAATGTGTTTGATCCAAGTCAGGTCACTGGTAATGTTCGCATCAGGATTTGAAGCTCCCTATTGTCTCCTCAACAACATGGATGAGGAGTAGTGTTCAGACTCTATCCCTCTCCTGAAGTCCACCTACCCCACCTCCCCCCACCACATATATTCATCTATTACCTGTCAGCTCACACTTCTCCCTCCACTCCATCCCTCCAATCTTCTGCCACTTTCTTCCCAATCCTGATGACTGGGTTTCAGCCCAAAACACCAACTATTTTATTGCTTCCCATGATTGCTGCCTGACCCGTTGACAGTTAAAGAAGGCAGTGTAATGGGCTGATGGAAGGGCAGGGTGGATTTGATGGGCCAAATGGCTTAATTCTGTTTCTATGTCTTATGATTTCTTGAGTTCCAGAATTATTTTGGTACAGAGTAATCCAATACATTCACAGTCTGTCTAAAAAGATTTTATTGACACCTAAAGTAATTATGTGATGGACAGTAGATATATTTCAAAAGAAGGAGGCTGGAGAATGGTTCCAGACTACCTCAAACGATACGGATCTGAACGATAACACCAGGGCCATTACAGACGAGTGTGCCCCCATCAAATCATTTAGGGGTTTCCCCCAACCATATGAACAATGAACAATGAATTCTGGAACCTGCTGAGAGCCTAATGACAGCCATTTAAGTCCAGAGATACAGAACACTACACAAGGAGCAGTCACGACATACGAAAAGCCATCTCCCAGGCAATACCTCCAGATGAGAAAGACAGCAAAGCTTCACTCCCAAATGTTTTGAATGGTGGGAGGAAACTGCAGTACCTGGAGGAAAACCATGCAGACAAAGGGAGATATTCAAACCTCTTACAGATTTGAACCCCAGTCCCAATCACTGCCGCTGTAACAGCGTTGCGTTAACCACAATACTAACCGTTTCCTCAGGACCTTGTGAAGTTTACTATGACAACAAACACCTTCTCAAAATTCTACAGATATGTTGTGGAAAGGGTACTGACCAGTTGCATCACAGCCTGGCAATGGGGAGGGTGGGGGGGTGGTGGTGGGGGTGGTGGTGGTGGGGGGAATACCAACACCTCTTAGCAGAAAGCTGTGCAATAGGTAGTGACACAGCCCAGTGTGTCACCAGCAACAATCTCCCCAGCAACAAGAAAATCTGCATTGAACGCTGCCAGCAGAGAGCACCAGCAATCATTAAGAGTCCACACCACGTAGGACATGCTCTGTTCTCGCTGCTGCCATTAGGAAAAAGGTATTGCTTCCTCAAGACTTGCACCACCAGGTTCAGGAGCATCGACAATCAGATTCTAAACAAAACTCATTCAGAGACTCATGGAAGGACATGAGTCTTTGCATATTATTTATTATTGAATACTTACTTTCTGTATTGCACACAGTTTGTTTACATTTCCCTCTTTTATACACAGTACTTCGATGCTGCTGACACATCTCCAGAATGGAGGACCATCGCCTTCCCAAGATCGTGTTATATGGCGAGCTCTCCACTGGCCACCGTGACAGAGGTGCACCAAAGAAAAGGTACAAGGACTGCCTAAAGAAATCTCTTGGTGCCTGCACATTGACCACCGCCAGTGGGCTGATATCGCCTCAAACCGTGCATCTTGGCGCCTCACAGTTCGGCGGGCAGCAACCTCCTTTGAAGAAGACTGCAGAGCCCACCTCACTGACAAAAGGCAAAGGAGGAAAAACCCAACACCCAACCCCAACCCACCAATTTTCCCCTGCAACCGTGTCTGCCTGTCCCGCATCGGACTTGTCAGCCACAAACGAGCCTGCAGCTGACGTGGACTTTTACCCCCTTCATAAATCTTCGTCCGCGAAGCCAAGCCAAAGAAAGAAACACAGTACTTACCTTTTACAGATTTTTGCACTACGAGAAGCAGAAATTGTGCCTGGCCCAGAGGGAAAATATCCCATGTATGTTATGTCATGTCTTTACTCTGACAATAAATCTGGACTTTGCATTGTGAACATGAACTTTGAAATTACTTTGGCAGAGGTTACACGAGATTGCATTCAGGTTTGCTTATTGTCACCCTCTGGTGGCAAATCAGAGTAAAACCACTTATTTCAGGGACATTCCTTGTTCCTTGCCTAAAAATACCCCTGATCAACAGAACCACTCTCAATAAAAATAAAGCATAATCGGTCACTGACGATAGTGAGCTAATTAACCAATATGCACTTTAAGGAGTAATGTGACATAAATTTGACCTTTGGAAAGTGCGAGTGGAAGAGAGCCATCTTGTATGAAAACCATATGTCAGTTGATATGAACAAGATATAGATCAGTGGTTCTCAACCTTTTTCTTTCCTCTCACAAACCACTGCAAGTTATTCCCTATGCTATAGGTGCTCTGTGATTAGTATGAGATTACTTAGTGGTTGAAAATCATACCTCATTGACTCGTTGTGTGCACGGTTTCATAACTCCAAACGAAATAGGCCAATAACAATTTTTGTCAAGCAAAATATTTCAGTAACAATTGGGTCTCGAGCAGTGATTCTCAACCTTCCTTCCCACTCACATCCCACCTTAAGCAATCCCTTACTAATCACAGAGCACCGATGGGATAGGAATTACTTCAAGTGGATGTGAGTGGAAAGAAAAAAGGTTGAGAACCATTGTATAAATGAAAGATATCTGCCATTCAGAAGATTTTAATCAAAGATTGCCACAAAAAAATTACGTTTATAAAATTCGTACCAAGAATAAATGTTTGACAAAACTCATATTTACAAATAGGGGTTTATCTGCACTTCAACCATAGCTATCAAATGCCAGGAAACTTCAGGTGAAGAAGAAAAAAACATGGGAATTCACTAAAATTCGATGTTCTCTTCATGGTAAGCCCATGGAAGACATTGCTCCTTGAATTTTAAATTGCACTGAATAGGAAGTTGATGTGAACTAAACTCTCCAAAAGAAAGTTATCTTCATTTGACAATATTTTGCTTGGCACCATAATTGATAACGAAAATTAACGTCCGAGATTGTAAAGATAGGATTTAATATGCTTAGATGATTTGATTTCCACTGTAGCTCCTCTCCCAGCCTATTCTGTGTTCACCTCGACTTATTTCACTGTGCCTAATTTGAAGCGGAGATTAACCGCTCTAATTTTAGTTGCCGCGACCTGCACCTTCCTTCAGTTGCTCGGTTTAGGAGATGAAGAGTGACTTGGCTCAAGTGCTCAGTTTTTCTCGCTGCTATGTTCTTATTGGACCGCATTATTTTTATTTGTTAATTGCTGTGACAAAAGACAGTTGACTTTATTAATTCATGGATTTAATTCATTTGAGCCCTTTTTAAAAAAAGTCTCTCGTGTTACAATTTCCAATGACTATCATTTACCCAATGTCACGAATAACATGCCTCTTTAACGGCGACCTGTTCATTTGGAAGCTGCATTAACTCCTTTTATTGTGGATTATCATGTTGTCGTGCGGGCTGGAACTCCCTGCCGAGCGTATTTCACGAATGAAGCTCAGGGCTGAGGTGGCTTTACAATCCAGCAACCATTGGGATTCTGCCCATGGCTGCGGCAGTCAGCGAGGACCAAGCGTGCACGGTACTCCAACCCTGCGGAGTTGCTCTCAGCGCCGTCGACCGGCGTTGCAAATGCTTCTACCACAACTGTTTCTCTTTCCTAAGCTTGGAGGGACAGAACATCGATTTATGCTTATTGTTGCAACAGGGATTGTTGCAACAATAAGCATAAATCCTCTGTTGCAATAGGGGATTTTTGAAAATGTAGCAGGGGATCTTTTATTTTTTTTTATAAATATAGCAGGGATCTTTTAATTTTTTTTGAATGTGGACATACAGGCCAATTCGGCCCTAAGAGTCCGTGCCGCTCAAATTATACCCCATTAACCTCCACCCCCCGGTATGTTTTTGATGGGTGGGAGAAACCCCACGCAGACCTGACGGAATCAATGTTTGTAAGTGATGATCACGTGCAACTCCCGTTTTTACTGACATTGGAAACAATCTTGAGGTTTAGCTTTAATTACGGACCACATGACTGTCTCAAAATTTCTCTCCGCTTTCTTCGCGGACTTAAATGTTGCAGCACGTGCTTGTTTCAGCCGACACGTTTGCTTCCAGAAAAAAATATGCTGAAATCTTGAGTAAAGGAACTGCTGGAGGGCTGAGCCTACAGACCAGTCAAAAGATTACGGGTTGAAATGCTTTCCAGTGGTTCTCAACCTTTCCATCCCACTTTCAGTAATCCCTCTGCCATTGGTGCTCTGTGATTAGCGAAGGTGGGATGTGAGTGGGAAGGGAAGGTTGAAAATCACTGCTCTGGACCCAAATGTTACTGAAATATTTTGCTTGAGAAAAATTGTCATTTGTCCACTTCATTTGGAGATATGAAACGTGCACATAACGAGTCAATGAGGTACAGTTACTTTTTTTTTCCACCCACATCCCACTTTCAGTAATCCCTATGCCATTGGTGCTCTGTGATTGGTAAGGGATGGCTGAAGGTGGGATGTGAGTGGGAAGGGAAGATTGAGAATCACTGCTCTGGATCCAAATGTTACTGAAATATTTTGCTTGATAAAATTGTCATTTGTTCACTTCATTTGGAGATATGAAACCTGCACATAATGAGTTAATGAGGTACATTCTTTCCACCCACATCTCACTTTCAGTAATCCCTATGCATTGGTAATCCCTCTGTAAGGGATGTCTTAAGGTGGAAAGAACAAAGTAACTGTACCTCATTGACTCGTTATGTGCAGGTTTCATATCTCCAAATGAAGTGGACAAATGACATTTTTTCTCAAGCAAAATATTTCTGTAACATTTGTGTCCAGAGCAGTGAGTGGAAAGAAAAAGGTTGAGAATTACTGCGTGACCGACACAAATTATTGATGGTAACATGGAACGGTTTTTATCCAACAACTTTGAGGCTGTTGAATCTACCAGTGCTAGCCAACTCCAACACTATTTCGGAACATCAAACGATGTGTCGCACGACTGAATCGTCCTTTTTTCACTAAATCCAGCTTCTTCGCATATGGTGTTAATATAATGTTTATCATTTTCTAAGTATAAACTTTATTAACAACCAAATGTTATAGAATAGAAAACAATGTCGTCTTTTTGACAATTGTTCGTGTGTCTTGCTGTTTGGCTACAGCAATGGTTCCATCTACTTCCGTGATACATGGTAAATTCGATTTGATGTTGTCATTTTAATATATTTTCTGGCATGCCCAGTAAAGGCACGTGTACGCATATTCTAAAGGCTGAGGAAGTTGCGGTTTATAATGTTTTATGAACTTTGAACAACCTGATCAAAATCCCTCAATGAAGTGTATTGTCTCAGAAGAGTGACATCTAGCTATGTATTTAGCATGGTCCTAGTACTGTATTTGTTGAGTCTTTCATGGCTTGTTTTAGCATCATGCTGAAGAAGATTGAAAAGAGGGTTGGTGCGAGAACGCAGCCTTGCTTCACGCCATTGTTAATGGAGAAGGGTTCAGAGAGCTCATTGCTGTATCTGACCCAACCTTGTTGGTTTTCGTGCAGTTGGATAACCATGTTGAGGAACTTTGGGGGACATCCGAGGCACTCTAGTATTTGCCAAAGCCCTTTCCTGCTCACGGTGTCGAAGGCTTTGGTGAGGTCAACAAAGGTGATGTAGAGTCCTTTGTTTTGTTCTCTGTACTTCTTCTTGGAGCTGTCTGAGGGGAAAGACCATGTCAGTAGTTATATGGCGAGCTCTCCACTGGCCACTGTGACAGAGGTGCACCAAAGAAGAGGTACAAGGACTGCCTAAAGAAATCTCTTGGTGCCTGCCACATTGACCACCGCCAGTGGGCTGATATCGCCTCAAACCGTGCATCTTGGCGCCTCACAGTTCAGCGGGCAGCAACCTCCGTTGAAGAAGACCGCAGAGCCCACCTCACTGACAAAAGACAAAGGAGGAAAAACCCAACACCCAACCCCAACAAACCAATTTCCCTTGCAACCGCTGCAACGTGTCTGCCTGTCCCCGGACTTGTCAGCCACAAACGAGCCTGCAGCTGACGTGAACATTACCCCTCCATAAATCTTCATCCGCGAAGCCAAGCCAAAGAAAGAAAGAAAGAAGTACTGTATATATTTGTTTAAAAGTGCTTATTTGCATATGTTATTCGTGAATGCGAAATGTTTTTCTCTCCTCCCCCCCCCCCCCACCCCCCACCAGAATTGCTTTGTTTGTCCTGTACAGTTACACCTTTCTTCACAACATTACGAGGTCTTCTACAGGTCTAAAATATTGAAACGAGACGGTTGCATTGAAACGAGAATTAGGTCGCGATTAACTGGAGCGGGCAAATGGGAGTGGACAGGTTTTACTGTAATTTAAGCTCCTTTGTGGTACAACAGCCCTTGGCTAACGGCTCAACTTTTAAACGCAATTTCTCCCACCCCACCCCGACTGGGAAAGAGGAGCTGCCTTGTCCACATTAATTGTTTAAGGGCAGTTGCTCAAAGTACCTGCAAGTACGAGATTGGCCTCTGGACGGGAAGAGTGAGGCGTTTCCAGCAAAATAATTCCATTCTACTGACTGAACATCACTACCCAGGTAAGCATTTGGGATACAGGTAGAGCTCTATCAATCGGGGGGAAAAAAATCCAACTAGGCACTCTGCACAGACCTTTCAGTTCTGTCATGGAGTAGACGCCACCTTTGGCTACTGTCTCGAAGACAGTAGTCCCGGCAAACGAAAGCTCGTTGGCATTCATTAGCAAAAGTTTCGCTCCTAATTATATAATTCCCGCGCTTGGCCCCACGATTCACCAGACGAGTGAGCAGATTCACGCATTCAGTCACTTCAGATGAGCAAGAGCGTCCCACTAAAGCTCAGAAATCCGTTCACTTGATTCCAGTGCCTTGGGCTGGGCGAGGGAGGATGGGGAGAGGCATATCAGTTGGTGGTGAAGGATTGGGTTGATAATTCGCCTCCCTCGGGCTCCGAACCTCTCCAACGACCCCCGTTTGGCTCATTTTGACGCACCGCACCACTCCAGCTTTCGTCTCCAAGTCAGATTTTTATTCCGCACCTCCAAAGGCTGCCGGAAACTGTTTCTTCTCCCAGGCGGGGCGGTGAGGAGCAAGGATCCCGTGAAACGAAGCGGGAGCCTCTCCTTGCGTGCTAACTCTGTGGGAGTTGGAGGGTAGATTGAGAGCGGCGTATTGTGGTGGGGGAAGGAGCAGCATGTGGGACTGCTCCGTGTGTGTGTGTGTGTGTGTGTGTGTGTTTTGGGGCTCTGGGGGTTAGTGGCAAGAAGTGCGTGAGTCTCCGAGGGCGATTGGTTCGGTGGGGGGGGGGGGGGGGGGGAAGAAATGGGGTGACAGAATAGGGCGATGCATGTATCCGCGGGCTTTGTGAGCTAGGGGGCTGGGATAGGTGAGGCGGTGGAGCGTAAGAAGGTGTTGGGGAGCGGGCTTTGTGAGCTAGGGGGCTGGGATAGGTGAGGCGGTGGAGCGGAGAAAGGTGTGTTGGGAAGAAAGGTTCGTGTGTGTCTGTGGGGCGGTCTGAGTGGGATATAGGATATGTGTGAGGATGTAGGGAAAGGTGGTCTCCTTCGGGAAGGTGCAAGGGGTTTTTCATGTGCTTGTATGGGTTGGTGTTTGAGTGAGGATATGATGACTGTTAAAGGTGGTCTCTTGAGTGCGGCTGCGCGTTTGGGCAGGTGGGGTGGGGATGATGAATGTTAAGGATGGTCTCTGTAGGGGCTGTGAAGTGTGGGAAAGTGCTGGTGAGTCGGTATGGGGGTATTGGAATGGAGTGACGGGTTCGAAGTCCACAGTATGACCTCAAACTCCGAGTCCTTCAATCGAAGGTTCGGAAACCTGCCGAAATTCACCACCATTCCCCGCTTATTACTTTGCGAGTTAAACTGGACGTCGGGTCGGCCGGTGGTCTGTTCGCATACAACATCTGAAAACCAAGTTCTCCATGAGTCTGGAGAAGTTAGACATCCTTTCCCCTCCTCGTCCTGTCCCATTGGCGATTCTCCATCAGTTCCAGCCAACTCTTCGTAGTTGTGCCACGCGTTCTCAGGCAGGCTCTTCCTGTTTAACCCATGAGTACCTGGGCTGCCAACGGCCCCAGGCGCTTTCTCTGCCGCCCGAACGCCGCAGAGGACCAGATTTAGAGCGGGTGGAAACTGGGCAAGATTTTCCGACAATCACCCAGCACTCCCTCCCCTTCCCCATCACCCAGTCTCTCTCTCTCTCTCTCCCCATCCCCCGAGCTGATGGACCTGAGCAAGATGTCACCAGGGCTCCCTGTCCACCTCCCCCTCTCTGCCGGTAGAAGTCCGCGCTATTGCACTCTGTGCTAAGTTCGGCTTTCCTCCAAATCACAAAACAAACCCGGAGTGACCCGCCACGGCTCTGCCCTTCTTCACGGCACGGGAAAGAGAGGACAGACTATGGGTGGACAGGCGATTGGAGCAACCCGACTCTTTGCAAAAGCAGGGAGAGTTTGCCGGCGCCGTTTAATTCCGAGGAGGCAAGGGTGGTGTTAGTCAGCAAATGCAGGATGGCTTTAATCAAAACCAGGTTGGAATAATATTTACTTACATAGTCTTTTGGTGTTTCTAAATTGACATGCACACTGACGCAGGCGTACTGGCGAGATTTCCGCAGTCCTTGGGAGCCCGCAGTTGCACTGGCTTGATGGCAATAGGCGCGGAGACGGAGTCAGGGACGGCAAGACACCAGCAAGATCATGGGCAAGATCGAGCCCCGTACGAGATCGTGATCTTCGGTGCCGTTCTCACCGCACTCGAATAATGTCAGGGAACTCAAAACAACCGGAGGGCGCAGCCTGTAAGGCAAAGGTAAAAGAACAGATCAAGACTATTGTAGACGATTTGGAGTTAGTCCTGGGCGATTTAAAGAATGTGGCTAAAGAACTTAAAGAGGTAAGCAATGTAAAAAAAGAGAGAAAAACATAGATGTGTGCCAGTTTGCAAAGGGAGGGGGGGGGGGTGTACGATGGGGTTGGTGCTGCACTGGAAGAGGGGCGATCAAAACTGCTACTTCTGTGAAAATTGCAACTTGACATTTCCTGGCCCCTCTCCTCTCCCCAAGGGGGAAATCGAGCGCGGCCCGAAGGAGAAATACTCCGCTGCCCTAATTGAGGTTTGCATGGTGCAATCTTTCCCCCGCTGAGGCTCTGAGTAACAGATGGGCGTCTGTTTCCACACCCCCCCCCCACCCCCCCCCGTCATTTCATTCGCGCGTCCGGCAGTTACATATATATATAAATACTTTAGAGCAACTTGTTTTCGGCCGAGTGGTTGGTGCATCGATCCTGTACTGTACTCCAGAGAAAGAGTGAAATCCTTGGCTCGCCCTCCTTGATCTTCGCAACTAATCTGTACTATTCGACAATTTATTGCGCAGTCGGCGACCGCACGGATTAATTAGTCGGTAGAATGGTGCCTTGTCCAAAATGACGGTGCAAGAAGTGTGTGTGATCCGACCCATCACCTTTAAACCATGAACGTAATATACGGTATGTTTAATAACAGTTCCGAAGGCAGAAATCAATCAGTTAAAACTTGATCCGCCAAATCGAAATTGATGATCTCCGCCAGCACTGAAGGCTCCATTGGAGTCGTGCGGAATAGAACGCGCCTTTCGGCCCCACTCGTCCATGTAGACATTCTGGGCTGGTCTCATTTGCTTGCATTTCCTCCAAGCTCTTCCTCTCCATTAAATGTCTGGTATTGTGCCGGCTTCTCGATGCCTCTGGCTGATCATTCCAGACACGGACCACCCTCTGAGAGGAGGAAGGGGTGGGGGGAAGAATGTTAGAACAGCGTCCACATTCTCATGCAGTGATTACGGGAGAAAGGTATTTTATCTCAACTGGGAACGGCAGAGTTAAACGTGACGTTCTTTAATTCATCCAACGTTGCTGTTACTTATTCAGCAAGTCGCTTAACTCGTGTTCCTGACGGTTTTCTTTTTTAAAAATCCGAAGATGAAGTCAGTCGGCAGGATCAGTGAGCGCCTTGTATATCTTTTGAGATTGTTGCCAGCGATTTCCCAGCTCGTTTGCTTGGCTTTCGGAGGCGACGCACTGGCCGAAATCTGAGATCCAGGAGTACATTAACGAACATGCAGTCCAACATTGGCTGGGGACTGAAGTGTGATCACACGCCGAGCTGAAAGAGGATCCAAACACATCTGGAGTTCATCTCAGCCCGCTGGATTCCGCCTTAAAGGAACCGCTGTTCCCCTCTTTCTCAGCAAATGGGCTTAAAACGGATGACCCTTAACGAACACCCTTGGAGATGAACCAATCTCAAGCCCATCGCAAAGTGACAGCTGAAGCCGTGATGTTTAAAGGGACAGTACTGCGATTAGATAACTGGAGACGCAAGAGGCCATGGTACCCGAGGAACTCAATGGGCCAGGCAGGAGCAAAGGAATAGTCGACGTTTTGGGTCAAGACTGATATAAAGTCTGGGCCCAAATAGTCCACAATCCCTTTGTCTCTATAGAATATAGGGGTAGGCTATTTGGCCCTTCAAGCTTACACCGCCATTCATTTTGATCATGGATGATCATCTACTCTGTACCTAGTACCTGCGTGCTCCCCGGATCCCCGAAGCCACAAGGACCAAATTTAACTCCCTCTTAAATAGAGAAAAGGAACCGGCTTCAACTACTTCCTGTGGCAAAGAATTTCCACAGATTCACCACTCTCTGAGATAAGTTTTTTCTCATCTCAGTCCAAAATGACTGTGACCCCTGGTTCTGGTTTTCCCTAACAACGGGAACAATCTCTTAAGAATTTTATACATTTCTGTAAGACCCCCCCCCCCTCAATCTTATAAATTTCAGTGAGTATAAGCCTAGTCGATTCAGCCTTTCTTCATAAGGAAGGCCTGCCATCCCTGCTATCAATCTAGTGAACCTTCTTTGCACTCCCTCCATGGCAAGGATGACTTTCCTCAGATAAGGAGACCAAAACTGTACACAATACTCTAGATGCTGCGTGACCCACTGAGTTTCTTCGCCAGGTTTTTTTTTGCTCTTGGATAAACAACATTAAAAGGTGCAGTGATTTAAAAAAAAAAGATTTAGAAAAATTACAGTGGTATGCTTGTGTAGGTAAAACATGTGATTATAAGATTATTCCAGGTAATAAATTGGAGTGGAGTTGCATACAGATTTTGCACTGAGCTCCATAAAGGTAAAATGAGTGGCTTGATAATTATATGTAGTTTGTGAATAAATGTTTAATTTAGCCACTATAAATAAATCAGTGGAACTTTTTTTTGGGGGAGGGGTGTATTTTTGTTTTGTTTTTATTAACTGGCTGATGCGTGTATTCTAGAATAAGGACATATTCTTTTTATCATTCAGTAAATTGTTTCCAGATATTATGCTCAGGAAACCATTTGATTTATCACGAGGGTTTCTGGCCTCTTGTTGTACACAGTGACATTTATTCACTAGCTTGTGTGTTTTTTTTTTGCTGAGTCTCAATGATCAGTACTGTTCCACATCAGCCACCTT
Organism: Narcine bancroftii; assembly: GCF_036971445.1. Classification (NCBI taxonomy): domain Eukaryota; kingdom Metazoa; phylum Chordata; class Chondrichthyes; order Torpediniformes; family Narcinidae; genus Narcine; species Narcine bancroftii. Next base: position 211,369,923 of record NC_091469.1, read on the forward strand.
GGGATGTTTTACTACGTTAAAATCATTGCATAAATGGAAGTGTATGTTATATTTAGAAGGCTGACTTTTCAAATTTTTCAGAACAACTTAGATTTATTTCATGGTGTAGCCAGGAATGCAAACAGGCTGTGAGTCTACTTCCAGACATGGTATCATGTAGTTTTAGAGGCTAAATTGTAAAGGTGCACAATTTTATATGATAAATGATGTGAGTAGGGACACTGATTTGACAAGGTCTGAAGTCCCAAAAAGAAGAGGAACAACATTTATAATACAGATTTTGCACAATATTTTGAAAGCCCTCTGCCCACCAATTATTTTCTGTTGCCTTTGACAGTCCAGAATTACAATGTCATTATCTTTAATTAAGATCTTCAAGTGCCTCAATTAAAAATATGTTAATTTTAGTCCAGGGGTATGATTCTCACTTGAGGTGCGGGAGGTCCTTGGATCAAATCCCGGACGAAACCCTATAAAATATTACGGAATCCAGAGGACCCCAAAAACCAGCAGCATTAGAGATGCACCACAACACAAAGGTGTACTTAAACCAAAGTAATTTTTAATTATATTTGAACAAGAAAACAGAATTAAACCTTATTACTATCAACTTACTTAACCTACTTAACCCCCCCCCCCCCCCAAATACTAAGCGCAGGTGTGGGTAATGTGTATATAAGCTTAGAAAAATTCTTTGGATCATAGTCCAATCTCACTGGTTGCAGGCAATTCTTGTACTGTGCACAGAAGTTAGCATTAACAAAATTCACCAGTCTTTGATGCTTAACAGGCAAATGGCTACCACTCAGGAGGGTTATTGTTGGTTTTCAGAGAGATTCCTTTTGTTCCAGGATATCCACACCGTATTCCTTTCCAATCAGTCTTGCTGATGAAACTTGCCCCCTTCAGGGTTCTTCAGATGATCCTCTTTCTTTCAGGTCACTTTTCAGACAGCTAGTCTTCTCCTTTGACCAGGCAGTCTTCCAAAGTTTGCCAGCTTGTCCCTCTGGAACTGAAGTCTATGTCTCTCCTTCTCTCTGCTCCCTCTCTCTCTGAGAGCTCTCCCAGGCACGCTGCTGAATGTTGCTACCTTTTTGCTTTCTGCAAAATAGCACTTTGCAAAAGTCCTGCAAAAATTCTGTTTTTCAAATGTTTGTGTGCAACCTGCTCTAACAATTCCTCCCAAACCACCTCTAAATACTCTGTCACACCACCTTGAGTTAATTGATTTCAATGAATAATAAAATGTTTCTTCCAAAATCAAATTTGTGCTCTTTAACAATACCGTCTTTTATTTAATGAGGAATAAGTAACTTCGTTCTACTTTTGATTATTTTAATCCAAGGTTTAGAATTTCTATAATCCTCAATTAACCAAACTTCTGACCAGCTGCATGGAGAGATTAAGGTGGTTTGAGTTTTTTTTAACCATTAACAGGTGGCTTTAATTGAAACTTCCATATGTTAATTAAGGAGGCTGGGTCATAATATTTACAATTTTGTCAACAAATTTTTTTGTTTCTCCCTGAAACAGAAATTATTCATTTTCAGCTTTAGTAAAATTCATATTCAAATTCTTTCACCAATGGAAAGGAAAAAAAAATCAAAATATTTACAATCTGATTTTCCAGAGCTGGGCCACATTTCCTGCTTCTGTTCCCACCCCACCCCCCATTTGGGGAATAATGATTTTTAAGTTGTGCAATCCACTAGATTCTCAACTCACTGCAGGGTTTAAAGTTATCATCCCTTTGAACCATAGAATATTAAAGCTCAGAAACAGGCCCTTCTGGTCTACTGAACGTATTACTCACTTAAACTCACCTGAACTTCATCCATATCCATTCATACCGCCTTGATCCATGTGTCTGTCTGAATTGATCTTAAATGTTATGACTGAGCCCGCATTCACCACTTCATCTGGCAGCTTGTTCCACACATCCACCACTCTGTATGAAGAAGTCCCCCCTCATTTTTCCCCTAAACTTTTCCCCTATCACCTTCAACCCATCTCCTCTGGTTTGAACGTCTCCGACCCTCAGTGGAAAACACCTACTTGCACTATATCCCTCATAATTTTGTATATATCTATCAAATCTTCCTTTCTTCTTCTCTCCAGGGAATAAAGTCCTAACCTTTCCCTGTAATTCAGTTCCTCAATCCAAGCAACATCCTAGTAAATTTTCTCTGCACTCTTTCAATTTTATTGATATCTTTCTTGTCGCTAGGAGAGCAAAACTACACAATACGCCGGATTTCGCTTCCACAATGCCTTGTACATGTTTACCATAACATTCCAGCTCCTATACTCAATATTTGGCTGTATAAAGGGCAATATTCCAAAAGATCCCTTTATGACCTTATCTACCTGTGATGACACTTAAGTGAATTATGTATCTGTATTCCCAGATCCCTCTATTCTACCTCACTTCTCAGTGCCCTACCATTTAGCATGTATATCCTCCCTTGCTTTGTCCATCCAAATTATAAGTTGTCTGCTTTAAATTCTGTATTCCATTTTGCTGCACATTTTTTTCCTATTGGTCTAGACTGCTGTGCAGGCATTGAAAGCCTTCCTTCATGTCCACTACAATCTTGGTGTCATCTGCAAGCTTGCTGATTCAATTTACCACGTTATCATCCAGATCATTGATATAGATGACAAACAACAATGGACCAGCTCTGATCCCTGAGGCACTCCTCGAATCACAGGCCTCCAGTCTGAGAAGCAATCATTCACTACCACTCTGACTTCTCCCGCAAAGCCAACGTTGAATCAAGTTTACTACCTCACCATAAGTATCGAGCAACTGAATCTTCCTGACTAACCATCCATGTGGGGCCTTGGCAAAGGCCTTACTAAAGTCCATTTAGACAGCATTCACAGCCATTCCTTCATCAACTTTACTGGTAACCTCCTTGAACAACTCTAAGATTTGTTAATCACAACCCTATTGTGCACAAATTCATGTTTATCCCTGAGAATCCAAATGCTTGTATATCTGATTTCTTAGAACACTTTCCAATAGCCTATCTACTACTGATGTCAGACTCACCAGTCTATAATTTCCTGGGTTATATTTGGAGCCTTTTTAAATAACAGATCCCTTGGCTGATCCTGAATGATGAAGTTTTGTAATATACAAAATGTCATTTGTTAAAGTTTTTAAAATGTTTTTGTATTTATTATTGCATTCCTAAAACAACACTGTTCTAGACACTTTCAAATAAATGTCCTGATATTTATTTCTTTGTCCTTTATTATAATGGTCAATACCACAATCCCTCTGAGTGGATTGGATAGATAATCATAGTTTTAATTTACAGTTTATCTTGGCAATCTGATACCTGAATGATTTTTTAAAAACTTTTCTGCTTGTTTAAGCGTTAGCAGATGAATCTTGTAATTCTGTGTTTTGAATAGATTTCTTAACTATGTAAGTAGGATCATTATGTCCAAGAAGTAATTAAAAAGGAGTTGAATGGATACTCAGTTTGTATACCTTTAAATTGCTATGAATCACTGACAATTTTGTTCCAGTGTCAAAGTTTTGGGCTTACTGCACAGCACATAAACTCATCAGTTCCACCAGAACACTATTAGTTAAGTTAGTGGTTCTCAACCTTTTTCATTTCACTCACATCCCACTTTAAGTAATCCCTATGCCATCAGTGCTCTGTGATTAGTAAGGGATTGCTTAAAGTGGGATGTGAGTGGAAAGGGAAAGTTGAGAACCACTGGGTTAAGTGAAAGCATCTTCTGACAACATTGGTTACCTCACAATATCAAAGTATAAAAGGACTGCCTTGTGCATATAACCTGCCATGTTTTTTATTAATCTTGCCCAATATATCGAAAGCATTGATGCTACTGACGTAATGGATATTAATATAGCTTTAAAGCGGGTGTTTTCAAGCTGGATTGCTTAAGATGGTATGTGAGTTTAGGGGCAGTTTTAAAACCACTGCTTTAAGGTGAAAAATTATCCATTCCATTAATGTCACAAAATAAATGTGTATTTAAAATAAACTCAGCCCCATCGAAATTGCAAAGTATTTACGCATTTACACACAGCATAATTTATCAGTAGAGAGGAGGTTGAATATTGATTTTAGATAGATTTGGAAAAATATCGAAGGAAACACAATCGGAAATAAGTGGTTATTTATTAACCAACAATAAGGTGGTTGCAAATGTTTGGTGTTTTAGACTCCAGATGGTTGATGTACTGAAGTTATCTCTGTGGATGATAAAAAGGACAAACCTACTTTTACTTCCACAGTCAATGTGGCCTTACAGGTTATTGGATTTGCCAAACGTGTGAATTTGAAATAGAGCATGTGAGCCTTGACAGATCGAAGGAAGCCGATGAACTGCCAATTAACAAAATAAAATACCTGAGTTGGCAACACGGTAGGTGTAGGAGTGAGTGTGACACCTTTACAGTGCAATACCTTTACAGCACCAATGATCGGGGCGGGGGTTCAAATCCAACGCTGTCTGCAAGGAGTTTATACCTTCTCCCTGTGTCCCGGCTTGAGTTTTCCATGTGGGTTCTGGTTTCCACCCACTGTTTGAAATGTACTGGGGGTGTAGGTCAATTGGGTGTAAATTGGGCAGCATGGACTTGTGGGCTGAAATGGCCTGTTACCGTGCTGTATGTCTACAATTTAAAAAAAAATTAAAATTTGGTTTGCATTCTTACCGAATGAAGTAAAACTTCAATTGTGCTGAAGGTGTTAAACTAGCAGGAAGCTTGCAAAGAGAGGTAAAATGAAGAAAGTTGACGTAGTTGAATATCCAATAAAGTTAAGTAGAATAAAATGGAATAGTTCTCAATTGTTGACTATTCAACATAAAGAAGTGACATTGAGTAAATAACACATCTAGAGAGATCAAACATTTCAGGAACATTATTTTTTAACTGACCAGTGCTGTAACATAAACTGCTCATTGATATAGGCTGAACAAACAATAAAATGTTTCCAGTCTACATCTTCCATTTTCAGGAAAATCAACAAGGTCCCATCATACCCTGAACACAATTTCTTCTCCCTCTTCCCATTGGGAAGAAGGATTAAGAGTATGGAAGCATGTACCAATAGGCTTAAAGTCAATTTTTTTGTTGCAGTATCAGGCTACTAAATGAACCCAATAACTATGCTATCTCAGTTATTCTTGCTGGGTTCTAATGAAACTTTCTTTTCATTGCATTCCTATGCATTGCAATTGTGGTCTTGGCATGGTTGTATGTAAGTGGTGTGTAGCCTGTTTGTCTGCTTACAGAACCCTCCTCACTGTGTTAGATATCTTGTGATAAATAAACTTTAAAATCTTGCAGCAAAATTATATATTGTGCATTATTTAAATATATATTGGCACTATTTATGGCTTAAATTTTTAACTTAAAGTTTGAATTATGAACTTTAATGCTTTACATAATTATTACATTGAGTTTTATTTTGGCACTAGTTCAGTGGTTCTCAACCTTTTTCTTTCCGCTCACATCCCACTAAGGAATCCTTCTGCCATCGGTGCCCTGTGATTAGTAAGGGATTGCTTAAGGTGGGGTGTGAGTGAGAATCACTGCTCTAGACCCAAATGTTAGAAATAATTTTCCTTGAGAAAAGTTGTCATTGGCCCATTTCCTTTGGAGCTCTGAAACCGTGCACATAACAAGTCAATGAGGTATGATTAAAACAGTGGTTTTCAAACTTTTTCTTTCCACATACATAGCATCTTAAGCAATCGCTTATTAATCACGGAGCACCAATGGCATAGGGATTGCTTAAAGTGGTATGTGAGTGGAAAGAAAAAGGTTGAGGACCATTATACTAATCTATATGATGTTGTGAATTATCCTACAATTATTATTTTTTTCTCATCAGTTATACAGCATGAATTTGGCCTTGTTGACCAAAATGCCCTACCTGAACTCATCCCAATTGTCTGCATTTGTCCCATATGCTTCAACTCTATCCTGCCCATGCACCTATCTAATTTTTTTCTTAAACTTTGCAGTAGTACCTACCTGAACCATCTCTTCCAAAAGCTCATTTAATATTTTCACTACCATCTGTTTTTTAAAAAAAAACCTCCGATTCCTATTAAATTAGTTCCCCCTCACCTAAACTAGTGTCCTCTGGAAAACAATTCCCTTGCTCTGGGCACTCTGCTTTCATCTGATCTATTCTCATAATTTTATATACCTCCATGAGATCAGAATTTATTGTAATGAGCATGTCACAACATTACAGTTGCAAATATTTCTATAAATGACATTTTTTTAAAATAAAAGTAAATTAATGGAAAAGAAGAGAAAGTGAGGTCATGTTTGTAGTTCACGTCCATTCAGAAATCTGACGGCAGAGGGGAAGATGCTGTTTTTGTTGTGCTGGGTTTTTGTCTTCTGGCTCCTGTATCTCCTTCCTGATGGTAGCAGTGTGAAGAAGTCTGGATGGTGAGGGTCCTTGAAGATGATAGCTGCTTTCTTCTTTCTTTCACCTCTTTTGGATGGCCAAATCCATAGATCCCTCAAGGTCACTGTACAGGTGGATAGGATAGTTAAGGCAGCCTATGGGATGCTGGAATTCATTATTGGAGGGATTGAATTCAGGAGTAGAGAGGTCATGTTGCAACTCTACAAATCACTGATGAGACCACATGGAATATTGTGTCCAATTCTATTCACCTAATTATAGGAAAGGTGTGGAAGCTTTGGAGAGGGTGCAGAGGAGATCAACCAGGATGTTACCTGGATTGGGAAACAAATCTTATAGGCAAGGTTTGCAGAGCTGAGTCTTTTTACTTTGGAGCATAGAAGGATGAGAGGAGACTTGATAGAGGTCGACAAGATTATGAGAGGCATGGATAGGGTGGACAGCCAGCACCTGTTTCCCAGGGCAGGAACGGCAAATGCCAGAGGACATGTGCACAAAGTGAAGGGAAGGAAGTTGAGGGGTGACAGCAGGAATGTTCTTTTTACACAGAGTTACAGGTGCCTGGAATACCTTGCTGGGGATGGTGGTAGAGGCTGAAACATTGGGGGCATTTAGACAGACAAATGGATGAAAGGAAAATAGGGTTATTAGTAAGGGAGGGTTTAGTAGATTTTTTTTAGGAAGGGATATATGGGTTAGCATAACATTGAGGGCCAAAGGGCCTGTACTGTGCTGTATAGTTCTATATCCTTGATGGAATGAAGACTGATGCCCAGGCATTTGAAGAGCTTAACCCACTGATGACCCCTTGATGTGGACTGGTTCATGTTCTGATTTCCCCCTCCTGAAGTCCACTTTCATTTCCTTAGTCTTGCTAATGTTGAATTCAAGGTTGTTGTTGTGGCACCACTCAACTGAACTAGCTGATTTATCTCCCTCCTGTACGCTTCCTCATTGCCCTGTGATTCTGCTGACGACTGTGGTGTCATCAGCAAATTTGTGGACAGCATTTGAATTGTGCCTGGTCACATATTCATTGGTGTAGAGCATCCTTGAGGTGCACCTGTGTTGATCATCAGAGAAGAAAAGTCATTGTTTCTGATTCGTACTGACTGTGGTCTTCCAATAAAGAAGGCAAGCATCTAGTTGCAGAAGGAGGTGGAGAGGCCCAGGTTTGCAGCTTGTTGACTAGTGGAGAAGATATGATAGTTTTGAAAGATGAACTGTAGTGGATGAAGCATGTGTTGCAGTTGTCTAGGTGATCCAGAGCTTTGTGGGGTGGCAGTGAGAATGCATCTGCTGTGGAACAATTTTGGGAGTAGGCGTATTGCAGTGGGTCCTGATTTTGGGTGTGAGTTACTTCTGGTCATGACCAATTTCTCAAATCATTTCCTCACAGTAGGTGTGAGAGCTACAGGCCCCAGTATGATCAATGCCCTTTTTAGCAGGTGGGATCCTCAAACTGCAGCAATTATTAAAAATGTTCAAGAACACTTTATCTAGTACCCTGCCAGGAACGCCACCAGGACATGACACCTTGTGAGGATTCACCTGCTTGAAGGATGTTAGCCTCAGAGACAGATATCTCAGGGTCATTAGCTTCTACAGGGATACTCATTGGTATTGTGGAATGGAATCCCTCATCCTTCAGAGCTCCAAGGAATAAAGCCCCAGCCTGCTCAATCCCTCCCTATAAGTCCTGTCCACATCATCGTCATGCTTCTCTGCACCCTCTCCATCTTGTTGTCTTACCTGCAGCATGGTGACCAAAACTGAACACAATATTCCAGATGGGGTCTCACCAGCATCTTATAAAACTGTAGCATGACTTCCCAACTTCTATACTCAATATTCTGACTGGTGAAGGCCCATGTGCAGAAAGCCTTTTCTACCTCCCTATGAAGCCACTTTCAAGGTGCTATGTATTTGCATTCCTAGGTCTCTCTGCTCTGCAACACTCCCCATGTGTCTACCATTGATCCTATCCATTACAGATCTCCAAAAATGCCACACTTCACATTTCTCTGTATTAAATTCCATCAACCATTTCTCTGTGTACCTGCCCAATCAAGAGGCTCCAATAGCTTAGTGATTAGAGCACTGGTCTTGTAAACCAGGGATTGTGACTTTGTTCCTGGCTGGGGCCATTTCTATAAGGGGTGTTGGACAAAGTGATGACTCTCTTCCTTACACGAGACAAAGTTAAAGAATTTTATGTATGTTACATTCTAAATGTATTACATGACAATAATGGAACCTTTACCAATCAAGATCCTGCTGTAATCTTTGACAATTGGTATTAAATTATTTTATTTATCATTTTATAATTATATGATGACATAAAACTATTAGATCATGATAATATTTTTTTTGCAGTGCTGATAACCTGATAAATTGTTAAACATCAAGTCTTTTCCAGTTCAAGTGATGCAAGAATAAATTGATGTTCTATTGTAAAAGCCAAGCACGTTTACTGCATAAACTTTGAAATTCAGATTATTGAATGCAATGAATCATCAACCATTGTTTCACCTACCTTTATCTGTCAGTGTTGTAACAAGAAGGGTCTCATTAACGAAAACCATAAAAATGTATGCAACTGCAGAATCTTTTCTGTTTTTAAAAAAAAACTGGGTGTAAAGAAAGGGATTAGGGCAACTGTAAGCATGTGTTTATTTTAAAATATCTTAGGTACATAATGTCTTTTGCTTTTGATTCTCAAGTAGGAACACTTGATTTTTGAATGTTTGCAATATTTGTATCAGAAACATTCCTGAAAATGCAATCATTGCAACTAGGAAGCTTGGAAATGTGGCTTAAGAAAATGTGAGAGGAATTTGTGCAGACCCCACAGATAATACCAGTTAGGCTTACAGTGACCTTTTAATACCTTGGGATTTGCTACATTTGCTGCGTTCCTACCTGGGCACTTGCAGTTTTTTTTATGTAAGATCAATGGTTCTCAACCTTTGTCTTTCTACCCGCATACCTCTTTAAGTATTCCCTATGCCATCAGTGCTCTGTGATTAGTAAGGGGTTGCTTGAGGTGGGATGTGAGTGGGAAGGGAAGGTTGAGAATCACTGCTCTAGACCCAATTGTTACTGAAATATTTTGCTTGAGAAAAATGGTCATTGGCCCATTTCCTTTGGAGTTCTGAGACTGGGCACATAGTGAGTCAATTATGAATGATCAAAACAGTGGTTTTCAACCTTTGTCTTTCCACTCACATCCCTTACTAATCACAGAGCACTAATGGCATAGGGAATACTTAAAGTTGGATGTGAGTGGAAAGACAAAGGTTGAGAACCACTTGTAAGTGATGGGTGAAAACTGGGTAGTAGTAAATGCGGGCTCAATTTTAATATTTAAGAAGCATTTGGATAGGTATATGGATAGGAGAGGTATGGAGGGCTATGTACTAGGTGGAGGTCAGTGGGACAATGCAAATTAATAGTTTGTCTCCGACTAGTAGGGTCTTTCTCTATGCTGTAATATTCTTTGGTTCTGTTGTTCTATTTGGTCAAATGTTAATGGTGAAAATCACCTTGAAACCCCACATCAGTTTATCCCAGGATACCTCTCAACAACAATTTTCCATCTCATAAGATGTACAAATCGGAGAATTGTGGAAAGTGAGTGTGCCATCGAATTGGAATTTCAGTCCCAGATGGCAATTCCATAAAGTTGCTTCAGTAATTTAATCAGAGCAAAAATAATGCACACCTGTTTTAGTCCAGATCCATGCCTATCCAAGCAAAACTATTTGATCCATTAGTTTATTGTCAATAGTCAGTCATATTAAGATATATTTCATAGGTGATCATTTCTTCTTGAGTCATTCAGCACAGAAACAGGCTCTTTGGCCAAACTTGTTCATGCCAATCAAATTGCCCATCTAAGATTGACCCATTTCCCTGTTCTTGGCCCATTTCTCTCTCTCTCTAATCTTTGCACCTATCTCAATGTCTTTTAAATGTCCCAATTGTATCACTTTTACCAGTTCCTCAGCTTGTTCCATATACACGCCTCAGGTGCCTTTTAAATCTTCACACCCTTACCTTAACCCAATGCCCCCTCGGTTTAGATTCTCCTACGATGGGAAAAACGTGGTTACCATCTTCTGTGGTCATGATTTTTTATGCCTTTATATGATCACTACTTCGCCTCCTATGCTCCAGAAGAAAAATCCCAGCCTTTCCACCCTCTCTCTATATTTCAAGGCCTATATTCTTGATAAACATTTGTGTATCCTTTCCATTTATTTTTAGTCATACATACAGCACGGTAAATTCCATTTTGACTCATGAGCCCATGCTGCCCACTTACACCCAAGTAATCTACCCACCAAGTAAGTTTCAAACGGTGGAAGGAAACAGGAGCCCCTGGGAAAACCCATGCAGACACGGGGAGAATGTACAAATTCCTGAGAGACAGCGGGGGATTTGAACCCTGGTCCTAATCGCTGACACTATAAAGGCATTGCGCTAACTGCTACGCCAATGGTGATACATCTTTCCTACAGCAGGTGACCTGAACTACATGCGCTATTCCACATGTGGCCTTACCAACATCCTGCACAGCTGTAGCATGATGTCCTAATTTTTTTTTCAGTGTTGGAGAAATGGAGGTAAGAATGTGATTGCCTTCTTTACCAGGGAACCATTTAAGTGTACCCCTGGATCATTCTGTTCTACAACATTCCCCAGTGACTTGTCATTTACCATACAACTCCTTAGCAAAACCCAACACTTTACACATTCAAATAAAATTTCATCACCTCACTGACTCAGTTGTTCAAGATCCTTTTGTAAACTTGGGTAACCTTCTTATTGTCAACTATGTACCCACTGATTTTGGTTGCCATCTGCAAACTTACTAATTGCGCCATGCACACTTTTATCTGTTGATATAACTGATGAATAGCAGTGGACCCAGCACCATTGCCTATGGCATACAACTTGTCACAGACCCCTAGTTTGAAAAGCAACTCTCCACCACTCCCCTCTCTCTTACTGTCGAACCATTTCAGCGTGCTGTTGGTTAGATCACTTTGAATTCCATATGACCTAACTCAAATTCATGGGGTATGATTTTCCACACACGGACAATCCCTAAGCAGTTCTTGCTTTTCCAATGCAACACATCCTGTGTCCTCCAGTAACTCCACCACTGAAGTTAAGCCCACAGTCTGTAGTTCTCTAGCTTTTCCTTGCAGTCTTTCTTAAATGAGGGTGCACCGTTAACCACCCTCCAGTCTGCCTGAAACTATCCTTTGGATCAAAAAATAGCACAAAATTCATTGTCATGTCTCACACAATTTCTTCCCTAGCTTCCTACAATGTCTCCTATACACTTGACCAGGATTCAGGGATTAATGTCACTTTATGCTTGTTAGAAGCCTCCAGCATCTCCTCTGGTGCAATAGGACTTTCTTCCACACCTCACAATCAGTTAGACAGAGTTCCCTAATATCCATGTCTACATGGCAAATACAGATAAGGAATTGCTCATTTAACATAACATAACATAACATAACAATTACAGCACGGAAACAGGCCATTAGGCCCTTCTAGTCCGCACCAAACCAAACACCCCTTTCTAATCCCACCTCCCTGCACAATGCCCATAACCCTCCATCTTCTTCTCATCCATATACCTGTCCAACCTTTTCTTAAATAATACAATTGACTCCGCCGCCACTATTTCTCCCGGAAGATCATTCCACACAGCTACCACTCTCTGAGTGAAGAAGTTCCCCCTCATGTTACCTCTAAACCTCTGCCCCTTAATTCTTAACTCATGTCCTCTTGTTTTAAACTTTCCTCCTCTTAACGGAAATAGTCTATCCACATCCATTCTGTCTATCCCTTTCATAATCTTAAATACTTCTATCAAATCGCCTCTCAACCTTCTACGCTCCAAAGAATAAAGACCCAATCTGTCCAATCTCTCCCCATACTCCAGATGCTTAAACCCAGGCAACATTCTGGTAAACCTTCTCTGCACTCTCTCCACTCTGTTTATATCCTTCCTATAATTAGGCGACCAGAACTGCACACAGAACTCCAAATTAGGCCGCACCAACGTCTTATACAATCTCAACATCACCTCCCAACTCCTATATTCCATGCAATGATTGATAAAGGCCAGCATACTAAAAGCCTTCTTCACCACCCTATTCACGTGAGTTTCTACCTTCAGGGAACGATGTACCGTCACTCCTAAATCTTTCTGCTCTTCTGTATTTCTCAATGCTCTCCCATTTACCACATATGTCCTATTCTGATTCTTCTTACCAAAATGAAGCACCTCACACTTATCAGCATTAAATTCCATCTGCCATTTTTCAGCCCACTTTTCTAAGCAGCCCAAATCCCTCTGCAATCCTTGAAAACCTTCTACATTATCCACTATTCCACCTATCTTAGTATCATCTGCATATCTACTAATCCAATTCCCCACCCCATCATCTAGATCATTAATGTATATAACGAACAACAATGGGCCCAATACAGATCCTTGAGGCACACCACTGGTCACCGGCCTCCAACCTGACAGACAATTATCCACTACCACTCTCTGGCCTCTCCCTTTCAGCCAATGTTCAATCCATTTGACTATCTCAAAATTTATACCTAAAGACTGCACCTTCCTAACTAACCTTCCATGTGGTACCTTATCGAAGGCCTTACTGAAGTCCATATAGACAACATCCACTGCGCTACCCTCATCCACATTCCTAGTCACCTCTTCAAAAAATTCAATCAGATTGGTCAAACATGACCTTCCTCCCACAAATCCATGTTGAGTGCCCCTGTCTATCCAGATGTTTATAAGTACTATCTCTAAGAATTTTCTCCATTAATTTACCTACCACAGACGTCAAACTTACAGGCCTATAGTTGCCAGGCTTCCTCCTTGAACCCTTTTTAAATAACGGAACCACATGAGCAATGCGCCAATCCTCCGGCACTATCCCCATATCTAATGACATTTGAAAAATTACCGCCAGAGCCTCTGCTATTTCCTCCTTCACTACTCTCAATGTCCTGGGGAAGATCCCGTCTGGTCCCGGAGACTTATCCACCTTTATATTCTTCAAAAGCCTTAAAACTACACCTTTTGTAATCTCTATATTCCCCATATTTACCCAATTTGCTTTTTTTATCCCACATCTCCCAATATCCTTCTCCTTAGTGAATACCGAAGAAAAGAAACTGTTCAATATCTCCCCCATTTCTCTAGGTTCCACACACAGTTTTCCACTCTGATTTTCTAAGGGACCAATTTTGTCTCTAGCTTTCCTCTTACCATTAACATATTTGTAGAACTCTTTTGGATTAGTTTTCACCCTGCTTGCCATAGTTTTCTCGTACCTTCTTTTAGCTTTCCTAATTCCTCTCTTAAGATTCCTCTTACATTCAATGTATCTTTCAAACATCTCCTTAACTCCATGCTTCTTATATCTAATGTACGCCTCCCTTTTTCTTCGAACCAAGTTTCCAATATTCCTTGAAAACCACGGCTCTCTCAAACCTTTTGCCCCTCCTTTTAACCTAACAGGAACATAAAGCTTTTGCACTCTCAAAATCTGACCTTTAAAAGACTTCCATCTCTCTACTACATCCTGCCCATAAAACAAATTGTCCCAATGCACACCCTGCAAGTCCTTTCGCATCTCCTCAAATCTAGCTTTTCCCCAATCAAAAACCTCAATCCTTGGCCCTGATTTCTCTCTTTCCATAATGACATTGAAGCTGATGGCATTATGATCACTGGACCCGAAGTGCTCGCCAACACTAACCTCCGTCACTTGACCCATCCCATTTGCCAACAGTAGATCTAACACTGCTCCTTCTCTGGTCGGCACCTCTACATATTGTTGTAAAAAACTATCTTGCACACATTTCACAAACTCTAACCCATCCATTCCTTTCACAGAATGTGTTTCCCAATCTATATGTGGAAAATTAAAATCTCCCATAATTACAACCCTGTGCTTATCACAAATATCTACTATCTCCCTACAGATTTGCTCCTCTAGGTCTCGGTCCCCTCCGGGTGGTCTATAATACACCCCTACAAGTGTAACCTCTCCTTTCCTACTCCTCAGTTCCACCCAAATAGCCTCCGTGAATGTGCCCTCTAATCTATCCTTCCTAGGCCTTGCCCCTCTCCTGTGGCTCCATACATAGATGCCCTTGTTGAAACTTAAGGTGTCCTATTCTCTCTCTCAACATATTGGTAGAATCTCTTGGAATTCTCCATATCTCCTTGTCGTCATTATTTCCCTCTGACATGAACTCCTGCATACTGATCAAAAGATTCACTTGATTTCAACTGTTTCTAACTGACAACTGCCTCCTTCCTTTTCTTGATCAATGAGTCTGGTGTTCAAGGGTTTCTTCAGTCTTCAAGCCTTGTCCCTCCCTCAAATAGGAATGTCCTGTCCTGGAATGTTCCTTTCTTCTCTGTTTCAAATGAAACCTCCACTTGCTGAACATTCTCTTACCCGTAAGCAGCCTCTTGCAATCAAACTTTGCAAGTTCCTGGTTAATGGCATCAAAATTTGTCTTTTCTCTAATTTAGGAATTTAACTTGTGGACCTGCCCCATCTTTATCTGTATTTATTTTAAAAATAATAAAGTTAAATCTTAATGTGATCCCACTGCAAGCTATGGGCGATGGCTGTCAACCACTGGCTTTTCAAGAGAACGATTGAGACCTATTCAATGACGTCAGTGCAGAGGTGATCTACACCCTCTTGCGTTTCAGAAAATATAAAAGTTCTTTTTATTTCAAATTGATTCACAAATAAAATAATGTGAAAACTCAGTAGATTGGGCAGCAGTAGTGGAGAGAGAAACAATTTGTGTCATTGGCCTAAAAACTAATTTTCTTAAGTTGCTGTTCGATTGACTGAATACATCTAGCATGCCATTAAAAAAAAAGTTTGGTTCCTTTGAATCCCGAGAACTCAACTTTCATTATGGCGATCACAGAACATTTGCAATTTATCTGCGCAGGCCCATCCAACCTAATCTCATTTTTCAGCAATAGGTCTTTGAGTCCGACAGATCACAGCTCTTCAAGAACACACCCGAGGGCCGCAAAAGCATTGAGGGTTCTTGTCACCAGTGAGTTAAATAATCCGTCAAAGTGCACTGACAACAGAAATCTAACCTTCGGCTGAGATTTGTCGTCGTCTTGGTTGTAATCCGATCAATTACAGTAACCCAAAATGATTGACTGGAACGCTAGTTCGAAGGATAGAATAGAAATGTTTCTATTGATTTCATGTTTAGTTGCTAATTTATTGAATGGAACATCTTCTGAACTGATCTGATAACTATATTTCACTTTGTTTCACTCAGTGCTTGTTTATGCAGGGTGAAAACAAAATCCTGCATAAATAAACACTGAGAATGAAACAACTTTCAGGATGTGGTGAAACCACTTGTGTCTGTAACCACCTTGACCTTTTGTGTTTGACCCTGCTCTCCCTGCTCTCCTCCCCTTTATCTCCCATAAAAGGCTGTCATGCCACAACCCTGCCCCCAGTTCGAGCCTGGGCCAGTGTGAGCCAGCAACTCGAGATGCTGTCCATCTCTAGCTAATAAAAGCTTTCAGTTCACAGAATTAATTTATCAGGTTTTTTTTTACTGGTTTATCAAGAGAAGGTTGTATTTGAGAAAACTTCCATCGAGCAATGCAAGGTGAAAACAGTTAGATTATTTGTGTATCATATGCAGGAGAAATGTGAGAAAAATAAAAGATTCTAGTTTCATAAAGGAGAACACTGCACTGACATAATTGTCTATTTTGATTGTCAAATCCAAATCCACCTGATGTTTTCTGAAGCAAAGATTATCTGGCACTCCTGCTGCGGCCTCCTTTACATTGGGTAGACTCAACAAAATTGCAGGATAGCACCATTGAACATCTTCGTTCTGTCCATTGCAACTTTCAGAGCCATCATCTTGCATTCCACACCCCATTCCCACGTTGACA
This sequence comes from Narcine bancroftii, assembly GCF_036971445.1. Classification (NCBI taxonomy): domain Eukaryota; kingdom Metazoa; phylum Chordata; class Chondrichthyes; order Torpediniformes; family Narcinidae; genus Narcine; species Narcine bancroftii. The sequence continues at coordinate 211,386,375 of NC_091469.1, forward strand.
TGTTTGTACATGGCCTCACGTAACTGCCAATTTGAGGCCCGTTGTTCATCGGAGGACTAACACCGTCAAGGCAGTCTCCAACCAGAGAGCATCAATATCGACCTCCAGTTTCCCATGTCTCTCTCCTTCATCCCTCTGTCTTCCTTCCTCTAGCTCCCCACTGCTTCCATTCAGAGAGCTATCTCTCTTAGCTCTCTGTCCTCTCCTCCAATCACATTCCAGCTCCGTTCTCCTCCTCTTCGTCTAACCTCGACCACCCATCACCTGCGAGCCCGTGCTCCTCCCTACCACCGTTATCTTGTCAGCCTGATTGGCTGCATATCTGAAAAAGGCCTCCAGCCCAGAATTGGCTTTTGTTTTCTATGGATGATGCCTCTCTCCAGCGCTTTTGTGTACTTCAGCCCAGCATCTCCAGATTTTCTCCTTTACCTCCATACAAGTCTTGTCATTGGTGCTGAACATGCAGCAATACGAATTGCACTTCGCCTTTACTTTTTGCCAATCAGTTGTATGTTATAATGTGCAGGTTCAAAAGTGAATTAAAGCAAAGTTGTAATTAGTTATATATGAAGTCATTTATCTTTTGGTGAATATTAAATTAAGGAAGGGTGGTCCTCTGTGTTTGAAAGTATCAAGTACAGAAAGTCAATGAAAACTATGAAGGCACTTCAAAATGTAGAAGATTGACAAAGATTATATCAAATTATATTTTCACTAATTGGGTACATTTAAATATCAGAACTCTGAGACAGGTTTAATTACCTCTGAGCGGAGACTAAGTTGTAGCTTTCTGCGTGCGGCGAGGACCGATTTACAATTTTCTCGAGTGCATTTGGCAGTGCCCCTCCAGTTCAGTCACAGGATTAACAAGGTTTTTGGTTTTTTTTAACCAACTACATTGAACAGGAATAATTATAACAATTCCACTTTTGAAAGGCAGATGGCAGGCATGAATTTTGATGGATTTTGAAGCTGGCAGCATAGCAGGCTATGGATAGTCTCCCTTCCAGTCTACGCCGGATTTGACCACCAGCACAAGAAAAAAAAACCCACTGCCCACCCCCATGTCCCCTAATGATCCCCTACTGTCAGTATCCACGGATGATGTGTGGGCTACCTTTAGGGGATTGAATCCAAGGAAAGCCAGAAGTCTGGATGGAGTACCAAAAACCTGTGCTGATTAGCGGGCCAATGTGTTCATGGATATCATCAACATCTTACTCCCGAAGGCTTCATTTGCACCTGTGCCCAAGAGGAGTGAGGCAACCTGTGTAAATGACTACTGACCAATGGAACTCACCTCTACGATGATGTGTTTTGAGAAGCTGCTGCTAAAGATGAGTAGCGACATGGATCCATTCCAATTTGCCCATCCCAGCATCAGTCTATGACAGATTCTATCTCACGGGATCTATACAAAAAATGCAGGAACACCTAGGCAGCAAACATTCCTACATTAGGATGCTTTCTATCATGTACAGTTCAGCTTTCACCCATGATTCCCTCTAAAACTGATCACTGAACTCCAAGTCATAGGCCTCAATATCCCACTATGTAATTGGATTCTAGATTTCCTACTTCCAGACCACAATCAGGGAGGATTGGTAAGAAGTACTCTGGTAGTGTCAGCAAATTTACAGATGGTGTTATTGACGTACTGAGCCACACAGTCATCAGTCTAAAGCATGTAGAACGGGGGCCTAAAAACCCATAACTGGGGGGCTTGGAACAACAAAAACATCATCAACAAATTTGCTGATGCAACCACTGTAGTGCATTGTGTAAAAATGGATGATGAGTCAGCATGCTGGAGGGAGATTGAAAACCTGGCTGAATAGTGTACTAACAACAATCTTGCAGTCTCTGTACCAAAATCAAGGATCTGAACATGGACTTTGGAAGGGAAAACTAGAGGTGTACAATCTAGTGATCATTGGGGTATCAGGAGAGAGGATGAGCCTATTTAAGTTCCTGGGAGTCACTATCTTAGAGGACATTTCCTGGTCCCAACGAACACATGTCATTATGAAGAAAGCATGTCTTTCTACCTCTCCAGGAGTTTGCAGAGGTTTGGTATAACATAGAAAACTTTGGCAAGCTTCTGCAGATATGTAGTGGAAAGTGTGGCGAGTGGCTGCATCACAGTCTTGTGCTGGAGCACCAATACCCCTGAACGGAAAGCCCTGCAAAAGGTAGTCGACACAGCCCTCTACATCACAGGCAAACCCTCCCCATCATCGAGAAAATGTGCATGGAACGCTGCTGTCAGAGAGCAGCAGCAGTCATCAACGATCCACACCACCCAGCACATGGTCTGATCTCGCTGCTGCCATCAGGAAAGAGGTAGAGGCGTCACAGGACTTGCACCACCAGGTTCAGGAACAGCTGCTACCCCTCCACCATCAGACTCCTCAACAACAAATTCAGTCAGAGACTTATTTAAGCACTCTTACTTTCCACATTATTTATTATTGAATATATATTTTCTATATTGCACAGTCAGTTTGTTTAAATTCTTTCTTTGTTTACATTTCTCTCATTTGTATGCATATCTTGTTTACAGTATATTTCAATTCTGCTAAGTATTCTGCCCGACCTGCAGGAAAACAAGAATCTAATGGTTGTATGTGATGACATGTATGTATTCTGACAATGAATCTGTCCTTTAACATTGACTCATTGATGATGTTGTTCTGGGAGTTGTATGGTCCTCCATTCTAATTCTAACTCCTGCCTTTATTGCCTTAGGCTTTGACTCATGAATCTCCTGGACATTAATTTGAGAATGGTGTGACCTCTCAGAGTAGGAAGCTGTTGATACTGAAAATGAAAATCCTTGGCCAACCCAGATACTCACAATCTCAGTTAGTTTCATTAGGGAGGCAGGTAGATTGTCATTTGATGAACCATGCTTTACATGTGAGCAAGAACATCTGGCTGACTTGGAGACAGCACTGTCCTGAGTCAAGGGACATGGAGGCTAAAGCACTTTTCAGCTGAATGGTGCAGCTTGGCAGGACACTTTCGGAGGATGAGCAAAGAAATTTGTGATGTACTAACTAATGTTCCAGATACACTGTGCACACTTTCAGAAATTGCAGATGTTAGTCAAGAGCAGGCCTGGCATAAATCATAGGTTTTTGTAACTGTCTTCATCTAATATGAGTGGTCACTTATCTGGAGTATCTGTAAGCCTTTGCTGGGGCATTGTACTCCATGAGTGTTGCACTAGCCTCTTTTAAACTGCAGCACCCGGGTAGCCCTCTCAAATCACAAGGGATCTGCCCATTAAATCACCAATCTAGTGATTTAAGGGGTGCCCACACTCACTGTAAGTACCACCAAATGTTCAGATGCTGGCTGCCCGGTGATGAACTTGCACAAGCGCTGATGTCACCGGAAAAAGCGAGGTCAGCCATTTCTGTTTTCAAACCGCCTGTGGATGCGCCCTAGTTAAGTTTAACTGAGTTCTTTGACTATCTCTGAGGTAGGTCAGGGACCCGGTTGGATTCCGACAGGGTTGACCAGGTCAGACCCTTTCTAACTGCCGTGTAACTGAAGTGCTAACCGGAGCACTAACTGAGCAAATTGCTCGGTGAACCCCATTTCACACAGCAGTTTGAAAGGGCTTACTGAAATAGATACACAAATAGTTGTTTGTTAACTCTGCAGTTATTGCTTGGAGGAAAGTATGAGAGGGCCATGAAAGGAATATTGGTGACAGGAATTAGGGACACTCAAAGCAAAATGCATTTACTACTCATCTGTTCTCCCTATTTAGCCATTACTCCTCTTGCTGTCTCAAATCTGGTGCCTCTGCCCTCTTTACAAATGTAGATGAAGCAAATGTATTCTTTGAATACATTTATGTTAGACACTGCCTGCAAGTAAGAATGACAGTGTATATGTGCATTATACATTGTACATGCTGAAACTTACCCCATTATCATATGTGGATTCGCACACAGACAAAAATGAAAAGCTCTCAGTAGCCAAGGCAGGGATTTGAATGTTTCAAGGACTGCTGTATGTCAGAAATGTAGCAAGGGGAAGTAAACTAGGTGCTTTATACATTTTTAATATTCTGCTCTGGTATATATCTTGATAGTTTACAAAGTTACTTGTCAGCAGGTGAAACGTGGAAAGGCACTAGACAATTGAAGTTCTGCTATTATTTGTTTGTGCACGTGTGGAGGAATGGGGGGCTTGATGTTTTTTTTCTTCCACGGAAAGATTCATGGAGCTGGGAACTTTTTGGACATACCTTCCAGCAATGGGTTGATTCCCAGTTCACATTACCTGCTGTGGCTCCTCTCTGCTGTGCCTTCCTCTCTACTTCATTGCTTGAAGAACCTGTCAATTCTACCATTCTTACTGCTGTATAATGAGCAATACACCACAAATCCGAATTCACTGACCGGTGCACATTGAAGGTGTTAAATAGCCAAACACCCCTTTTTGACCAAATGTTGAACTTTTATTCCCCTGTCATCTTTTTGTCCATCCCACTTACACCCTGCCCTCTCTGCCTTTAACCACTGGTACTGTTTTAATGATGACCAACATAATATCAAGGAGCAATATCTAATATTATTTACAGTCCCCAGGACTCGAACTATTAGAGAAAATATTTCCAGAATGAATCTTATGATGTCAGAACTATCCAGTTCAAATGCAAAGTCATCGTAAAAGCTTAGTTCAAATTTTCTGTCCGTAGATGCTCCCAACCAAAGAGGTTTTCCAGCAATACCCTTTATTTCATGTTTCTGGCAACTGCTTAGTTTTGCATCTCACAACTCCAGCATTCCACCTCTCCTGTTTCCTTCACTGCACCTCTATTGATGCGGTCTCCTTTCAGATCAGCTGCGATTATAAGTCTCTAGCACTCTTGTCAGGTGCCAACACCATCTGGGTCACTCGTTTTCTCTTGGGTATTACCTTATCATTGTCCATTCGTTCTCTCAACCTTCCCCTTCAGTTAAAATGTTTGTTTTTTCGCTTGATATGATTGAAAGGTAACTGATCTGGAAAGTTCAATCCACTTTTGCAACAGATTTTGCATCACCTGTTGGGTATTTCTGTCACTTTCTATTTTCATTACATTTTGGAATGTGCCATTTATTCTCTGCATTCTGAGAACTTGCTAATCTGGTGCCCTGTTGTGGTGTGATGCCCTACTCATTGGTGCTATTGATTGTTCCCATAAGATAGACTCGATCATGTTATAGCATGGAGTCATGGAGGAGGTTGCCAGCAAATGTCCAACCACTTGGACGGACATCTTTCTGTGGCTGAATAGCAGCTGCACATTTATAGGGTGCAAGCTCTTGCAATTTTGCTTATCCTCATTTGCCAAAAGATATTTTGAATAAATGCTTGAATTCCACACTCCAATGAACAGAGAAATTATTCATTAGAAAAACAATTTGACCCAGCAGCAATTTAATCTTCCCATATGTGTTCTCTTGTTGTTACACAGGGATACAGCACTGAGATACACAGTAATGCTACCCAGTGCAACCCCAACCCACATCCACTCCCACCAGTACCTTTCTGGAAAGTTTGCTTCTTGAAGCCCGATTATAGAATTAATGCTCAAGTTATCCTCTAATACAAGTCTCATAACCATATAACCATATACAGCACGGAACAGGCCAGTTTGGCCCTACTAGTCCAAGCCGGAACAAATCCCCACCCTCCTCCTAGTCCCACTGACCAGCACCTGGTCCATACCCCTCCAATCCTCTCACCTCCATGTAATTATCCAGTCTTTCCTTAAATGTAAATAAAGTCCCTGCTTCAACCACCTCCACCGGAAGCTTATTCCACATCCCAACCACCCTTTGCATGAAGAAATTTCCCCTCATGTTTCTCTTATAATTTTCCCCCTTCAATCTCAAACCATGGCCTCTGGTTTGAATATCCCCAACTCTTAATTGTAAAAGCCTATCCACGTTGACTCTCTCTGTCCCTTTTAAAATCTTGAACACCTCCATCAAATGCCCCCTCAATCTTCTACTTTTTTCTTTTCTTTGGCTTGGCTTCGCGGACGAAGATTTATGGAGGGGGTAAAAGTCCACGTCAGCTGCAGGCTCGTTTGTGGCTGACAAGTCCGATGCGGGACAGGCAGACACGGTTGCAGCGGCTGCAGGGGAAAATTGGTTGGTTGGGGTTGGGTGTTGGGTTTTTCCTCCTTTGCCTTTTGTCAGTGAGGTGGGCTCTGCGGTCTTCTTCAAAGGAGGTTGCTGCCTGCCAAACTGTGAGGCGCCAAGATGCACGGTTTGAGGCGATATCAGCCCACTGGCGGTGGTCAATGTGGCAGGCACCAAGAGATTTCTTTAGGCAGTCCTTGTACCTTTTCTTTGGTGCACCTCTGTCACGGTGGCCAGTGGAGAGCTCGCCATATAACACGATCTTGGGAAGGCGATGGTCCTCCATTCTGGAGACGTGACCCATCCAGCGCAGCTGGATCTTCAGCAGCGTGGACTCGATGCTGTCGACCTCTGCCATCTCGAGTACTTCGACGTTAGGGATGTAAGCGCTCCAATGGATGTTGAGGATGGAGCGGAGACAACGCTGGTGGAAGCGTTCTAGGAGCCGTAGGTGATGCCGGTAGAGGACCCATGATTCGGAGCCGAACAGGAGTGGGGGTATGACAACGGCTCTGTATACGCTTATCTTTGTGAGGTTTTTCAGTTGGTTGTTTTTCCAGACTCTTTTGTGTAGTCTTCCAAAGGCGCTATTTGCCTTGGCGAGTCTGTTGTCTATCTCATTGTCGATCCTTGCATCTGATGAAATGGTGCAGCCGAGATAGGTAAACTGGTTGACCGTTTTGAGTTTTGTGTGCCCGATGGAGATGTGGGGGGGCTGGTAGTCATGGTGGGGAGCTGGCTGATGGAGGACCTCAGTTTTCTTCAGGCTGACTTCCAGGCCAAACATTTTGGCAGTTTCCGCAAAGCAGGACGTCAAGCGCTGAAGAGCTGGCTCTGAATGGGCAACTAAAGCTGCATCGTCTGCAAAGAGTAGTTCACGGACAAGTTGCTCTTGTGTCTTGGTGTGAGCTTGCAGGCGCCTCAGATTGAAGAGACTGCCAACCGTGCGGTACCGGATGTAAACAGTGTCTTCATTGTTGGGGTCTTTCATGGCTTGGTTCAGCATCATGCTGAAGAAGATTGAAAAGAGGGTTGGTGCGAGAACACAGCCTTGCTTCACGCCATTGTTAATGGAGAAGGGTTCAGAGAGCTCATTGCTGTATCTGACCCGACCTTGTTGGTTTTCGTGCAGTTGGATAATCATGTTGAGGAATTTTGGGGGACATCCGATGCGCTCTAGTATTTGCCAAAGCCCTTTCCTGCTCACGGTGTCGAAGGCTTTGGTGAGGTCAACAAAGGTGATGTAGAGTCCTTTGTTTTGTTCTCTGCACTTTTCTTGGAGCTCTCTGAGGGCAAAGACCATGTCAGTAGTTCCTCTGTTTGCGCGAAAGCCACACTGTGATTCTGGGAGAATATACTCGGCGACACTAGGTATTATTCTATTTAGTAGAATCCTAGCGAAGATTTTGCCTGCAATGGAGAGCAACGTGATTCCCCTGTAATTTGAGCAGTCTGATTTCTCGCCTTTGTTTTTGTACAGGGTGATGATGGTGGCATCACGAGGATCCTGAGGCAGTTTTCCTTGGTCCCAACAAAGCTTGAAAAACTCATGCAGTTTGGCATGCAGAGTTTTGCCGCCTGCCTTCCAGACCTCTGGGGGGGATTCCATCCATACCTGCTGCTTTGCCGCTTTTCAGTTGTTCGATTGCCTTATATGTCTCATCCAGGGTGAGGACCTCATCCAGCTCTAGCCTTAGGGGCTGTTGAGGGAGCTGGAGCAGGGCGGAATCTTGGACTGAGCGGTTGGCACTGAAAAGTGATTGGAAGTGTTCTGACCATCGGTTGAGGATGGAGATCTTGTCGCTGAGAAGTGATTGGAAGTGTTCTGACCATCGGTTGAGGATGGAGATCTTGTCGCTGAGGAGGACTTTGCCGTCTGAGCTGCGCAGCGGGCTTTTGACTTGGGGTGAGGGGCCGTACACAGCCTTTAGAGCCTCGTAGAAAACCCTGAAGTCGCCAATGTCCGCGCTGAGCTGGGTTTGTTTGGCGAGGCTAGTCCACCACTCATTTTGGATCTCCCGGAGTTTGCGCTGAAGATCTTCTACACTCCAGAGAAAAAAGCCCCAGGCTGCTCAACCTTTCTCTGTAACTCAAACCCTGACGTCCTGTCAACATTCTCGTGAAACTTCTCTGCACTCTCTCTGTTTTGTTTATATCCTTCCTATAATTCGGTGACCAAAACTGCACACAGTATTCCAAATTTGGCCTCACCAATGCCTTGTACAATTTCATCATAACATCCCAACTCTTGAATTCAATACTCCGATTTATGAAGGCCAACATTCCAAACGCCTTCTTCACCACTCTATCTACCTGAGTATCAACTTTGAGGGTACTATTTACCATAATTCCTAAATCACTTTGTTGCTCTGCACTCCTCAATTGTCTACCATTCAATATATATGACCTATTTAGATTTGCCTTTCCAAAATGCAACACTTCACACTTATCCGTATTAAATTCCATCAGCCATTTCTTAGCCCACTCCTCTAGCTTTCCTTTTTCTCTTTTTAAGCCTCAGTAATCTTCCTCATTATCCACAATACCACCAATTTTTGTATCATCTGCAAACTTACTTATCCAATTCACCACCCCTTCTTCCAGATTGTTAATATATATAACAAATATAACAATAGTGGACCCAGGACTGATTCTTGAGGAACTCCACTAGTCACCGGCCTCCAATTTGACAAACAATTTTCTACCACTATTCTCTGACACCTCCCATCCAACCATTGCTGAATCCATTTCACTACCTCCTTATTTATACCTAATGCCTTTTTTCCTAAACTCCTGTGGGGAACTTTGTCAAAAGCTTTACTAAAGTCTAAATAGACAACATCCACAGCCTTCCCTTCATTAATCTTTTTTGTAACACCCTCGAAAAACTCTATAAGGTTTGTTAAGCATGTGATCTACCCTTGACAAAACCATGCTGACTACTACCTATCAATCCCTGTTCTTCCAAATATTTGTAAATGCCATCCTTCAGAACACTTTCCATCAACTTACCCACCACAGAAGTCAGACTCACAGGTCTATAATTTCCAGGCTTACATTTGGACACTTTCTTAAACAGCGGAACAACATGAGCCACCCTCCAATCCTCTGGCACTACCCCGTGACCAGTGACATCCTAAATATCTCTGTTAATGGCACCACTATCTGTACACTAGTCTCCCTGAGTGTCCTTGGGAATACTTTGTCCGGACCTGGAGATTTTTCCACCTTTATTTTTTTTAACACTGCCATCACTACCTCCTCGGTTATCCTTATATGATTCATGACCTCCCCACTGTTTTTCTTTACTTCAACTGGTACAATATTTTTTTTCCCTAGTGAATACCGAGGAAAAGAAATCATTTAAAATTTCCTCCATCTCCTCTGACTTTTCACATAGCCTTATCTCCCTATCTACAAGGGGTCCAATTCTATCCCTCACCAATCTTTTACTTTTAATGTACCTATAGAAACCCTTTGGATTTATTCTTACTCTGCCTGCCAAAGCCTCTTGGTGCCTCTTTTTGGCTTTTCTAATTTATTTCTTAGAAAACCAAGGCTCCCTATGACTTCCAGCCTTTCCTTTGATCCTCACTGGGACATATCTACTCTGTACTCTCAAAATTTCTTCTTTGAATATTCTCAATTTTTCATTTACATCCTTTCCTGAAAAAATCATGTCCCACTCAATACTCCCCAAATTCATTCTTATTCCTTCAAAATTTGCTTTTCTCCAATCCAGAACCTCAACTTTAGGCCCTTCTTTGCTCTTCCCTAAAACTAGACCCAATTTGTTCTCCAACATAAACCTCAGACACCTGACCTATCTCGTTCCCTAACAGGAGATCCAGTATTACACCGTCCCGAGTCGGTTCCTCTACATATTGATTAAGAAAACTATCTTGTACACATTTGACAAACTCTAGCCCATCCAGCCCTCTTACTATATGGGTATCCCAATCAATGTGAGGGAAGTTAAAATCTCCCATGATCACTACCTTATGTTTATTACACATATATGCTATCTCCTTACAAATTTGTTCTTCCAATTTTCTTGGCCCATTTGGTGGTCTATAATACACTCCTATTAGTGCCCTCATGCCTCCTCCACCACTCAATTCCACCCAAACAGCCTCACTGGATGATCCCTCCAAACCGTCCTGCCACCTCACGGCAGTAATGTCCTCCTTAACAAGCAGAGCAACTCCTCACCCCTTTTTTTTTTTTACCCCCTGTTCTATCACATCTAAAACATTTGTATTCTGGAATATTTAGTTGCCAGTCCTGTCCCTCCTGTAACCAGGTCTCACTAATTGCCACATCATGATTCCAAGTGCCAATCCATGCTCTAAGCTCATCTACCTTGTTCACTATGCTTCTTGCATTAAAGTACATGCATTTCAGAGAATGACCCTCACATATATTCCCTTTTCTACCTTTTACCTTAACCTCCACCCTTCCTTTGTTATCTTTATCATTCTTAACTAGGTGGTCATGCACCCTAGACACTGCTCGCAAACTCTGCTCCCCACCCCCCTGCCAAACTAGTTTAAACCCTCTCCCACAGCTCTACCAAATCTGCTTGCCAGGATACTGGTCCCCCTCCAGTTTAAATGGAGTCCGTCCCTTTCGTACAGGTCCGACTTTCCCCAGAACAGATCCCAATGATCCAAAAATCTTATCCCCTGCCCCAGCTCTTTAGCCACGCATTCATCCTCCACATCCTCCTATTACTACCCTCTCTAGCGCATGGCACCGGCAGCAATCCAGAGATTACTACATTAGAGGTCCTGTTTTTTAACTTCCTGCCTAATTCTATATATTCCTGTTTCAGGACCTCATCCCCACTTCGAATTAAGTTATTGGTCCTCACATGAACCATGACTTCTGGCTGCTCACCTTCCCCTTGCAGAATTCTGTGAACTCGATCAGAGACATCCCTGACCCTAGCACCAGGGAGGGAACAGACCCACCTGGATCCCCGATCTCGTCCAACAAACCTCTTATCTGTCCCTCTGACAAGTGTGTCCCCAACCACAATTACCCTGTTCTTATCCCTCCTTCCCTTCTGAGCCTCAGGGGCAGCCCCTGTGCCAGAGACCTGACCCCCATGACTCGTCCCTGATAGGCTGTTCCCCCCAGCAGTATCCAATGCCGAATACATGTTGCTGAGGGGCACTTCCACAGGGGTACTCTGCACTGGCACTCTCCCTCCTTTCCTCACAGTTACCCAATTCCCTGACTCCTGCCTTCTAGGGGTGACTGTCTCCCTGTAACTCCTCTCTGTCACTGCCTCTGCTTCCCTTATGATCCTCAGTTCATCCAATTGCAACTCAAGCTCCCTAACACGGACGCTCGTGAGTTGGAATTGGATGCACCTTTTGCAGGTGTAGTCGTCAGGAACAGCTGTGCTGTCTCTGATTTCCCACATCCCACAATTGGAGCACTCGACTACCCCAACTGACTCCATTACCTCCTTTCTTAATATATATAGGTTGTTTAAAAGAAAAACTAAACAAATAATACTAAAAGACTAACTAAAAAGGACACCTTACCACACATGGAGCTCCTTCTTAGCCCCTGCTCACCAATGTCTGTTGAGCCAAAGTCGCAAGTCTCAATTTCTTCACTGCCCCACTCCTCGCTGGCCGCTCCCTCACCTTTCACTCCTTTTATAGGCCTTCAGACAATTTACTCACTCCTCTAGTAGTCTCTCTTCGCTCCTCCTCCAACGGTCGCCTTGGGAACGCCGACTCTGCTTTCCTCCGAGCAGCAGCAGCCCGATCCAACTAGGCCTGTGAAGGTAAGTCAAGGATTTAAATACTCACTCCTCTAGTAGTCTCTCTTCACCCCTCCTCCAACGGTCGCCTTGGGAACGCCGACTCTGCTGTCCTCCGAGCAGCAGCAGCCCGATCCAACTAGGCCTGTGAAGGTAAGTCAAGGATTTATATACTCACTCCTCTAGTAGTCTCTCTTCACCCCTCCTCCAACGGTCACCTTGGGAACGCCGACTCTGCTGTCCTCCGAGCAGCAGCAGCCCGATCCAACTTCTGGTTAAATTTACTATGTTGATTGCAAAGATCAATGGAGAAAGTTGCATTCCAGAGTAGACAAAATCGATGTTCATACTATAATGTATAAGACCGCCCAGGGGGAATATGATGTATTGTTCCTCATATTTATGATTAGCCGTGCCCTGACAGAGAATGAGGCTAAGACAGGCATGTGACTGTAGGAATGGTTTGGGGGAGTTAAAATAGTGTGCTGAAGGAAACTCAAGTTTAGACCACAGAGGGTGAAGTGGTCACCCAAACTGTGCTTGGCGACAATGATGTACAAGTGGCCACACCGACAGAGTAGACTGAATATAGTTGATTAGGTGGAGTGATGTAAATATTAAGCTCCACCTCACCTGGAAGGCCCGTTTGTGGCCTGAGATGGAGGTGAAGGAAGAGATGCAGGGACAAGTCTTGCACTTTCAGCAGTTACTGCGGGGATGGAAGGTTGGGTGTGGAGGTAGGAGTGGATTAGGGAGTCTTGGAGATTCACATATAATTTTTAGACATACAGGACGGTAACAGGCCATTTTGGCCCATGAGTCTGTGCTGCCCAATTTACACCCAATTGACCTATACCCCTGTAGATTTCAAATGTTCAGAGGAAACCAATGCCCCCAGGGAAAATCCACGCAGCCATGGGGAAGACGTACAAACTCCTTACAGACAGCATGGAATTTGATCCCCAGTCCTGATCGCTGGCACTGTAATTGCTATGCCAATTGTGCTGGCCATAAATTTAGACACCCTGCATAGTAACAGGGCCCTTTCAGCCCATGAGCCTGTGCTGCCCACTTACTCCAAATAGATATACAATCCCTGGTACAATTTGAAGGGTGGGAGGAAACCGGAGCACCTGGGGAAAATCCACGCAGACACAGGGAGAACTGACAAACCCATTACAGACAGTGCCGGATTCAAACGCCGGTCACTAGCCCTGTAACAGTGTTGCGCTAACTGCTACTACCAACACTAACTGGGCCACTACAAAATTTAGGCAGACTGCGCAGTAACAGGCCCTGTTAGCCCACCAGCCCATCCAGCCCAATTGCACTCAATTGATTTACACCTGTAGTACTTTTTGAACAGTGGGAGGAAACGAGCACGCAAAGGAAACCCATGCACACATGGGGAGGATGTCCAAAATTCTTACAGCCAACGCTGGCTCCGATCCCTGGGTCGCTGGCGTTGTACTTTGCTAACTGTGCCAAAAGGCGAATGGAGCTGGTAATGGGATGACGCTGAAGTTATCCAAGACCCACCGAACAATTTCTAATCTAAGAAGCAAAACAAATGATTCTGGAAAGCAGAAAATACTGGAAATATCAGTGGGTAGCAGATTAAATAATGTATAAAAAGATAAGAAGTGTTTCCAAAAAAGCTGTTTATCAACCTGAGATATTGGTTCATGTTCCCTGTTCACATTTGCTGCCGAACCTGAGTTTTATTTCTGTGTTGTTAGAATGGTTTTATAATGATTGTACTCTGGGAATATGGATAATTTTAACAATAATTTGGTACATGAAGCACAATTTCCCTGAACGTGAAGCAAAATTATATATTGTTTTGCTGAAATAGTAATTGAGTAACGTTCACTTCTGAGCTGAAGAGCTATAATTCATAAAAGGAAAATTGGGATCCTAGCACAAAATAATGTAACATAATTAGCAAACATGCTGTTTTCCATTTATAACAGAATCATATAATAATCAAGTTACATGTGATATAAAATAGAATAACAATGTTGTAACTTTCATCCCAGTAGAAAACAATCATTTCGAAGCTAAACTGTGAAAGCTGTCAAATACAACATTCTGCTGAATGTGTTAAAGGCCTCATGTTGGCAAATCAACAATGTTGTGGATTGATCTTAAGCAGACTGGCTCTCTGAATAAATCTTAATCTTTATAGGGAGCTCCAATTGAAAACTACTGCAATCAAGTGTGTAGCAATGGATGATTACTCGCAGAATAAGTTTTTTTTCTTACTTTATTTAAAATAGCCACTAGGCAAACATATTACAATATTTCAAACTTAATCCAAACACGTGCGGTATTTATAAAAAGGAGAAAGAGAGTAAAGAAAAACAAAAGAAAGGAAAACATCCTATTAATCCTCCCTCCAACCCCCTACAAACTTAAAAAAAAATGTGAGGTGATTCATTTTGGCAGGACAATTCGAAAAGCTGAGTGCAGAGTTGACGGTCGGTTAACTAAGAGCATGGATAAACAGAGGGATCTTGGGGTTCATGTCCATACATCCCTCAAGGTAGTTGCTCAGGTTGATAGGAGTGTTAAAAAGCCTCTGGGATTCTGGGCTTCATTAATAGGGGAATTTGTATATAAGAGTAGAGAAGTCATGTTGCAGCTTTATAAGTCTCTGGTGAGACCACACTTGGAGTATTACGTCCAGTTCTGGTCACTTCATTATAGGAAGGATGTGGTGCAGAGGAGATTTACCAGGATATTTCCCCCATTGGAGGGCATTTCTTATGAGGCAAGGTTGGCAAAGCTAGGACTTTTGTCTTTGGAACATAGAAGGATGAGAGGAGACTTGATCAAGATCCACAAAATTATGAGAGACATAGATAGGTTGGACAGCCAATACCTGCTTCCTAGGAATAACAACCACTAGAGGACACATGTCTAAGATTAAGGGAGGGAAGTATAGGGGAGACATGAGGGGTAAATATTTTACACAGAGGGTTGTTGAGGCCTGGAATGCTTTGCCAGGAGTGGGGGTAGAGGCTGAAATATTAGGGGCCTTTAAAAGACTATTAGATAGGCACATGGATGAAAGGAAAGTGAGGGGTTGTAGGGTAGGAGGGCCGAAGGGCCTGTACATTGTTGTCATGTTTTAATGTTTTAAAAAGAAAAATAAGAGGGACAAGTAAACCACAACAGGAGCACTTCACTTTCCAAAACATTTATATAGAGACCTATAAGAGAAAGTGAATGTTGGAGATCCACTTAAATTTTAATACCAAATTATTTTTCAAAACATATGATATTTTCCTCGTAAATTCTAAATAGTTTTCTCAAGTGGAATGCCATCTGCATGCCATCTATCCATTCCCAGATCAATACCTGACTTCAAAGTTATAGCAATACATTTTCTAGCTACTGCCAAGGCAATTTGAACAAATTTTACTTGATACATATTCTATTTTAATTTAAGTTTAATTCCTCTAACATCTCCCAGTAAACAAAATGGATCTGGTGGGAATTTTACTCCAGTTATTCATTTTAATAAATTACCAAAATCAAGCCAAAAAATTTAATTGTGGAACACTGGGAATGTTTAACAATGAAGTGGACTTTCTGTAATTATGTGAATATTTTACTAAATATACTGAAATTGGATTTATTGGTTTTTACTAGGGAATTGGTGTCAATGGGATCTGGAAAAAAAATAGATGATTTAGCAATACTTAGTTGCGCAAGCCAGATTTAGCCAAAACTAATATCAAGGTGAACAATGTGCTCCTTTGCCATAAAGCCTTGAATGGTGTTGGGCAGCGATATCCGGTCTATCACCAAACTAGGTAACAAAATGCAAGTATGACCTCGATAATTATTCGATGATCATCTGACAGGAAGCAGAATATATCTTGCCCTGGCCAGTATTCCATTGATAACAGACCAGCTGATAAGAATAGATGCCAAATCAAAGGAACGGGTATTAAAAGACATACTTTGGCCTCATTGATTTAAGGGCATCAAGTGATGGATGGTCACTGCAAGTAAGTGGTTTTTTCTTATCCATAATCTTGTTGAATTGGCAGAGCAAGGGCAAAAGGCTAAATGGTCAACTCTTGCTTTCATTTTGTATGTTTTCTGTTACAGTGTCAAATAAGTATTCTTTTACAAGAAAATAGATGAAGAGGTCCAGAAATTTGTGGAGAGCATCTTCTTTTTCAATCTTTTTATTGGTTTTAATATATTCCAAATACATATGGTAATAATAATGAATTGAGTTAATATCGAGTTACTAGTATCAAGGAATGATAAATGTATATATGAACCCATGTTATAAAATGGAAAAAATCAAAAGAGAAAAACCCATCTATGTGGAGAGCATTGATTCCTTGGGGGCTTTCCACTTGTGATCATATCCACCATTCTTAAGACAATAAGAACAGGGGAGGACTGAATGCCTTTAGAATGGCAAAAGAAATCTGAATTATTCCAATGTCTGTCATGTTACTGTCGGAATGTGTTTGCCTTGAGAGAAGTCCAGAAGTTGGATGGCATTGTTTTAATTTTTTTGGGTGCAAAAGTTTGCCAATTTCAACTTTACCCAGCATAATCTTCACAGAATCAGAATTTATTATCATGAACAAGTCATGAAATTCAATGTTTGCTGCAGCATCTTAGTGTAAACATTCATACAATCATCTTACAACAATACTCTAAAAAAAATTAAAATAATAGTGCATGAAATATAAGGCAGTGTCTTTGGTTCATTGATCATTCAGGAATCTGATGGCAGTGGGGAAGAAGCTGTCCTTATGCTGCTGAGTTCTCGTCTTTAGGCTCCTGTACCTTTTTCCCCGATGGTAGCAGAGTGGGGTGGGGGGTGGGGCTCTTTGAAGATAGAGGCCGCATTTTAAGAGATTGCCTCATATAGATGTCCTTGATGGAGGGAAGTCTTGCGCCTGTGATGCTGTGGGCTGAGTTAACAACCCTCTGGAGTTGTCTGAAGGCTGAGCTGTGGTCCATGAAGCTGAATGTATGAATTTGGTGTTTTTGAGGTTATCCAGAGCTGAATCAGAATAAAAATGTACTGCTGTGAACCTGTCATGAAATTCATTATATTGTAGCAGCATTACGGGTGCATAAATTACATTTTTAAAAATAAATAAATCAGTGCAAAATAGGAGAGAAGTCAGGTGGTTTGTGTGGTTCGTTGTCCATTCAGAAATCTGATGGAGGGGAAGAAACTGATTTTATAGCATTGGATGTTCGTCTTCATTTTCCTGTACCTGCAACAGTGGAAGAGGACATGACCTGGGTAGTGAGGGTGCTTGAGGGCAGAGGCAGCTTTCTTGAAACACCACCCCTTGCAGATGTCCTCAATGGAGTGAAGACTAATGTTCGTGATGGCGCTAGCCAAGTTCACTACTCTGTGCAGTCTCTCCCTGTCCTGTTACCGTACCTCCACACCGGAGAGTAATGTAGCCAATCAGAGTTTTCTCCACGGTACATCTGTAGAAATTTACAAGAATCTTTGGTGACATATCAAATCTAACAAAATATATTTCCGGGTGAAATCACACCAGATATGAAATTTTGTAGTGGTACAGCATTCTATTCATGGTAACATTTTACCAGTGCTTGATTAAATCACTTGCCGTTAAGACCAGCTACTTGTTGCTCCTGTAGGGAGTTGAACTGATTGTTCACAATTGTTAAACTCCCTTCAAACAGGGTCACTAGGCATATCCCCTTTGGGTGCAGTGAGCTGTTGGATACAGGGGTTGTTTAAAGTGGAACAGAGCTCTCTCCACTGTGATTATCATGGAGTAATCTCAATTGAACAAAGCAGTTTTCTGGCCTTCTTGGTTTTCCCCATATTTTGAGAGAGGTTCTGCTGACGCTGGAGGAAGTGTGAGCAAATACAAAAGAGGTTGATGGCTATTTGAAGGCTTTCCAAAGGAAAAATGCTACAACTGATGGGAGTCCTTTCACTAGCTTTTACCTTTTTGAGATACTCATCCAATTGGTCCTTCTGGCAGCATTCTATTGATGAAGGTGCCTTAGGGCCATGGCTAGCCACTAATGCTGAGACTGGGATCTTGGGATGGGAAGCAAGTGTATATGTATTAATGAAAGGCTTACCTCTTGCTGTCTCCAGTGTCCTACCTGGCTCTTTCTGATCAATGGGTCAAGCTTTCAAAAGATGTCACTGCCTAGGTAGGAGACATGCTCTCCTTGAGATATATTTGACCAGGTTCTCATGCATGGACTGTACCCTGTGGAAATCAGGGTTTGTTTTGTCTCTGCTTTCAGTAACTGCAGCAAATCTCTAACAAGTTTTTGAATTTGTTGCTGCCTTCTGCATCAGGTGGTCAACCAGATTCTATTTTTGCATCGTGTGTTCATTTACTTTTGTTTCAGTGAGGAACAAGTGTTATCCTGGGCAATGGGATTTTCCAGTATTATTCCCTTTCCAAGAACACTGATCCCTTCAATAACCCTGATCATCACGCTGATCAGTTAGTGCAGAGATAGTGCAATGCTATTACCTCACCAATGACACAGGTTCAAATTTGCCATGATCTGTGTGTTCTCCCCACGTCTGAGTGGGTTTCCTCCCACATTCCAAAAATAGGGTATTTGGGGCGGCATGGGCTAGTGGGCTGGAAGGGCCTGTTACCATGCTGTATCTCTAAATTAAACATTAAAGTAAGAGGAGGGGTTTCTCCTTTCTCAATGTGCAGGAGGTTGTGCAGTATGACAAGCAATTCCTGTGGCCAAATACACAAGACTCCTCCATTCAAAGGGAATCAGCATACCTGGAGGGATTGCTGCTGTCTGAAGGGATGGATTCAGCCATACAAGGGCTGCCCTTCACTTTTGGAACCTCACCTCTGTCTTCTCCAACCACAGCTGCAGTGAGCAGACACAGTGAGAGCCATGCAAGTGCTGCGGTGGGAGTGGGAAATGCCTTTGGTCTCTTCGAGGAGAATCTTTGATTGCTGAACCAATATGAGGGCTCTATGCAGTACACTCCAAGCAGATGTTGGAATTTTACTGTCGAGCACTGAATGTTGAAAAATCTAGCAAATGGATGCAAGAGGAGAGTCTCCAGGAGACTCAGGGTCTGAGGACTAGACTGTAGAATCTGCAGAGCAAGATGAGCAGGAGAAAAGTCTACCAGAGGGATGATTTTGCATGGCTTCAGCTCCTAGCTATAGGCTTTGGTGACATGAGATGTGAAGGGCTCGCTGCTATAAAGACTATTTTATAAGGAGCTGCAATATAAAATTCCCTAGAACAAATCTAATGACTTACTCTGTACTATCAATCAGATGACACATTAATTGCCCTTCTTGTCTTCTGTGCATGTCCAGCTGCACAAAATCTAACACATGAATGAATCCCTGCTCCAATTACCTTAATAGATTGCTACAAGAACTCTTTCCTTTTGAGTGACTTCTAAAATAAACAGCACATACCACTGCATAAACATGTTCAGTGGTGTTCTCCACTCTGCAGACGTAAACAGTAGTGAGCAGATCACCTTGACATAGCTTGTGAGACTAGCAACGTGCCATTAAAGTCATAGAAGGAGGAAATGGGATTCTTCAGCCAATGGGTCTATTCTGACCACCATGCACTCATTGTTATGTATTCCCTCCATGTTTTGTTTTATTTTCCAAACACAAACATTAACTCACACCAGATTTGACCACTTGCCAATGCACTTAGGAAGATTTGCAGTCATCAATTAACCTCCCAATCAAAATGTTCTTAGGACATAGGAGAAAATGAGAACACAGAAGGAAAGCCTCACCATCCCCGGAAGAAAGTGCAATCGGAACAGACTTGGTGGAGCTGTGAGGCAGTGACTCTACCTGATGCCCTGCTATATCATCTAACACCTGGAGGGACGCACTGCTGCGGTTTCTCACCACCAAGCTCCAATGATGAACTCAATAAGGCTTCTATCTCCCTAATGCACACACCGTTCTTCCTGCCATGAATCTCCTGACCAAGAGATTAAAGACTTGAAAATGGTGGTAACACTCAGCAAGTTATGCAGCAACTGTGGGAAAAATAAACCAAATTCACATTTTATCAGAACTGGGAAAAAGAGAAGACAAATTAGCAGCAAATTGCTGGAAAGGTGTGGGAGGGATGTGGAGGACAAATGGGATATTGCCATGTTGAATATGGGCAACGGCCAGTCACAAACATGGCGGCTGCTGGGCCAGAGAACGGTGTGGGCTGGGAATGGGGAGAAGAGTGATGAACTTTACCTTAATCAGGAAGTTAGGGAAAGAGAACATGACCCTTTGTTTCACACATTATATGAACAATGGGACATATTCTACTTCCCAGTGGACACCTCTGACCCATCAATCAGATAATCTAATTGACAGCTGAGCCTCTGGGGTGACCCTTGTGGTGATATGTAATTACACCACTAGGTCACCAGGGGTCATCCCGGTGACCTTGTATATAAAACAGTCCAGAGCTACAGTCTAGCCTTCCACTTTTATCTTGCAGTGAAACAAGACCTCTTAGTGTACATATTAGTTTATTTAAGCTGTCTTATACTTGCACTGCTGGTGTGGTTATTGTCAGTACAACCCTGGCCTCACTCCATCAGTGATGACCCCCTTGTCCCTGCATTCCCTCCTCACAATTCCTGTAGCTTGATACTCATTTGTTTTCTCTCCTTCTCATTTCTAGAGGAGGATCTTTGACCTGAAATGCCCATGCTGTTTCTCCGCCCATCGCTGCTGCCAGACCGGCCGAGTGCTTCCACAATTTTTTGTATTTGCTTCAGAAATTCCAGCTCCTGTTGCTTTTTGTCCTTATAAACACGTGCCCCCCCTTTTTTTTTTAACCTCTGTAATTTCCATCTCCAACATGGTAGCCAAACAGAAAATTCCGCAGATGCTGGGGTTTAGTGTAATGCACAAAAGTGCTCGACCAACTTAACTGTTTCGCTGTATCAGATTTATGCCTTGAATGGTGCCTGTCTCTCTCTTCATGCTGTGCAACAAAGTGTTGGGGGACGTGTGGTTTTGGGATAAATCCTATTTTTTTTCTCCCCAGCCCAACATAGTTTCAAACTGGATTTTGGGAAATATCCTTTTTTTTGTGTGTGTGTGAGGGAGCCAATGGGACAATAAAGCCAAATAGAGCCACGTTTTAACGCAATAATTTGGTGTAATCTGATTTCTTGACTGCACTATATAATATAAATATAAACAAAACTGTTTTGAAAGTCCCGTTCGTGCTATGCAGCAGTATAGGACAGAAAGATACAGGGCATTGCCCTAATAACTTTAATGTGCTGAATTGTAATTAATATTCCTATTCACAGAGAACAAATTTGTAAAACTCCTATACACCTGTCACACGTCATTTCAGCTGGACATTTTGATCAGGATTCACTTTTGAATGTAATATTTTGCATGACAAGCTAAATATTGAATTCCTGTTATTTTAATAATAAAAACTGTGACTTTTTTTCTACGTTTCCCTTTATCATTAAATAGTTTAATTGAGTGCAAAATAATCTTTTATTTCTGACAATTATTAAGGAGCTTAATTAGAATTGCTTCAGACAGAGAATCATACAGCACAGGACAAGGACTTTCGGCCCTAAATGTCCATGCCAACCAATAAGGTATTAGGTTGTTTCAACCTAGTTCCTAATGAACATGGTTTTCCAGGCCATGGGTTCAGTAACCCGAAACTGATGACAGATAATCACTCAGAGAAACAGCAGTATTTCTCTTGTCAGGAAATGGAATGTGTGATCAATGTGGTAACACTCTGCTGACTGGGATAATCTACTTGAATGATTAGTCTTTTGCTTTACATTGGTGGTAAAAATACCCAAGTAATTTTTTTAACTGCTTTCCCGCTATTTTGTGTTCTCAGCTGGCAGGAGATAACAAGGCTGACTTTTTTTTTAAATGCATGTCTGAATTACTTTTAGAATTTCCCCTCATTAGTGTGTTCATTTTTGATGACTTAAATATTTGTGACTTATGCTGGTCCCTGAAGGATAGTTCAAATGTTCACTCCTTATAATTGAAAAATCGACGCAGTTCAATTATGAAAGCATTGTAATTTACTCTGACATTGCTTTCATTAGCTATTTAAATCATGGGCTGAATGATCTCGTTCTACGCTGTGTGGTGATTGCACAGCTGCATTTGACAACAAAGTCTGTTGGAAAACTATCAAGGAAGAAAAGAGTGATTGAAACATCTACTTTCATTTTCTCCTGGTTTAACTGATGAAGAAAATTTAAATTTTAGCTCATGATACGGTTGAGATTGGACAATTCTACAACAGTTTGGAAATTAACCGGGTGGTGCATTGAGTCACTAAGCAAACATGAAAACCACAAGCTGACTTGATGCACTTCCCAGGCATTGAAATCGTATTTTCACATTTATTAACTTGGCCCTTTTGCTGTAGCCATTTATTGACCGTGCCGTAGACAATTCTGTGTAGAAGTTTGCCACTCACCTGTTAAATCAGTGAGAAAAATATATTCACATGATATGGGTTCATCTGGCAGATCATTCGCTATTACGTTCCAACACAAACTTCGCCGTGATTCATTGCTCATTTAATTGGAATAACTAAGAATAATTATGGTCCAAACACTCAAGCTGCAAACTCCCTTCTGTTTACAACAAGATGTCTTTATCTGAAGGTAGAATAACACCACTTGTCAAGTCAATAATAATGGACATGTACCCTCATTTTTAATTAAACCATTACAGTAACAGTCACACTTTCAAACTCTTAACTGGGATGATATTATTTGATTTTGAGATAATTCCATTCTGTACCCTATAAAATTGCACACAAGAAGGGTTGTTTTCAGAGTTTATGTTCGGCTTTGATATCAGTTGCAATCAGGCATTTTGAACATCCTAAAGAAAAACAAAGGTAAACGTTCCGTTATTGTCAGGTAGTACTACATTTTGGATGCAACACACATGAAATTCTTTTTTTTTTAAATTTTTGTTTACCGTAAGGCAGACAGAGAGTTACCACATAGTTCAGCACCCCTCACAGAAACCTGGTGTTCCTGGGCAGTCTCCCCTCCAAGTTTTGTCCAGTCCCGAGCCTGCTTAGCTTCTGGGATCAGACAATCTCCGGCTATGAGGCGCTGAGCTGGAAATGGGCTGGACAACATTTGCGGAAAGAAAAATAGAGCTAACATCTTAAATCTGAAGTAGCTTTCATCAGAATCAGGAGAAAGTTAAAGGAGGCATGCTTGAAGCTGCAGAGAATGGGGAGGAGAGGAAATATTAAAGGGAGTGTCTGTGATGGGTCGGAGAGATTGAATGATGATGATAATTGTGATGTTGCCTGATAGAATGTGCAGACGGCTTGTAAATTGACTGTCAGGTGGCGATAAGAATAAAAGGAGATGTGTGGGGACTGAGCATGAGATGTAGAACACTACACTTGCTGAAAAAGAAGAAAAAGCTGGAAATAATCAATGAGTCAACAGTATCTAAGGCAACGGTTCTCAACCTTTTTCTTTCCATGCACATACCACCTTAAACAATCCTTTATAATAACAGTGCACCTATGTCATAGGGAATACTTAAAGTGGTATGTGCGTGGAAAGAAAAAGGTTGAAAACCACTAATCTAAGGAGAGAGAAAATTGGTAATATCACATTTTTGACCTTTTATCAGAACTGGTCATCAGTTTGTGCACAAACTAGAGAATGGTTATCTGAAATTGTTGAATTCAATGAGGCTTGATGGCTGTAATGTGCTTAGCAGAACATGAGATGCTATTCATTGGGTTCACACTGGGCTTCAGTGGATTGGGGTAAGAGGGTCAGAGTAGGATGGAGACTTAACATGTTAGGATGGTGAGTTAACGGAAGCTCAATTGATGGAGACATTGTCCAAAACTGTCACCCAATCTGCATTTAGTTTCTCTAGGGCAGATCACACTGTCAGAGCCAATTGCTTTGTTAAATTGGAAGTCATACAAGTAAATCACTGCCTCATTCAGAAGGATGCCTGTATCATTTGATGATGAAAAGGGAAATGCCAGAAGGGGAGGTATTGCATGTCCTGTAGGAGTGTAGGAAGGAAGTTAGCATTGGTGAATATGGAAGAGATTACCACTGTGTCATGGTATGAAAGAATGCTGAAAAGAGGGGTGGGGTAGATGGGTTTAGTGGTGCTTTGTCAATATAGTAATCATTAAAGATATGGAAGCTGGTGCGGTGAAAGGTGAGGATAGAGTCCCCTCTCGTTGATCTGGGTAAAAGATCGGGTAGTGATCCAAAATGCAGAGAAAACCTGATTAAGAAGCAACCTACCAGCTCCCTGTCATTCAGTTTCTTTCCTCTCCTCACTTGGCTCCATCTACCCAACTCCCACAGATTCCTCCCATTGGTCCCCTTATCCCCTTTGCCGACTGTACCCATATCCACTATTCCTCTGATCAGATTCCATATTACCTTTACATCCAATTCTATAATTTACAGTCCTTTGTTGTCTCCACAATCACACCCAGCCCTGTCACAGTCTCCGCCCTTTTCTCACACACCTCGCTTTATCTACAACCCAACTTCTCCTCACCCGGTTCCACCTACTGCTTGCCAACTCTTGCCTCACTGGATGGGATTAACATCAACTTCTCTGGTTTCAGATAGCCCACTCCCCGTTCTCCCCTAAGCCTCTGTCTTCTTTCCTCCAGCTCTCCATCTCCCTTCCCTCTCCATTCACAGAGCCATCCCCTCTCACAATACTGGCTACCTCACTGTTATATCCTCAGTCCTGATGAAAGGCCTTGACTCCAAGCGTCAGCTCTTTTCCTCCATAGATGCTGCCTGACCTGCTGAGTTCCTCCATTGTTCCTATTTGAGAGCCCTGTCAGATATGTTTGGGGGAAGCCGCAGTTAAGGAGAATGGAAGTTACTGGCGCAATAAGAGTTGTGAGGAGAAAGGTATGGCAGAGTCGAACAACTGTAGAAGTGGAATGATGGGAGGAATTCTGGCCAAGATCACTGTGGGAATATATTATTGATACTGGTGGCTAATTATCTCCTGAGATGGAGATGGGGTAGAGAGAAAGAGGGCAAGAGTTGAAGATATGAAAATGAGAGCAGGGTTGAAATTGATAGAAAGGATGAAACTTCTGATGTCCATACAAGATCTAATGAAAGATGCCACGTCAGTATGGTCATCCATGTGCCTAAAAATAGAGATAGAGGGGCTTGAGAAGGTAGGAAACAAGACTGTTCCACGTAACCACAAAGAGTAAAGTGTATGCTGATTTTGTAAGTACTAATTGACAGTGATTTGAAGAAATAAAGTGGAATTATGGTAGAAATTGATAAATGTGAGAACAACGATGACATAGTTATAACCAACTTTCAAGGACTTTGAAAATTTCTAAAAGAAGGAAAAATGCTTCAGGAATTAAAACATGACCAGCATAGTTGGAGTAGCACAATGCTTTTACAGCGCTATGATCAGGACCAGATCTGAGTTCGAATCCCGCACTGTCTGTAAGGAGTTTATACGTTCTCCCTGTGTCTGTGTGGGTTTTCTCCAGTAACACCCATTTCCTCCCACCCTTCAAAAACCTACCGGGGGTGTAAGTTAATAGGGTGTAAATTAGGCCGCAAGGACTTGTCAGGCCGAATTGGCCCTGTTACAATGATGTATCTCCACATTTTTTTTTAATTGCTAATGTTTAACTTTCTTTATCAGTGTTGCATTTAGGCTGATTAAGCATATTTAATATTCTATTTAATATGATAGGAAATTTAGCATGTCATATGGTAATTATATTCTCCCTCTGTGATATTTTGTTTGCTAATATAAAAAAGTTAGTGGAGTTT
This sequence comes from Narcine bancroftii, assembly GCF_036971445.1. NCBI lineage: Eukaryota > Metazoa > Chordata > Chondrichthyes > Torpediniformes > Narcinidae > Narcine > Narcine bancroftii. The sequence continues at coordinate 211,412,164 of NC_091469.1, forward strand.
TTTTCAACTTTGAATTGATTTAAGTATATTGGTGTGGTGATAGAAAAAAAAATTGCGTGATTTCAACGATTTACGGAATTAGTTTGATAATTAAAACAATAGCTCAATTGCATCCCGAATTGTTTGCAGTCCCTCTATGTTGCAATTATTTAAAAAAAAACTTTTGACACAGGAAGAAATCACCCAGACTAACATGTCAGTCGGGAAAAGATTCTAGAGCTCTGCAGATCACAACCATTCAAGTGCACATCCAACTGTTGTTTAAATATGGTGAGAATTCAGGTGTCTACCACCCTTTCAGGCAATGAGTTGCAGATCACTACCATCGTCTAGATAGAATATTGATCCTAATCTGCTTCTGATCCTTATACCACTTACCTTAAATCTGTTTGCTCTCTGCTAAAGGAAATGTGCCCTTCCTATTTACTATATCTTGGCCCCTCACCATTTTATACAAAATCAAGGTAATGATTGCTTCATTCATGTGAGGTTTCATTTCCATAGTGCTTATTTTCATTAGTGGTTTGATGGTCATTGCTCAAATAAGTGGACTAAGTAAGTTATATAAAAAAAAGCTCATTCATTATCTTTAGTATATGTTTTGCACAAAAATTAAAGGACACCCTTGATGGCTTCCCCGTTGGAGATTAAAAGGTAGTGACTGTTGAAAGTTAGTGAGAATTGAAGGAGAAGGGAACAGTACAGTAATCTTATCCAGGTAATAAAACTTGGACCAAAATTTTTTTTAAAATCGCAAATGAATACCTCCACTCCACATCTAAAGAAAGGACATATTCAGGCACCTCATCTGAAGGTGAGTCAAATAAGCAGCATATCTTAAAATAAGAGTAATGATTTTTAATAAAGCTGGTTTGATCCTTGGATGTAATTGACGGTAAAATATTCTCTAATCTATGGGCCAAAACTTTAGGCAAAACTTTAACATCAACATTAATAAAGAAATTGGCCTGTAGGAGGAGCAGTCTATAGGATCTTTACCTTACTTTCCAATAAGAGTAATACCAGCCTCATTGAATGATGCAGGAAGCTTACCTTCCTTAAACAAATCAGACAACACAGAACTTAAATAAGGTGAGAGCAAAGAAGAAAATGATTAAAAAAATACTCCACAGGAAACCAGTTGGGACCCACGGATTTTCAAGATTGCAAAGAAGAGATGGCCTCTGTTATCTCTGTTTGTGATATAGGTTCATCTAATCTCATTTGGTTATCTGGAGAAAATGTAGGAATGTTTAAACGATTTTAAAAATTCTCAATCGAATTATTGTCGTTTTGAAATTCAGGAGTGTAAAATTGGGAATAAAAAATTGACGAAAGTGTCATTAATCTTGGAGTGATCTGAAGTAACATTACCATCTTCTAAGTTAATTTTTTGTAATTTGCCATCTTCCTTCAAATCATCTCAACTGATTAGCTAACAACTGACCAGATTTATCACCATGGATATAGAACAAACTCTTATTTTTCAAAAGTTGGTGTTCAATTGGATGTGTTGAAAGATTATCATATTTAGTTTGAAGCTCCACTCGATTTTTAGAGTTCTGGATTTCTAATTTGAGCACATTGATGATCTAGTTCTTTAGTTTGCTTAACTAATTCTAAATGTTCTTTATTAGCCCTTCTTTTCATATTCACAGTATAATTGTCCCCCTAAGGTAGGGTTTCAATACATCCCAGACAATCAGGCTGGAGGTTTCTGAAAAAGTATTTGGACTAGAGAAAAAGGTTATCTGCCCCTCCATAAATTTCACAAAATCAACACTGAATTGAAATGTCAGTGCCTATTTATTTTTGGAAGGTCAGGAAGATCGTACAATAGGGTGGAACATGATCAAATATCTATATACTCTTGTAATCACAAGAGCATATCAATGGGATTAATTGATTATCAATAAGAAAAATAGTAAATCCTAGAAAAAATATGATGAACATGTGAAAAGAAAGAATACTCTCATCTATTTGGATAAAGAAAATGCCTTATGACAGAAATAACATTATTTGATAGAAAGGATTAAATAAATGGGGTGGACTTCCTCACTATTGCAGGGTTGGGAGAAGATCGATCCAAAACAGGATCAAACCAACAGCTGAAATCTCCACCCAGCACAAGAGAATATGAGTGCAGATCAGGTAAAAGGCATTCAAAAAAACCCCACGTTATCCACATTAGGGGCACATATGTTAGCAAGAACCACTAAATCATTATACAATTTCCTGACACAATAATATAACTACTGTTAGTATCTGACATTACATTGCGATAAACAAAAGGAATGTTTTGGTTAATAAGAATCGAGCCTCTCCTCTGGCTTTTGCTGAAAAATGGAGTGAAAATGCTTCCCCCTCCACCGTGTCATGAGACACGAACTATCAGAGTTACAAATATGTGCTTCTTGTTTAAAAAGAAGCAATTGCTGTTCTAAGTTGTTTAAGATGAGAAAGAATTTCCCTTCTCTTAACAGACTGGTTCAACCTTTTAACATACCAACTAACAAAATTTAAAGTTATCCATTGTCGAAGGCCAGAGAGTTGAAAAACACACATTAACAAAACTCCAGGTGTTGGCCTTGAAGCAAGAACAGAGCATATAGCAAATATTCAAATAAAAACATCACACAAGGACAAAGCTTATGTAGTCTCCTAACACAATAACAACCTTGAAAAGACCTCGCCCACCCTCCCACCCAAAATCCTGGCAGCTGCCAAAGATCCTAGCAGTAAGCTCATCAAAGTAAATATTTCTCACCTCAAAAAAAAACTTTCCTGTCCCACGTAATAAAATCTTGGCTCCAATATTGTTATTAAAATAAAAATCTACACTCCGAGAACAACATCTAACTTGGATAGGAATACAATAATTATATTTAAAAAAAACTACTTTTAGAATTTCTTATACAATTCTAAAATGTATACTAGGAAATAGAAATATTAATTGCTACTAAAAACACTAAGTACAAACTTTCCCCAATGTTCTTCCCAAAAAAGCTCAATAAATCCAAGAATTTAAAGGAAAAAACCCTCACAAACCAACAGCCCAATGAGTATATTTACCCCATAAAGTGTTACCAACAGAGACTGTCCTCACCTCTGAATATTCTATGACAAAAGCTATAAAGCTTCAAAATAGAAATAGTCCAATAGTCTCAATACCAAGCAGATATTTACATTGGACATGATGTAGAAGGGCCTCAACGACTGAACGCAACCACTTCTTGTGTCCGCTGGAGAGTGTGATACAGAACCGTGAAGGATACAGCAAGGAGGCCTTAAATCCTATCATTTTGACATTACTTCCCTGTACTTAGCTCACTTTGGAGTATAATCTTCCACTACTCGGATCTGTTGGCCATGATATTCCAGTTTCCGTCTCCACTGGGCCTCTCGGATCAGTGCCCTTTCTCTGATAGCAATGTAAACAAATGATGATTGAGCACGGTCTCTCTCCTGGAGTCGTTAGGTACTAAAGAGCAGTGAGCTCCATCAATCTCCGGTGGGGATGAGAGCATCTCCTTCCTGAAAACCTCACATAACAACCCAGAGAAGAATTTTGTAAGTTTCCTTTCTTCAGTAGGTTCTGCCAAGCTCAAGATTTGCAGGTTCTGCCATCTGCCCTGGCTCCCCAGATCAACAACTTTAGTCATGAACTTCAAGTTTCTTTCATATAAGCTGGAGCAGAGATCTTCTAATTCAGTAACATGTTGGCTTAGATATTCAGAAGCGAACACCAGAGTCGACAAATGCTAGTCATGCTCCTCCACTAACAACTGGATTTGATCGATTTTGACTTCTAACAGGCAAAGAGAAGCTTTGAAGTCAGCAGTCTATCGATTCAGTAGGGTAGAAATAGACTCTCTTGTTAGGCTAGCAGTTGCTGCTTCTTTTCCTTTTTTTCCCGATTTCCTACTTCTTTTAGTCATTTTTAGGCAAATGACTAACAAAAGTGCAAAATATCGAACACTTAGGTTGAAAAATAGAGAGGTAAAAAGTGAAAAAAGATAGAAAATAGATAGGGGTTTCTGCACCTTATCATAGATAGCCAGAAGTCAGAATACGATTCCAGATTCCTTTATTGTCGTGTATTAGTACAGAACATGTATTATTCTACAAAATTGCCTTCTGCCTACCGTAAGGCAGACAGAAAGTTGCCACTAGTGTCATCCGGTGGCCCTTAGAGTAAGTCCCTTCAGAGACATTAAATGGATTCATCCCCTGTGCTCCTGCGGCCTTTGCAACCACACAGACTGTTCTTCAGCAACCTGAGCTCCAGATCCAAATCTCTGAGATGACCAGGAATCCTTCAGCTCCCAAGAAGCCCTTCTTGCCCTTAGCACCCACTCGAATCCCGGCTCTGATCCGCGATTCCCAAGAACCAGTCTCCAGCAGGCCACAATAGCCGTCGCGAGTCCCCCAATTGCAAGACCCCCACAGCCTGTATGAGTTGCTCAGCTGCCGAGCTCCTCGCCGCTTCGCTGCCTTGGTCACCATCCTGTAAGGTCATCTCCTTTGCTTGTCCTTCTCACTGGAGGGGGGTGGGGGGGGGAGAAGGGGATGTTCTCCTTATTTCTGGTGCCCTGCGCCAGTCCACTGCTCCCTAGAGTCTGCTGAACATTGTGGCTACTGCTAAGGAATCTTGGGCAGAGACTGTGTCAGCAAGATTTTAATTAAAAACACCGTTGGCTCCTTTAGCAGGCCATTTAAAGTGTGTACAGTGCCACTGGCATTGAGACTGAGTGGTTGAAACCTGCAGAGCAGCACAATGTCTCCGCTCTCCTGGGTCTGCACCAGCAGCAATGCTGCCATGACAGCAGCTCTGGCAGGGCTGCCAATTTTTTATTTAATAAATGCACCATTTTAATTGTAATGTGCTTAAACATATGGCCACAGTTGAGCAAGCATATCCTGAGTGATAACGTTTCTACTTTGACCATTATAACTAAAACCGAGTCTGAGCTAAAGGAACATGGAGGCATAGGTAGCAATATGGGCTTTTTGGTGACTGAGCTTTTAATTAAAACATGACCTCAGCATGTTTGGTGGCAGTCAACTTGTTCCCAGGCTGATCAGATTTAATGAAGCTAAATGTCTCTTGTTTTGTGGGCTTAATCTGGACATTGGGAGATCAGGCACTTCAAGCGCCAAGGCTTTGTGGAGAACGTTTACCCCCACAAGTGCGTGCACCCCACTGCTTTATGGCAAAATGGATGAAATAAACATAATGAGTTGCTTTCGTTCTGCAGCAGCAGATGGAAAATGGCAAGATGTTGGAAAGGAGGATGCGCACAGAGGTTTGTGACCATCTTGACACCCATTTTATTCATTCACTGACATAATCCAAAAATAAATGTTGATATTACTTCTGCCTCAACTGTTCTGAAGATTTCATTTGGACCTAGAATTGATTTTTGGCTTTTAGATTTTATACCTTGTGTGACAAAATCTGAAATACCATTTAACTTTTATAATGGCTATGTAACTTGATTTAATGTTCTTTAATGTTCTAAAATACTTCATCTGTTCTACTGCTGAGCTCAGTATGATTTTACATAGGTATGGCATGTTGGGCTTATTTGAATTATTTGAATTAAAACTGATAATTTGTACCAAGTTTCTAGATCTTACATATAACATCATTAAGTTCAAAAGCATAGATGCCAAATTAAGTCAATTCCCCTTTATTTATTGTTCATACCATGCTAGCACGGTAAGGACGAGATGGTATTTCTCCAGGACCATGGAGCACATTTACATAAATATAAATTAGAATAGAAGTTAAACACATAAAATAGTAAATATGAAAATGTATTCTGTAAGTTTCCCCAGTACAAAGGTACTCAATACACAAATGTTCTGGGAATTCAGGAGCCTGATGGCCTGGGGGAGAAAAAAACTGTTGCCCACTCTAGATGTAAGGGCCCAAGCACTGCAGAACTTCCTACCAGATGGTAGAAGAGAGAACAGTTTACATGAGGGGTGTGTGGAGTCCTTCACAATGTTTATTGCCTTTCGCCTGCATTGAATGTTGTAGATGTTCTTCATGGTTGGAAGAGAGAGCAGGGTCTTGCAGTCTGAGGAGGTTATATTAACCTGAAGTCAGATTGCATTGAGAAGATCATGTTTCAATCACTTGAACATGAATACAATGTGAGGCAATTGGCATTAGCATTCTATTGAACAAGCAAAAATGAAGCCATTGAATAAAGAGCCCTTTTTTTTAAAAGGACAAAAAATGTGCTATTAAATTTTAACTGTGACGTTTTTTCATAGTAATTTACTGAAGCAACTCTTTAGTGGGCTTAATGATGACTTGGTTATTTCAGGTATATTGCGTAACAGAAAAAGTGAGAGGGGATGAATGGAACCAAAGAAATATCTCTGATAAGGTGAGGCCAGGTTGCTATGAGTGATGGGTTGCTATGGGTGATGGGATAATGTTGATGCAATCGCAAAGAAGGCTGCCCAGTGTCTATACTTTGTGAGGAGTCTGAGGAGATTTGGTATGTCACGGAAAACTCTCGTAAACTTCTACAGGTGTACCATGGAGAGCATTCTGGCTGGTTGCATCACTGCCTGGTATGGGGGTGTCAAATGTGAGGACAAGAATAAGTTCCAGAGGGTTGCTAACTCGGCCTGGAACATCACAGGCACCAGACTTCACTCCATCAAGGTCATCGACATGAGGCGGTGTGTTTAAAAAAAACCCAGCCTCTATCCTCAAAGACCCTGGCCATGTCCTCTTCACTCTGCTACCATCAGGGAAAAGATACAGGAGCCTAAAGATGAGCACTCAGTGACACAGGGACAGCTTCCTCCCTGCTGCCATCAGATTCTTGAATAATCAATGAACCAAAGACACTGCCTTACTTTTCGAGCATTATTTTTTTAATATATAATAATGTTGTAAGATGGTTATAATATGAACGTATACACTGTGATGCTGCCAGGAAACACCAAATTTCATGATTTGTTCGTGACAATAAATTCTGATTCTGATTTTGATAATGGGGGCCATTGATGAGACAAGAGCTAAATCAACTCCATGTTGTCTAATCCCATGTTAGTCTACATTGTCCTGGATAGAAGGATGGAATATTTGAAGCTGAGGCTAAATTATGTTTACATCTACAGAAAAAAAATGTTTGTTTTGAATTGCCACCCATCCAGTCTATCCATGCACAAGTACCACAGTTTAAAGAGTAGAGTTACAGTGAGAGATCTGATCAAACTGAATAAGGGTGGAATTATTTTACTGATGTGAGATTTGTTCAGTATTCTGAGTGTGGTGGGAAAGAAGCTGTCCATGAATCTGGTGGTGTGTGATTTCATACTCTTGAACCTTCTTCCTTTTTGGGATGAGGGAGAAGAATATATGGCCACAGTGAGATGAGTCCTTTAGTATGTTGACTATTTTCTGATGTATCAAGAGGTGTTGATGAAATCAGAGGAGGGAAGGGTTTGTATGATGGTCCAAGCTGCATTCACAATGCTCTGTAGTTTCTTCCTGAATGAGTAGAGCAGCTCCCAGTGATACATCTTGGCAGGATACCCTCGATGATGCATCAGTCAAAGTTGTTGAGGGATGCCAGGGACAGGCCAATATCCCCATGCTCATGGGGAAGTATAAGCATTAATGCACCATCTTGCCTGTTGTATTGATGTGGTAGACCTACGACAGTTTGTTGGAGATATTTAAGCCTAAGAACCTAAAGCTGGCTACTATTTCCACGTCAGTATGTGGAGAGGGGATGAGCTCTATTTATCTAGCTGAGGTTTATGTCTTGCTCATTAGTCTTGCTGGCATTGAGAAAAACTGTCTACCTTCTTTCTGTACTCTGGATGGGTGTTGATCTGGCCTACAGAGGCAGTGCCATCTGAGAATTTGGATGGAGTTGGAGTGATGATTGGCAACCCAGTCCTGGGTTTACAGGCAATCTTCTTGTACCCTTTGCAATTTAATTACATCCTTCTTGTAGCTTGGCAACCAGAATGGCACACAATATTCCAATGCTCACAAACATTTATACAATGATAACATGATGTCCCAATTCTTACACTCATTGATTAAAAGCAAGCACTCCAAATGTCTTATTCACTATCTGTCCATCTATGTCATCACTTTCAGGGGATTGTGTAGGTGTACCCTGGCGCCTTCCTTTCAAGACCAAATCTTCAGGGCCTTACCCTGGTTTATCTAGCTTTGCATGTGTCCAAGTTAAATTCCACCTACTATTTTCCTAGTTGATCTATGTTTGTTTGCATTCTTAGATAACCATCTTCACTGCTGACTCTAGAGCTAATTTTGGTGTCAATTATAGCAATTACACCTCAGGAGTTTTTGTTGCTGGGTTAATGGTCATGTGAACCCATGTGTCTTTTTATAAAATCAGCGGCATGTCAAAGGATCCATACATTAGAGCAGGGGTTCCCAACCTTTTTGTTCCTCTGTACCCCTTGGCATTTATATAGGTTCCCGTGTACCCCTAAACATTAAGGATAAAAAAAAACATGACATTGTGCAATCTGACTGCAGATTACAACACCATGTATTGGACAGTAGTGGTTATTCTCTCAGACCCAATGTACCCCCTGAAAAGTGCAAATGTACCACTGGGGGTACATGTACCCCAGGTTGGGAACCCCTGCATTAGATAATGAGATTTCAAATCTGAGATTAGTTATTACACAATGATTCTTGAGCACAAAAGTATTCTGCAAAACAGCTACTTGTCTTTTTTAATTTTTCCAGTTCTTGAGGAAAATGCAGAGCAGGCATGGAACTCCAGATTCGGCCACACAGTGGGGCCAGAAAATGCTTTAATTAGTAGTGCAATGTGCTGGGTCTCAAATAGGAAATGAAACCCCATGGAAGGGCTATCAAGGATAGTGTCAGTTTCCACAAATACGAGACATATATTTGAAATCCTCTCTCTAAAAATGAATTGTTTTTGAAGTTGAGTTGAAACCATATTTTAAACACTTTCGTCCAATTATAAATGTCTGGAGCAGCACTGCCCAGAATTTTCGGATTGAAGTGGAAGACTACAGGGGAATATTGCTGCCAGCTTGGCCATTGGAGAACTGCGGCAGCTGGCCGAGGACCAAAGCATTAAACATTGAAATAGAAACCTCATTTGATGCCAATTGCAACATTCTGCCATTCACAAAAGGCAAGTGGAGACATTGAAATGGGTTTTCAATGAAAGCAGAGATCTGCTTTGGTATTAGAATGAAAGTTGCACACTCTTCTTCACCTACTTCTGCCGACTTTCAGGCCTCCCATTTTCTGACTTACAAATGCCTTCTTTAACGTGCAGTCTTTACTGATCATTGTCCATCCCCACCTCCAGTTTGCGGCTGATATCTTCAGCAACCTCCTGTGATTGGTATGTCAGGGACATGAAGAAACATCACAGACTTGCCAGTTTTGGCACCGAGCAAATCGGGACATAGCTATTTATTTTAGAGGAGATCTGTAGGCTCTTCTGCTTGTTTTGCTCAATTGCATGCATCAGCCTCATTGCTTAAGGTCCTGGTGCTGTGCTGTACTCCATTGCTTGAATCCAGGATGATCCCAACCATCAAGGTTACCCTGATTAATGTGGGAAATAAAGGCAATAATACCTTTGTAGTTTAGAGGTGGTTACATAAACTGTTAATGCTGCGTTCTTGCACCAACCCTCTTTTCAATCTTCTTCAGCATGATGCTGAAACAAGCCATGAAAGACCTCAACAATGAAGACGCTGTTTACATCCGGTACCGCACAGATGGCAGTCTCTTCAATCTGAGGCGCCTGCAAGCTCACACCAAGACACAAGAGCAACTTGTCTGTGAACTACTCTTTGCAGACGATGCCGCTTTAGTTGCCCATTCAGAGCCAGCTCTTCAGCGCTTGACATCCTGTTTTGCGGAAACTGCCAAAATGTTTGGCCTGGAAGTCAGCCTGAAGAAAACTGAGGTCCTCCATCAGCCAGCTCCCCACCATGACCACCAGCACCCCCACATCTCCCATATACTGTACAACTCTGATTATCCAGAATCGGATTCTCCTCAATTCTCATTTATCCAAAATTACTTCAGCGCTGAACTGACCTTACAAGTTGAAAAAAAGTTCACTCAACATGAAATTAGGATGACAATTGTCTTCATTTCATGTAACTCTCTCCCTCTCCTCTTTCCATTTCTTCTTTACTTTCCCCTATTGACTTTTTTCTCCAACTCTCCCTCTCTATCTGTGTGCCACTGTCTCCCCAGCCACTAACGGTTGGAAGAATCCCTTGTCCCGGCATCATCAAGGAGAATGGGCTCCAGGCAGGAGAATGGACCTCAAGCTCAGTGGCGTTCCTTCCCTTCCCTCCATACCTCCTCTCCTGCTCCTCCCTTCTCTCCCCTTTCCCTCTCTCCTCTGCACACCAGAGCTCTTGACGCTGAATCGGAACCCACCCCTTGGCCTACTACCACACATGAACACCAGACTCACCTATGTGGTAGGCCTAACAGGGGAGGATTCAGAATCAGGACTTGGGCATCAGGATCTCCACTTACTGGGGAGACAGGTGCCTGCTGACTCACCAATGAGAGGTCCACTGGCCTGGGAAGCCTCCCTGGGGATCAGCAGCAATGGTGGGAATGTGTTGGGGATTGATGGTAGCGGTTGGCAGTTCTCAGTGATTGGCATTGTGGTCAGCATTATTTTTTAGTGAGAATAAAATATTATTATAATTCAGTGGTTCTCAACCTTTTTCTTTCCACTCACATACCACTTTTAAGTATTTCCTATGACATCAGTGCTCTGTGATTAGTTAGGGATTGCTTAAGGTGGTATGTGGGTGGAAAGAAAAAGTTTGAAAACCACTGTTTTAATCATACCTCATTGACTCATTATGTGCACAGTTTCAGAGCTCCAAAGGAAATGGGCCAATGACAATGTTTTTTAAGCAAAATATTTCAGTAACAATTGGGTCTAGAGCAGTGATCTTCAACCTTCCCGTCCCACTCACATACCACCTGAAGCAAACCCTTGCTAATCACAGAGCATCAATGGCATAGGGATTACTTAAAGTGGTAAGTGAGTGGAAATAAAAAGGTTGAGAACCACTGTTGAAATGCTTAAAAAAGCCTTACCTTGTTTGTTGTTTTAAACATTGATTCAATTGATTTGTTGTTGCTACCGGCCTGTTTTTGAAAGAAATGGTCAGTTCTCAGGGAAAAAAAAAATGTTTAGCCGACGAGGTTCTAGTCTTGCCCATTTCGGATAATTAGAGTTGTACTGTACCAGGTCTCCCGCAACAAAATCTGGGCTGGGTGAGCCCGAATGAGAATTGGGTAAACATTGGACAGGCTATTATTAATGGGATGTTAGAGAATAAGTAATTGGCCCTCACCTATCAAGGTGGCCAAGGGTAAATATGTACAGATGGACTGTCAATGTATCGCATTGACATTTCATCCCATTTTACTTTTAAAGCTGCTATTTTAGTCAGTCATTATTTTGTCTATCCCATGTGTGCTTCCAGGAAGATTTCCTCTGGGAAAGTGCTTTTCCAACAATAAATAGCATTATTTTTTGTTGCAAAGTATAATGTGAAGAACCAAGTCCTCTGATTAACATTGCAGCTTGATTGATCTTGCAGCTAGGTATAATGGATATGATGTGTGATAATTGAGCATCACATATTTGCAAATTGATATGTTGCATTGACAGTCTTTTGAGCCATGTCAGATGAGACTTAATGGGTTTGTTTATGAACTGCACAGACCATTTTAACAGACAGGAAATGGCAGGCGTTACTCAAAAATGCCATTGCCAGTGAAGCCACATCGAGATTACTGAATAATGAATTTAGACAAAATATATGGATTCCACCAAGGGGTGTCAACTTGAAGAGATGATATTCAAGTTCAAGTTGAAATTCAAGTTTATTTATCATTTGATTGTACCAGTGTGATCTGATGAAACAGAGTTCTTTGGTCCACAATACATATAGTACAAACATGTATACAGACATAGCACACAGACAGACAAGTACAGTATACGTAAACATACATTTAAAATAAATATTATTAATAAATAAATCATGGAGTCTGAGAGAGTTTGTTATCACAGTTCATCATTCATTCAGCTGAGCTTGCAGCTGATGTGTAGTAACGTGGCTGGATAGCAAGGGTCTAACCGGTTGAAGTGGGCTGCAGAGGATATGTAGCCACATCAACATCAAGGCTACTCCGGGAGCAGGGAATGCGAAGAAAGACACACAAACGAGCAGCCAAAGATCTCTCCAGAGCAGCTGAAAAGGGTAGTCAGTGGCTCTGGATGAGAAAGGATTCCACCTGAGCCCCCAAGTGAGTGAATGGCATCTAGGCGGTGAGCCCATGGCACCGGGATTCACCGCTGAACCCTCTGGGTCTATCAGTGAAACACTGAGGAAGGAGGGCCCCAACTTGATCACCCAGAAGATGCCACCACTCACTTGGCTACCACGCAGAGTCTAGGCAGCAAGTCTCAGGAGTGCAATAAGGGATACTGACATCTAGTCCTATGTAAAGTACTTTCAGCAATCCCACTGCCTGTGGGAAGAAACAATTCCTCAGTTTGGTGGTTCTGGTTCTCCTACTTCTGCATCTCTTTCCTGAAAAAAAGTAGCTCGAAGATGCTGCATGCAGGGACCTCGGGGTCCTCAGTGATTTTATGAGCTCTCTTTAAACAACAATCGTGATAGATCACATCAATGGGGGAGGGGTGGACCCCAGTGATCCTGTCTGTAGAAAGGATGTGTGATAATTTTGGTATTATCTCAGAAGTTTTTAAAAAAAAAACTATTTCTAGGGAATATCTAGTATAAAATAGACTATAATTTTTCTGAAAATAACCCCTGAAAATGAGACTTAGGCCGAGTCGCGTCAGATCATGTAACTACCATTTCCAACAACATTTTTAGATGCTGAGAGTGTCAATTTACCGAAAATGAGATGATGATTTCTCAATCAACACTATTTGGAGAATGACATTGTGAATAAAATCTCATGTGGGGATTCATAATCTTTGGGCCAGTACAATTATACCAACATAATATGGTTTTTTTTTTATAGGATATTGTTTTAGCAATTGTGGCAAACCTTGTCGTCTATATCATAGTCCTTCTACCATTCTTTATTATCATTGAATTCACAAAGGAGAATAAGAAGATCTGCATCATGAGTAAACCTGAAAATATTTATGTACAATATCAGGACTAACAAAAAAAAATCAAAATCAATTCTACCATGAGTTGCAGTCAATTCTTCTGTTTTGTAGAACCAGAAAATACAACTGAATAAGTATTCATCCCTTTGATTTTACAGATATTCCAGTTTTTTTTTAATATGTTGTAGTTTGTTTATTCTATTGGGGCAGAGGGAGGGGGGAGTTGTGAGTGGGGGGGGGGTTGGTGAGGGGGCAGTGAGTAAATCAAATCAAACCCCAAATCAATAAACAACTCCTTACATAATGTGAGTTTGAACGTAGCCACACTCAGATTTCTTGGTAATCTATAAATTCTCTTGATTCATCCTCTGGAAGATTACTTGGTAGATTATGAAAAAACTGAATTGTCCTTTAGAGATCTAATTATATAACATTTAAATAATGGTAACTAATTTAAACCCAAATTTTTTTTAGAAAGAATTATATTGAAAGGTTTGCTTAGAGCTGTTGTTCTCAACCTTTTTCTTTCCACTCACCAGCCACTTTATTTAATCCCTATGCCATCAGTGCTCTGTGATTAGCAAGGGATTGCTTAAGGTGGTTGGTGGGTGGAAAGAAAAGGTTTGAAAATCACTGTTATAATCGTATCTAATTGACTCGTTATGGGCACGGTTTCATAGCTCCAAAGGAAATGGGCCGATGACAAATTTTATCAAGCAAAATATTTCAGTAACAATTGGGTCTAGAGCAGTGATTCTCAACCTTCCCTTCCCACCCACATGCCACCTTAAGCAATCCCTCACCAATCACAGAGCACTGATGGGATAGGGAATACTTAAAGTGGAATGTGAGTAGAAAGAAAGAGATTGAGAACCACTGGCTTAGAGAGTTGAATGCTCGGCCCAAGGATTAGTGAGGGAGAAGTGGGTTCCAATTCACTGGAAATTAGCACCAATATTGGGGAAGGAAGGAACTATTCCAAGGGGATGGGCTCCATTTGAACCATGATGGGACTTGGATCCTGCCGATTTGCAAGACTAGGACTGTGGACATGGCTTTAAACTAAATAGTAGGGGGGTGGGTTCAAGAGATGGATAAAGTAAAAAATTGTAGATAAAGCAAAAGTTAAAAAAAAGGAAAGTAGAGGTAGAGGGGATAAAAGTCAAGTACAAGAGGCAAAGATGACCATATTTTACAAGCACAATGGGTATTAGAGCACTTAATCTGTATGCTGGCATGGTGGGTGTAGTGGTTAACATAACGCTGTTACAGTGTCAATGATCCAGGACCAGGATTCAAATAATGTGCTGTCTGTAAGGAGTTGGTACGTTCTTCTTGTGTCTGCGTGGGCTTTCCCTGGGGGCGCTGGTTTCCTCCCACCGTTCGAAACGTACCAGGGGTTGTAGGTTAATTAGGTGTAATTTGGGCGACACAGGCTCATGGGCCAAAATGGCCTGTTACCTTGCTGCATGTCTAAATTTTAAAAGAATAAAACTTAAAATTTAAATTTAAATGCCCATAGTATTCAAAACAAGGTCAGTAAACTGGTGGAGCAAATCAGTACAAAGGGGTATGATTTATAGAAATGTGGCTGCAGGGTGGAGATGATTTGGAACTAAATATCCAATGACATCAGGGCATAAGGAAGAACAAGCAGGAAATGAAGGCAGGTGGGGTAGTGCTCTTAGTTAAGGATGAGATCCGGACAATAGGAAGAGATGATGTAGGAGCAAAAGGTTGAGTCCATTTGGGTTGGGATTAGGAATAGTGAAGGGAAATAAAATCACTGGTAGGAACTGTCTACAGGCCACCCAATAATATTACAGTGGCACGGGCAATAAACCAAGAAATATTGGAGGCATGTGAGGATGGAACAGCTGTTATCATGGGGGACTTTAATGTGCACACAGACTGGGTGAATCAGATTAGTCAAGGCAAACTTGAGGGGCACTTCTTAGAATGCATACATGCAAGCTTTCTTGAATAGCATGTTACCGAACATGCAGGGGATCTGGACTTGGATCTAGACCTGTGCAATGAGACGGGTAAAATTAGCGATCTTGTAGTTAGGGATCCTCTTTGAAAGAGTGATCACAGTGTAACTGAGTTTCTCAAACAAATGGAGGGTATAATAGTTAGGTCTAAAACCATTGTTTTATGGATAAAAATGAGAATCCACAAGGGGTGAGGGAGGAGTTGGCCAGGGTAGACTGGGAATGCAGGCTAAGTGGAGAAACAGTGGAAGACTTACAAATAGATTTTTCAAGGTGCTCAACAAAAGTATATTTCCAGTTAAAAGCAAGAACAGTACACCAGGCTTGGATAAATAAGGAGGGCATCAAACTAAAAGCTCGTGCATACAATGTTGCCAAGAGCCGTGGGAAACTAAAAGATTGGGAAAACGATTTAAAGCAACAAAGATCAAGGAAGTGAGCAATGAAGAGAGGGAAGGTAGACTATGAGAAAAGACCAGAGCTAGAGGACACAGCCTCAAGGTCCAGGCTAGTCGATTTAGGATGGAGATGAGGAGGAACTGCTTTTCACAGAGCATGGTGAATCTGTGGAATCTGCTGTCCATTGAAGCAGTGGAGGCAACCTCAGTAAATATATTTACAACAAGGTTGGATAGATATTTACATAGTGGGGGAATTAAGGGATATGAGGAAAAAGGCAAGTAGGTGGAAATGAGCCTATCATCAAATCACTGAATGTTAGAGTTGACTTATATTAATTATTTCAACTGAATTCTATGAATCTTACATCAAAACCTTTGAAGTCTCTGCCAAATCAGGATTTACAATTGGCTTCATTTGGAAATAGGACCACAACATAATCGATGGCAGCATATGATTAACTTCAGGTGTGAATTTAATTTGCAAACTATAAAGCCATAAATTAACTGATAATATAAAATATATTTTGATGAAATCCATCTCCTTTGACACCACAGTGTGCTTACTATTCTGCAAAATATTAATGTTTGGTAGAAACTTGTTCCTCAATGCAAAGAGTAAATTCACCATTTCAATTCCAAGTCACACTACTGCGCTCATGTCTGTCCGTGGCCTTATGTACTGTTCCACCCTGACCATCCACAGATGGGAGAAACACACCTTATTTTCCATCTGGGCACTCTCCAGCCAGATGGCATGAACATTGACCTTCCTGCTTTCCATTAAACCTGCTCACCTTTTCTTCCCCCTCCCCATTTCCTGCCTTTCCATTTCATTCACTGATACAGCCCTGGCTCCATTACCCCCGCCCCCCCCCAAATGCTGCTATCCCCTCCCTCCCTTCTCCACCTGCTATCTCCCCCTTCACCCTCCTACTTTTTGTTCGGACGCTCGCCGGCATTTTCTCATACTTTGATGAAGGGCTCGAGTTCGAAACGTCAGTTATGTATCTCTGCCTTTGCTACATAAAGGACACTGGTTGACCTGCTGAGTTTCTCCAGCATTTTGTGTTTTTAATTCACAATTACTGGGTCTTTTTCCATTCTACTTCTGAAATTTGGTTCCAATGTCTGGAATGGAACCAATTTTCAGAGGAACCCATGCAATTTCTCAAACAAACAAACACAAATATCTAATCCTCCCTCGATATTATGTTCCATCATTTACCATTAACTGTTAAAGATTAAACAAGTTCGGACTTTAATCTTTGGAGTGAAGAAGAATGAGGGGAGATTTGATTGAGGTTTAGAAGACTATGAGAGGTATAGATAGACTGGATGTGAGTAGGCTTTTTCCACTTAGATTGGAGAAGATAAATGCGAGAGGTCATCATTTTAAGCTGAAAAGGGAAAAGGAACTTCTTCACTCAGAGAGCGGTGGGGCTGTGGAATGAGCTGCCATCTGATGTGGTGAAAACGGGCTCAATCTTGTGGTTTAAGAGTAAATTGGATAGATATATGGATGGGAGAGGTCTGGAGGGCTATGGAATTGGTGCAGGTCAGTGGTTCAAGTGAATTGATTGAAGAACCGAATAGCCTGTTTTCTGTGCTGTAGTTAACTTTAGCTAGAAGGCATTTGGATTTTTTTCCCCCCAATTGTAGCCACGTTCATTAAGATGGGTTTTGTTTTATTACTGTGGACAGCAAGAGTATCAGAATTATGTATAATCACAGTCAGTCAGCTCATGTTCTGACATTTTCCTGGTAGACCATTAGCCTGCAATACACCAAGAGTAACACTGACCACATCCAAAAATGGGATGCCAGCCCTGTGAAGTTACAAAATAGTGTTGAATCTGTGCTAAATATCAAAAGCAACATGGATTTTCAATTAGTTTTTGTTCCTCTTGATTCCCATGATAGATCTCTTTGTTTCAAAACTGACGCTCTTCTAATTTTATCATGCTCCCTCTCTTCTTGTCCATAAGGGGACTCAACCATAAGACCATAAGTGAAACATTCAGCCCTTTCATGATTGCTGTTCCTTTCAATAGGATCATAGCTGATCTGACTTTCCCAAAGTCTGCTTTCCTGACCTTCCCCATAAGCTTTGATTCCCTTAATATTTAGAAATCTATCTGTCTCAACCTTAAATCTACATTGCCCCTGCAGTGCAAGATATTCTGATACTCTTGCTGTCCACAGTAATAAAACAAAACCCATTTTAATGAACTGGGCTACAATTGGGAAAAAAAATCCAAATGCCTTCTAGCTCAACCTTAAATCTACATTGCCCCTGCAGTGCACAGTAGCAAGATATTCCAATCATTCACAATCCTTTGAAGAAGTTTTTCCTTATCTTTCTTGAATGGTTTCTGTGCTCTCCCAATGAGAAGCAACATCCTCTCTACAAATAGTATGTTTATTTTCCAAAGAATATGTTCCAGTAAGTTTATCTTCTCCTTCTAAACCCCAATGTGTAGACTCCTAGGCTGTTTAATTGCTCCTCAAAGGGCAACCAATCCACACCTCTCTGAATTGGTTCTGTCAAAATATCCTTCATTAAGTAGATGGGTCAAAAATGATCACTGGATGTGATGTCTCTACTACCTTATACAGTTGCAACATGACTTCCCTACCTTGATACTCAAAGCTCCTTGGGTGAATATTTCATTAGCTTTCCTTGTTTTCCATAGCACCCATATCCACCTATTATGCCTCACCTGTTAGCTCCTCTCCTTTCCCCTTCCTTCTCCTTCCTCCCTCACCTTTTTATTCAAATGTCCATCTGATTTTCCACATTCCTGATGAAGGTTTTAGGCCCAAAACATTGACTGCCAATTTACTTCCTGACCTGCAGAATTTCTCAGCACTTGTGAATTCTGCACGAAACCACAGCATCTGCAGAATTTCTTGTTTCCCAGTATTTGGACTGTGCTTACTTTCTTATTTTAATATAGAAAAAGTTAAGCACTTGATTAAACTTATTTGAGGACGTCAGTTGTATGATAAAAGTATCAGTTGCTGGTTGCTGCAAATGTGCCACACTTCAGTTGTTAGATCTGATGTGCTATCAATAACTCCAAAGGCTAGAAGTTACCTGACTCATAAGCTTTTATTACCATAAACAGAAGGCACCTCTCATGTTGCTGACCTGAGACCCGAGCTTATTCTAGGAGAGGGATTATGGTGTTGCTGCGTTTATTAGGGGAAGGAGCCACGGGTACAGTCAGCAAGGGATGAGCCAGCCATACACATACAAACAGTATTACAGTGGTTCCACCACAAGATCTTCAGGGAATTACACCTATAATCCTCTGTCCTTCTTTGTGAACCTCTGGTTTTAGTGGTTAGAATGACCCAGGGAATATATGAATGGCCATCTCACATTCGGTGCCATAATATTTTCCTTTTCACTCTCCAAAACAAACCGTGCTGTTGGATCTGCCAATTTATATTGGTAAAATGCCTGTGTCTATAAACAATAATAGGATGAAGGCTAGAGAAAGAAAGAGATGGATGACAAATACTCTATCAAATTAGGGTGTATTAAAATGTAATACAAGGCCAAAAATGAAACAGTAAGGACAAATGTATGATGAATCTAATAGCGTTTTTTGAGGATGAAACTAGTAGAGTGGATAGGGGAGAACCAGTGGATGTGGTATATCTGGACTTTAGTAAGGCATTTGATAAGGTTCCGCACAGACTAGTGTATAAACTTAAAGAGCACGGTATAGGAGGTATGGTATTAAGGTGGATAGAGAATTGGTTGACAGACAGGAAGCAAAGAGTAGGAATAAATGGGCTCTTTTCAGAATGGCAGCCAGTAACTAGTGGGGTACCACAGGGCTCCGTGCTGGGGCCACAGTTGTTTACAATATATATCAACGACTTAGATGTGAGAATAGATAGTATCTTGAAATTTTCAGACGATACGAAGTTGGGTGGCAGGGTTAGCTGTGTGGAAGATTCTAGGAGAGTGCAGGGTGATTTGGACAAGTTAGGCGAGTGGGCCAGGATGTGGCAGATGCAGTATAATGTGGATAAATGTGAGGTTATCCACTTTGGAGGTAAAAACAGGAAAGAGGACTATTATCTAAATGGCATCTGTTTAGGAAAAGGGGAGATGCAGTGAGACTTGCGTGTGGCTGTGCATCAGTCATTGAAAGTGGGCGTGCAGGTGCAACAGGCGGTGAGGAGGGCGAATGGTATGTTGGCGTTCATAGCGAGAGGATTTGAGTCCAGGAGTAGGGAAATCCTGCTGCAGCTGGAGAGGGCCTTGATGAGATCACACCTGGAGTATTGCATGCAGTTTTCATCACCTTATCTGAGGAAGGTTATCCTCGTCTTTGAGGGGGTGCAGAGAAGGTTCACTAGGCTGATATCGGGGATGGAGGGGCTCACATATGAAGAAAGGTTGGATAGACTAGGCTTGTATTCTCTGGAATTTAGAAGATTGAGGGGGTATCTTATAGAAACTATAAAAATTCTTAAGGGTTTAGACAGACTAGATGCAGGAAGGTTGTTTCCAATGCTGGGAAAAACCAGAACTAGGGGCCATAGTTTAAGGATAAGGGGGAAGTTTTTTAGGACTGAGATGAGGGAAAATATCTTCTCTCAGAAAGTGGTAAATGTGTGGAATTCTTTGCCACAGGAAGTAGTTGAGGCCGGTTCCCTGTCAATATTTAAGTGTAGGTTAGATTTGGCCCTTATAACCAAGGGGATTAGGGAGTATGGGGAGAAGGCAGGAACCGGATAATGATCAGCCATGATCATAATGAATGGTGGTGTAGGCTTGAAGGGCCAAATAGCCTACTCCTACACCTATTTTCTATGTTTCTAAATTATGACTGAGAAAAATATTAACAGAAAAATAAAGTTGCTTTCAAATGTATGATTTTCTAGTTCCAAGGTGAGAAACAAAGTGGTAAAATGTGAATTTTACAATTAAAATAATCCTACACTGTTAATGTGTAACAATAACTACCTTTAGCAAGTGATTCGTGATCGTAACAATTTGAAAAAATATTTTATTTATCATTTTTAACATAACATCAATTATAACATATTCACACAGAAAGTAAAAATTGAATAAACCACCCCCCCCAACATTCCTCATCCACCCCATTAACACCCTCCCTCCTCCCCCTTCCACCTACTAAGAAAGAAGAAAGGAGATCATCACTTAAAAACAACAATAGTCAACTTTTTAGCTGTGGAAACCGAGACACCCACTGGAGCGAATGAGAGATTAAATCTTCAAACCAAGAATTTTTAGATATGAGCTCCATACTCTTCAAAAAAAAAGGTATTTATCCCTCAAATTATATGTTATCTTTTCAAGAGGAATACAGGATTTCATTTCAGTCTGCCATCTTTGGATTCCTAAAACTAAATTACATTTCCAGGTGATGGCCAAACATATTTTAGTAGCGGCCAAAGCTAAATGTAGAAATTCAATTTGATACATAGTCAATCTTAGTCCTAAAGCAATTGACTTAATATTCCCTAATAAAAACAACTTTGGATCAAACAGAAGACTCACTTTTAATACTTTCTCCAAAAATAATTTAACTTTTCTCCAAAAAGTCTTAACTTTAGAACAGATCCAAGTGGATTGTAAAAGAAAGGTTACATCTCTTCTCCACATCTAAAATGTAAATCTGAAGTAATTAAATTAAATTTCTTTAATTTTTGAGTGGTTAAATATAGTTGATGTTGAAAATTATATTATACTAATCTATATCTTACATTTGTAACCTTAATTATACTATCTTTACACAAATTTCTCCAAACATTTTAAGCTATCTTCCTATTTAAGTCAGATTCCCATTTTAATCTAGATTTATGAACATTGAACCTAGACTTTTATTTTATAATAAAATACATTTCAGAAAGAAACTTATTTGTTTTTTTCCATAGTAAATAATAATTCCAAAGCAGATTGTCTAGGAAATTTTAAACTATGACCTAATTTGTCCTAATAATTTTTTTTTTTAACCTGATAATAGCAAAAAAAAGATATTACTAGGAGCTTGAAAGTTTTCCTTCACCCAATTAAAAGATACAATCTTCCCTGCTTCAAAACAATCTTCAACTTTTTAAATCCCCAATTGATTCCATATCTTTAAAAACTGATTATTGACTATAAAAGAAAAAAAGTTTATTTTGATATAAAGGCATTTTCACTGAAATCTTTCATTTTCCACCTATCTCATAATCAATTTTATTCGATATTTCAATTAAATGTTTCAATATTGGTGGATCCCTACCAATTAACAATTTTGAATTCAATTTATAAATAAATTATGACAGATTTCTCATCAATTTTATCTAACTCTATACTTGCCCAAATTGAAGGTTTATTTAAATCAAACATTCCATTAATAAATTTCAATTGTGCAGCTTTATAATAATTCTGAAAATTGTAAACCACCTAATTCAAATTTCCAAGATAATTTCTCCAAGGATACCCTATTCATTTTCCCTTTCCATGAAAATTTCCTTACAATTAAATTAAGATCTTTTAAAAAAAATTGACATATTAAACAAAGAATAAATTTTAAAAAGATATTGAATCTCTGGAAAAATATTAATTTTAATACAATTCATGCTGCCTATTAAGGTAATAGGTATATCATTCTATCTATTTAAATTATCTTTAATTTTATTAAGTAGCGGCACATAATTTAACTTATACAAATTATCTAAATTTCTATCAATTCTAATATATAAATATTTAATTGGATTTTGTGTCCACTAAATTGAGCTACTCATTTACATAGATCGTAATATCCTTCTACTAATAGCATAACTTCATTTTTATTCCAATTAATTTTATAACCAGATATTCTCCCATAATCTTGTAACTTTTTAAATAATGAAATTAAAGAATTTTCAGGATCTGCTATATAGACGAATACATAATCTGCAAACAAACTAATGTTATATTCTTCCTTATTACCTTTCATTCATATAATACTAAAATCTTGCCTTATTGATTGGGCCAATGGCTCAATTGCTAAAACAAATAATGTAGGAGATAAATGACATCCTTGACTAGCTGATCTGGTTAATGAAGAAGAAACTTGTCCATTGATAACTACTCTAGCCAAAGAATTTCTATATAAAGCTTTTATCCAATTCATAAATATTGGCCCAAATTGAAATTTTTGCAAAACCTTAAATAAATAATTCCATTCTAATCTATCAAAAACCTTTTCAGCATCTAACAATAAAACTAATGCTAAATCCAATTTCTTTTGAGAGCCATGAATTAGTTTGCTCATAATATAGCTAAATTAATTAGTCCATCTTTTGAAATAATCCCGATTGATATAAATGAACCAAGTCAGGGAAATAGTCATTCAATCTATTAGCCAAAACTTTAGCAACAATCTTATAATCAACATTTAATACTGATATAGGCCTATAAGACATGGGTTTTAGTAAATCTTTATCTTTCTTTGGTATTACTGTTATTATAGCATTTGAAAAAGGTTCTGGTAATGAACAAGTTACAGTCGCTTGTTTCAATACTTCCATTAATATAGGCATCAATAAGCCTTTAATTTTTTAAATAAAATTCAGATGTAAACCCATCTTCACCAGGAGATTTATCATTTTGCATAGAATTTAAAGCCTTAATAACTTCTTTCAACATAAATGGAGAATCTAAATCCTTCCAAGTTTGGCAATTCAAAGAGAGAAGTTGAAACTTCTATAAAAAAAGTCGTTCATTTCTCCTTCATTATTTAATCATTGAGATGTATATAACAGTATAATACTCCCTAAAAGAATCATTTGTATCCTGTGGTTTATAAGTAACTTTTGAATTATTTTTGACACCATTAATAGTTCTTGATGCTTGCTCCATTTTCAATTGCCAAGCTAATACCTTATGTGCTTATTCTCCTAATTCATAATATTTTTGTTTAGTTCATAGGAATATAGGAAGTAGGAACAGGAGTAGGCCAAAAATGGCCCATCGAGCCTGCTCCGCCATTCAATACGATCATGGCTGATCTAATTTATGACCTAACTCCACCTACCTGCCTTCTCCCCATATCCCCTAATTCCTCTATCATGTAAAAATTTATCTAACCAAATTTTAAATATGTTTAATGAGGCAGCCTCAACCACTTCCCTGATTAGAGAATTCCAAACATTCACTACTCTCTGGAAAAAACTATTTTTCCTCATCTCTGTCCTAAATCTACTCCCCCAAATCTTGAGATTGTGTCCTCTCGTTTTAGTTTCCCCGGCCAGCTCCTTCCTACTTCTATCCTATCCATACCCTTCATAATCCTATATGTTTCTATAAGATCTCCTCTCATTCTTCTGAACTCGAGCGAATACAATCCTAGATGATTTAATCTTTCATCATAAGTCAACCCTTTAATCCCAGGGATCAACCTAGTAAACTTTCTCTGGACCATCTCCAAAGCTAGTATATCCTTCCTTAAATATGGAGACCAGAACTGGACACAGTACTCCAGGTGCAGTCTCACCAGTACCTTATACAGTTGCAACATTACCTCCCTACTCCTGAATTCAATTCCTCTTGCGATGAAGGCCAACATTCTATCAATTAATTTCTCAATCCTATTTGTCTGAATTGAATTATAATGCAATTTGTAATTTATCAATTCCAACTTCTCTTTTTCAGGTTTTTTTTGCAAATTTTTTTCCAAAATTTCTATTTCCTTCTCTAATTTATCCACTTCCTTAGGATATTTTTTTCTTAATTTTAGTCAAAAAGCTTATTATTTGGCCCCTTAAATAAGATTTTAATGCATCCCATAAAATAAATCTATTATCAACTGAATTAATATTTATATCTAAATACATCTGTATTTGACCTCACAAAGTCACAAAATTCTACATTTTTTTAATAATGATGAATTATAAATCTCTATCTATAAATTGAGTCAATTCTATCAAAGTTCAAACATGACATCAATAATGGTGAGTGATCTGATACAATTCTAAGTTTATATTGTACATACTCAATCCTTCCTTGTAGATGAGCTGAAATTAAAAGAAAAATCTATTTTAGAATAAGAATCAAACCTTAAGAATAAAATGAATAATCTCTCTCTCTAGGATTCAATTTCCTCTAAGAATCCACCAAATTTAAATCTTCCATTAACATCAATATTCCTTCAGCCATTTTCAATTTTGTTAAAGAAAATTTGTACCAAATTAAGAAAACCATCTTGAATAAATTTTTCATCATCTGTATTAGGTGCATACACATTCATAAAAATCCAGAATTCTGAATAAATTTGACATTTTACCAAATCAAATCTATCAACAGGATCAATAACTGTTGATTTTAATTTAAATGGCAACTTTTTAATTAATTAATATAGCCTCTCCTTGTGCTTTAGAATTGAAAGACGAAGCTATAACTTGACCAACCCATTCTTTCTTTAACTTTTGATGTTCTTTCTCAGTTAAATTAGTTTCCTGCAGGAAAGCAATATCTACTATCAACTTCTTAATATGAGCTAAAACTCTCTTCCTTTTAATTTGTTTATTGAGCCCATTCACATTAAACGTT
Organism: Narcine bancroftii; assembly: GCF_036971445.1. Taxonomy (NCBI): domain Eukaryota; kingdom Metazoa; phylum Chordata; class Chondrichthyes; order Torpediniformes; family Narcinidae; genus Narcine; species Narcine bancroftii. The sequence continues at coordinate 211,437,323 of NC_091469.1, forward strand.
ACATAATTCAAACCATATGTTACCATAATATAATTTAGAAAATACTCAACTCTCCTCTCCACCCCAGGCAATCCTGTCTCTATTGCCAACTTTCAAAACATATCATCTCCAAAGATAGAAAGTAACAAACCCAAAAAGTAAAAAAAAAATTAAAAATAAAACCCAAAAGCGCTGATTAGGTCAGCACTAACTCCCTTAATTATGAGAAGTGCCTCTCGGCACTAGTGGTACAAAGCCTTGGAAGAGGAAAGCAGAAAAAAGGAATCTGCCTCCCCCAGACAGAATATCAAGATTTAATTTCAATCAGTCAATCAAGTATGGTAAGCTTCTTCAAGGTCTCTATTGACTTGATCATCATCAATTTCGACTTCAACCTGAGTCGGCCTTTGTCTTTCTGCTGGAATCTCTCCCTTCAATTTTTCTTGATCCCGTTCCAGTTGTTGAGATGAATAACATTATTTTCCATTCTGCTTATTATTAGGTAATGAATTGGCAAAAAAATTCCTAAGCTTCAGATTCATTAACAAAAAATTGTGCTTGAAATTGTCCATAAAAAACTTTAAGGACTGCTGGGTATTGAAAAGAAAATCTATATCCCTTCTTCCACAAAAATGACTTTGCTGGGTTAAATTATTTTCTTCTTTTAACAATTTCATTCTGCATAGAAGAATACTCTATCATTCTGGATCATTAAAAGGTTTTGTTGTTCCCTAGCCTTTTGATTTGCCATTTTCAAAATAATTTCTCTATCTCGATAATATAAACATTTAATCAAAATAGAGCGTGGAGGTTGTCCCAGATATGGTTTTTTCCTTAGAGCTCTATGTGCTCTATCAAGTTCCAAACCATTTGGAAAGTTCCCTGGTCTCAAAATTTCAGGCAGCCAATTGTGTAAAAAAACTACTGGATTAGTGCCCTCAAAGTCCTCAGACAAACCAATAATTTTTACATTATTATTTCTACTTTGATTTTCCAACATATCAACTTTTTGCAATAAATCCTTTTTTCAGAATTTCCCTTGCCGCACAAGAATCTTCTATTTTATTAACTGTATCTTTACACTCTTCTCCCTTCATATGACATTCCTGAAAGTCTTCTGCAAATTTTTGAACTTTAATTTTATCAACAGTTTTATTACACTTTGCCATATCTGTCTTCATTACAGTAATTTCTTCTCTAATAACTCCCAGTTGAGTAGTAAAATCTGTTTTCACTTCTGCAAAATTTGCATCCATTTTTTCACTGATTAAATCAATTTCTTTGAAAACTTTTATCAAAAATCTGTGGATCAAGAGGTTTTGGGGTAACATAATATGCACCCATTTTACCTTGAATATAATGATCTCCTTCTTCTTCTGATTCCTCTGCCTGTGATAGTGGCACAAGTCTTTCCTCTTCCACTCCTACTGCCTCCTCTACTACTGTCGAGGTAGCCAATGGTTGAAATTGTGGACGGGCTTTCTGCTTGGCCTTTGTTTGACCTGCTACTCTGGTAAAAGTCGGGTCTGCAGGCTCCGACTCGATCACTTCCACAGAGCGCATGGTGCAGTCCCGCGCATGAGCATTGATTCTACAGTCATTTCTGTAGTTTTCTTCCGTGCTCCAGCGCCATCTTCTACAGCTCCCCGAGAAGGTGGCACTGGAGTTTGAATCTTTACCTGAGGAGGCTTGGTAGATCGAGGCTGGAGAGGAACCAGGATCGGAGGCTGAGTCTTCAAGGTAGGCCCAGCTTCTTCCATACTGTAACTTCAGTTATAGCTTTTTTTTTTGCAGTCTGTGTTCTAGATATTTTGCAGCCATATTTTCAGACCTGTCAGTTTTAAAATTATTCAATATATATATATTTTTTAAAGGCAGGTATTAATTAATTCTGCCAAGAGAGGCATGTTTTCTCTACAACATCAACCCATTGTAACAATTTTTCAATGAAATTCATAAGGACGATAGTACTCTGGTCCAGAGTGGCACAAAATATCTACCAATATGTGATGATCTAGGTCAGTGGTTCTCAACCTTTTTCTTTTCACCCACATACCATGTTAAGTATTCCCTATGCCAACGGTGCTCTGTAAGTGGTATGTGAGTGGAAAGAAAATGTTTGAAAACCACTGTTTGGATGGTTAGAATGGTCAGTCCGAGCAGTTTCTTTGGTTGTTCAGCATTCTCAATACATGTGGGAAAAAGCTGTTCCTCAGACTGATGGTGCTGGCTCTGATAGTCCAGTATCTCTTACCCAAGGGGAGCAGCTGAAAGATGCTGTGTGCGGCGCAGAAGGCGTTCTCACTGATTTTGCGCACCCTCTATAGACAATGATTCCAGTAGATCATGTCGATGGGGGGGGGGGGGGGAAGACTCCAGAGATCCTCTCTGCCACTCTTATGCTCCTGTGGATTGATCTCCAATCCATTTCTCTGCAGCAACTGTATTGTCACTGAAGAACATCACATATTATGCTCCAAAGGTTGCCTGTGTTAATTGTGAGCTTGATTGTCTCCCAGTGCTATAAAGAGTACAGCAAGAATGGAGGATTATATTTCACCATAAATTGTAACATAGAGTACTGGCAGTGATCAGGATCATTGGGACAGTGCTGTAAAGATTAATAACTTGTGTTTTTGATCCTTAGTCACTATGGTAATGCTACAAACAATAGTTCTCTTAAAGAGACAGGCACAAAATTAATTATGATAATATATCATAATATCTGCCCAAGCTGGGTACTTGCTCTATCATTCTACAAGATGTGAAGGATGAATTTGAATTTTTGTATCTCTAAGATTTTGTACCTTTATATAGTTTTTATATATCTATATTGAGTTTTGTGTGCCCAATGGAGATGTGGGGGGGCTGGTAGTCATGGTGGGGAGCTGGCTGATGGAGGACCTCCGTTTTCTTCAGGCTGACTTCCAGGCCAAACATTTTGGCAGTTTCCGCAAAACAGGACGTCAAGCGCTGAAGAGCTGGCTCTGAATGGGCAACTAAAGCGGCATCGTCTGCAAAGAGTAGTTCACGAACAAGTTTCTCTTGTGTCTTGGTGTGAGCTTGCAGGCGCCTCAGATTGAAGAGACTGTCATCCGTGCGGTACCAAATGTAAACAGCGTCTTCATTGTTGAGGTCTTTCATGGCTTGGTTCAGCATCATGCTGAAGAAGATTGAAAAGAGGATGGTGCAAGAACACAGCCTTGCTTCACGCCATTGTTAATGGAGAAGGGTTCAGAGAGCTCATTGCTGTATCTGACCCGACCTTGTTGGTTTTCGTGCAGTTGGATAACCATGTTGAGGAACTTTGGGGGGCATCCGATGCGCTCTAGTATTTGCCAGAGCCCTTTCCTGCTCACAGTGTCGAAGGCTTTGGTGAGGTCAACAAAGGTGATGTAGAGTCCTTTGTTTTGTTCTCTGCACTTTTCTTGGAGCTGTCTGAGGGCAAAGACCATGTCAGTAGTTCCTCTGTTTGCGCGAAAGCCGCACTGTGATTCTGGGAGAATATTCTCGGTGACACTAGGTATCAGGGTTAACCAGTTTACCTATCTTGGCTGCACCATTTCATCAGATGCAAGGATCGACAACAAGATAGACAACAGACTCGCCAAGGCAAATAGTGCCTTTGGAAGACTACACAAAAGAGTCTGGAAAAACAACCAACTGAAAAACCTCACAAAGATTAGCGTGTACAGAGCCGTTGTCATACCCACACTCCTGTTTGTCTCCGAATCATGGGTCCTCTACCGGCATCACCTACGGCTCCTAGAACACTTCCACCAGCGTTGTCTCGGCTCCATCCTCAACATTCATTGGAGCGACTTCATCCCTAATATCGAAGTACTCGAGATGGCAGAGGCCAACAGCATCGAGTCCACGCTGCTGAAGATCCAGCTGCGCTGGGTGGGTCACGTCTCCAGAATGGAGGACCATCGCCTTCCCAAGATCGTGTTATATGGAGAGCTCTCCACTGGCCACCATGACAGAGGTGCACCAAAGAAGAGGTACAAGGACTGCCTAAAGAAATCTCTTGGTGCCTGCCAGATTGACCACCGCCAATGGGCTGATATTGCCTCAAACCGTGCATCTTGGCGCCTCACAGTTTGGCGGGCAGCAACCTCCTTTGAAGAAGACCGCAGAGCCCACCTCACTGACAAAAGACAAAGGAGGAAAAACCCAACACCCAACCCCAACCAACCAATTTTCCCATGCAACCGCTGCAACCGTGTCTGCCTGTCCCGCATCGGACTTGTCAGCCACAATCGAGCCTGCAGCTGACGTGGACTTTTACCCCCTCCATAAATCTTCGTCCGCGAAGCCAAGCCAAAGAAAGAAAGATATATCTATATAATTTTTGTTCTCTATCATACAGTAAATTCTTTATTATTCACTGTTATGAAAGTCTTGTTGCAAAGCTTTGCAAAATGTCTGTTCTATCAATGAATTAAAACTACATAAAGTAAGAGCCACAAAGTTTGATTTATTGGATTAACGAGATCGAAATGTGGGATATGGTAGGTCATGCTTTGGAAGATGATACTTTGAAATTAAGATACATTAGAATAAAGAAAGTATTGTCTGTAAGTGCTAACAATTTCAAAGTATTATTCGCTATCAACTTGAGACTGGGAATTGTGTATGGATCAGAAATCCTGAGTAAAGTTAATTTAAATGGAAAGGACACATAATTACTGCTTTCATTCTTCATTTGATTTTTTTAATGTCATTTCTTGTACTTAAACGTTAAATTTGGGTGGGAAGGGAAGGTTGAGAAACATTGCTCTAGACCCAATTGTTACGGAAATATTTTGCTTGAGAAAAATTGTGATTGGCCCATTTCCTTTGGAGTTATGAAACCGTGCACATAACGAGTCAATTAGGTACAATTATAACAGTGCTTTTCAATCTTTCTCTGTTCATCCACATATCACTTTTAGCATCCCATTACTAATCACTTAAAGTGGTATGTTAGTGTAAAGAAAAACTACTGTTTTAAAGTGAGGGGAAATGTTCCAAGTCAGGTGATCCACTCATCCTGAACTGGTCCCCTCAGAATACTGGATAGGGGAACGGGAGGAGAAGGGGAGCAGTTTTGTGGGAGTTACTGAGTACGCTCTCTTGCAAGTGGAAGGTGAAGTGGAGAAGTCAGTGGGGGAGGTGAGAGCAAAACTGCAGAATGGAGCAGATAGGATTCTGAAACCTGTCAACTATGTTGGACAAGAAAAAGGACAGGATCAAAAATTGGGGTGGAAGTTTGCGTATCTTGCAGTTTTCAGGGTTAACGTTAACGGTTGGTGTTGAATTTGGAAGTGGTTAAGTTCTGGATGGGAAATTTGGCATACTGGGAAAGGAGAACTAAGGCCAAGCATGAAATTAGTCTAATTAATATTCAAATGAACAGCCAAATTTCATTTCAGTGTGTTCCCTAAGTGGTGTGATGGAGTTTAGCATCATCATTTGTTGTCTCTGTACCAGTCACACATATAATGGATATAATAGACACAATTATAGTTAAGGGTTTTATATTATGTCCATACCCAGATGATTGGTCAAAAACAGACATTGTAAATGAGCAATCCAGCTGCAAATGCTGCAAGTCGTTAACTGAGCTGGGGTAGGTTAAGCCTATGAATAGTCAATTAGTTTCAATTATCCAAGTACACTGCAGTAACAAGTGAAATGCGCCACTAGATCTATGCCAATAAATATGACCTCAGCATTTTGCATGCTGAAGGTGAAAAATAGCAACAGATGCATGCGAGGGAAAGATCGTACCTTTAGGAAATTCTCGTCGACGGAAAAAGTACGAGCAAAAGATTGGCTGAGTGTCACCACATTGTAGGGAATCAAAGGGAATTAAAATAGTTGAAATCTGTTTTGAAGCTGGGAATTTTTTTTATCTTTTCAAATTCCTTCAAATACATTTTTTTTGTTATTATCAAGCTTTTAAAAAATTACTAGAACAATTAGGTCATGATTTAAAACCACCTAGACAATCTTCGTTAGAATTATTACTGACTCGATGACTCGAAAAAATTTATTTCTGAAATGTATAAGTTGTTACAAAACCAATTGCCTAAACTTGATCTTCATAAATCTCGAATGAAATGGGAGCAAGACCTAGATAGAAACTCGACAGAAAGATTGATGAGAATGTATGGAGAAATAGATGTAGAGATAATAAATGTACATTATAGAATAGTTCAATACAATTTCTTAAATCAATTATATTTGACTCCGCTTAAATTGAAAAAAAAATCAATTTCAGCACATGTTTTAGATGTGGTCAAGAAGTAGGTACTTTCTTTCATTCAACACGGACTTGTTGCAAGGATAAAAGTTTTTAGATGAAAATTAAATCATTTTTTGAGCAGATATTAAAAATAAATTTGCCTTTTGATCCAATGTTATTTTTGTTAGGAGGTATTAAATCAATGGCTTCAAAATTGAAACTAAATATATACCTGATTGTAGGCTAGAGAGTTTTTACAAGTTTGTTATCAGCAAAGAAAGTCTTCTTGAGGGATCCCTCCAAGAGCTCAATAAGTAGAGCTGCAGCATCCAACATTTGCAACAGTCTGCTCTATCTCCATTCAGCTGCTGTGATTCAGGAGCCATATAACCATATAACCACTTACAGCACAGAACAGGCCAGTTCGGCCCTACTAGTCCATGCCGTAACAAATCTCTCCTAGTCCCACTGACCAGCACCCGGTCCATACCCCTCCAGTCCTCTCCTATCCATGTAACTATCTAGTCTTTCCTTAAATATAACCAATGATCCCGCCTCGACCACGTCTGTCGGAAGCTCATTCCACACCCCTACCACCCTCTGCGTAAAGAAATTTCCCCTCATGTTCCCCTTATAATTTTCCCCCTTCAATCTTAAACCGTGCCCTCTAGTTTGAATCTCCCCCACTCTTAATTGAAAAAGCCTATCCACATTTACTCTGTCTGTCCCTTTTAAAATCTTAAACACCTCTATCAAGTCCCCCCTCAATCTTCTACTCTCCAGAGAAAAAAGCCCTAGTCTGCACAACCTTTCCCTGTAACTCAAACTTTGAAATCCTGTCAACATTCGTGTGAACCTTCTCTTTACGCTCTCTATTTTGTTTATATCTTTCCTATAATTTGGTGACCAAAACTGTACACAGTACTCCAAATTTGGCCTCAGCAATGCCTTGAACAATTTCATCATAACCTCCCTACTCTTGAATTCAATACTCCGATTTATGAAGACCAACATTCCAAATGCCTTCTTCACCACACCATCTACCTGAGTATCAGCCTTGAGGGTACTATTTACCATCACTCCTAAATCCCTTTGTTGCTCTGCACATCTCAATAGCCTACCATTTAATGCATATGACCTATTTAGATTTGCCTTTCCAAAATGTAACACCTCACACTTATCTGTATTAAATTCTCAGCTCACACCTCCAGCCTTCCTAAATCACCTTTTAATCTACGGTAATCTTCCTCACTGTCCACAACACCATCAATCTTTGTATCATCCGCAAACTTGCTTATCCAATTCTCCACCCCTACTTCCAGATCGTTAAACAATAGTTGTTCCAGGACCAATTCCTCAGGAACTCCACTAGTCACCCGCCTCCAATTGGACAAACAATTTTCTACCACTATTCTCTGACACCTCCCATCCAACCATTGTTGAATCCATTTCACTACCTCCTTATTTATATCTAATGCCTCCACCTTTTTTCCTAACCTCCTGTGGGGAACTTTGTCAAAAGCTTTACTAAAGTCTAAATAGACAACATCCACAGCTTTCCCTTCATCAACCTTTTTTGTAACCCCCTCGAAAAACTCAATCAGGTTTGTCTAGCATGATCTACCCCTGACAAAACCATGCTGATTACTCCCTATCAATCCCTGTACCTCCAAATATTTGTAAATACCATCCCTCAGAACACTTTCCATCAACTTACCCACCACAGACGTCAGACTCACGGGCCTATAATTCCCAGGTTTACATTTGGACCCTTTCTTAAACAGCGGAACCACATGCGCCACCCTCCAATCCTTTGGCACTACCCCCATGACCAGTGACATCCTAAATATCTCTGTTAATGGCCCCACTATCTGTCCACAAGCCTCCCTGGGTGTCCTTGGGAATATTTTGTCCGGTCCCGGAGATTTATCCACCTTTATCTTTTTCAACACAGCCATCACTACCTCCTCGGTTATCCTTATATGCTTCATGACCTCCCCACTATTTTTCTTTACTTCATCTGGTTCAATATTTTTTTTCCCTAGTGAATACCGAGGCAAAGAAATCATTCAAAATTTCCCCCATTTCCTCTGACTTCTCACTCAGCCTACCTTCTCTATCTACAAGGGGTTCAATTTTATCCCTCACTAATCTTTTACTTTTAATGTACCTAGAGAAACCCTTTGGATTTATTTTTACTCTGTCTGCCAAAGCCTTTTCGTGCCTTTTTTTGGCCTTTCTAATTTCTTTCTTAAGATTCCTTCTACACTCCTTGTAGTCCTCCTTCAAACTCTCAGCTTCCTGCTCTTTATACCTCTTGTACACCTCCATTTTTCTCCTAACAAAATTTCCAATATTCCTCGAAAACCAAGCCTCCCTATGACTTCCAGCCTTTCCTTTGATCCTCACTGGGACATATCTACTCTGTACCCGCAAAATTTCTTTTTTGAATATCCTCCATTTTTCATTTACATCCTTACCTGAAAATATCCTGTCGCACTCAATACTCACCAAATCCCTTCTTATTCCTTCAAAATTTGCTCTTCTCCAATCCAGAACTTCAACTTTCGGCCTCTCCTTGCTCTTCCATAAAACTACCCGAAAACTAACAGCGTTATTATCACTAGACCCAATTTGTTCTCCAACATTAATGTCCGATACCTGACCTAGCTCATTCCATAACAGGAGATCTAGTATTACATCGTCCCGAGTCGGTTCTTCAACTAATTAATTTAGAAAACAATCTTGAACACATTTAACGAACTCTAGCCCATCCAGCCCTCTAACTGGTATCCCAATCAATGTGAGGGAAGTTAAAATCTCCCATGATCACTACCTTATGATTCTCACACATATACGTTAGCTCCCTACAAATTTGTTCCTCTAATTTTCTTGGTCCATTTGGTGGTCTGTAATACACCCCTATTAGCATCCTCTTGCTTCCTTCACCCCTCAATTCCACCCAAACAGCCTCACTGGACTATCCCTCCAGACCATCCTGCCACCTCACAGCAGTAATATCCTCCTTAACAAGCAGAGCAACTCCTCCCCCTTTTTTTACCCCCTGCTCTATCATATCTAAAACAAATGTATCCTGGAATATTAAGTTCCCAGTCCTGCCCCTCCTGTAGCCAGGTCTCACTAATTGCCACAATATCATGACCCCAAGTATCTGTCCATGCTCTAAGCTTATCTACCTTGTTCACTATGCTTCTTGCATTAAAATATATGCATTTCAGTGAATGACCCTCACCTATGTTGTCTTTTCTACCTTTTACTCTAATCTTCATCCTACCTTTGTTATCGTTATTATTCCTATCTAGGTGGCCATGCTCCCTTGACACTGCACTCACACTCTGTTCCCCACCTCCCTGCCAAACTAGTTTAAACCTTCCCCCACAGCTCTAGCAAATTTGCTTGCCAGCACATTGGTCCCCCTCCAGTTCAAGTGGAGTCTGTCCCTTTTGTACAGGTCCAGCCTTCCCCAGAAGAGATCCCAATGATCCAGAAATCTTATCCCTTGCCCCCTGCACCATCTCTTTAGCCACACATTCATCATCCACATCCTCCTATTTCTACCCTCACTAGCGCGTGGCACCGGCAGCAATCCAGAGATTACTACCTTGGAAGTCCTATTTTTTAACTTCCTACCTAATTCCACATAATCCTGTTTCAGGACCTCATCCCCACTTCTAAGTCATTGGTCCCCACATGGACCATGACTTCTGGCTGTTCTCCTTCCCCTTGCAGAATGCTATGAACTTGATCAGAGATATCCCTGACCCTGGGCACCAGGGAGGCAACAGACCAACCTAGATCCCCGATCTCATCTCACAAACCTTCTATCTGTCCCTCTGACTAATGAGTCCCCAACTACAAGTATCCTGTTCTTATCCCTCCTTCCCTTCTGAACCTCAGGGCAGCCCCTGTGCCAGAGACCTGACCCCCACGATTCGTCCCTAGTAGGCTGTTCCCCCCAGCAGTATCCAATGCCGAATACATGTTGCTGAGCGGCACTTCCACAGGGGTACTCTGCACAGGCACTCTCCTTCTTTTCCTCACAGTCACCCAATTCCCTGACTCCTGCCTTAAGCAGGTGACTGTCTCCCTGTAACTCTTCTCTATCACTGCCTCTGCTTCCCTTATGATCCTCAGTTCATCCAATTGCAGCTCAAGCTCCCGAACACGGTCACTCATTATATGCAATTGGATGCATCTTTTGCAGCTCTAGTCATCAGAAATAGCTGTGCTGTCTCTGAACCCTGCCAGTCATTGTTAAATGCATATTAATTTCCCAGCTGCAGTGTAGGAACCTGGTATAAATTTTACAATGAAGTGCTCACGCTCGCCAAGACAGGTTGCATGCGTACCAGGTAATGTGTCACCATAATTTTTCCTGGTGATTTTGAAAGTCGGGTGGGGTCCTCGTGTGCAGGCACGTGACATTGGTTGGGTGGGAGAATTTAAAAAGGGAAGGAGAGCCAACCTTCCTGTTCACTTGGTGAGGAGCCTTCATCCAGGTAAGTCTGGTGACTGCTGGTAATTGATTATTGTGGGAGGGTTTAATTGGGTAATTAAGTACATTAGTAGTGACCAATAAAAGGAGGGCTTGCTAAAAGAGCAGCCTAGTGAGTGAGTGGCCTAGTGAAGGAGTGGGACTTCTAGGTTTTTGGCTCAAAGGGCTTCAGCAAGCAAGGGCTGAGGTGAGGTTGGGTAAGTCTCTTTTCAAATTTATCTTTAATTACTCAGTTGAATCCTCTGATTGCAGGGTGTGGGGGGTTTGGGACAGCACAGATGTTCCTGATGACAACACCTGCAAAATGTGCATCCAGTTGCAACTCATGGAGGGCTGGGTTAGGGAACTGGAGTTGCAGCTGGATGAACTGCAGATCATAAGGGAGGCAGAGATAGGTGTGAGTTATGGGGAGGAAGTCATCCACAACAGCCAGGTGACAGGGAAATGGGTGACTGTGATGAAGTGGGGGGGAAAGAGAGAGGGAGCAACAATCTACAGGGGACAAGTCTCTGGCACAGGGGCTGGATTCTTGGTTCAGAAGGGAAGGGAGGGGGGGGGAAGAGTAGGGCTATTGTAGTTGGAGACTTGCTGGTTAGGGGAGTAGATGGGACATTTGCTGGATGAAATTGGGGGATCCCAGTTGTTATATTGCCTCCCTGATGGCAGGGTTAGGGATGCCTCTGATAGAGTCCACAGCATAGGGGAGGGGGAGCAGCCAGAAGTTGTGGTCCACTTGGGGAAACAATGACATTGTTAGAAGTGGGGATGAGGTCCTGAAAAGGGATTACATAGAGTTAGGGAAGAAGTTGAAAAGCAGGACCTCAAGAGTGGCAATCGCAGTATTGCTGCCTGTGCCACATGCTAGTGAGGGTAGAAATAGGAAGTTGTGGAGGATGAATGTGTGGCTCAGGAACTGGGGCAGGAGTTTGTTTCTGGATCATTGGGATCTCTTCTAGGGAAAGTCAGAACTGTACGAAAGGTTCGAGCTGCACTTGAACTGAAAGGGCACCAATATCCTGGCAGGGAGGTTTGCTAGAGCTGTCGGGGAGGGTTTAAACGTGTTTGGCAGAGGGGTGGGAATCAGAATGAGAGTACGGAGGGAAAAACCCTAGATTGGAAGGAACAGAACAAAAATATGAAGGAATGAAGGAGAGAGGTAAAGGTAGTTGATAACAAAATGATTATATGTGGAGGATAACTCTCTAGTGTATATGTTTTAAGGCAAGGATCATTATAACTAAGGAGGATGAGCTTAAGGCATGAATGGCCACATGGAAATAATAGTGTGGCCATCAGTGAAACTTAGTTGCAGGAAGGGCATGTTTTGCAGTTAATATTTCCAGGATTCTGTTGTTTTAGGCCCTGTTACATTTGCCCTCTTTAGTACTGGTGACTGCCTTGAAACCCAGGGGAATGATGGACTGTTGCATCGATGTGCTGAAGAAGCCTGTAAAGACTTCAATTAGTTAGTCTAGACAGTGCATCAGTACACGGTTGGTGTGTTGTCTGGTCCTGCTGCCTTGTCCTTGTGTGGTTTTGCCTTGGGTAGTGTTCTCCTCAGCTCAGTTATGGCTATGCAAGGGGCCCATTCATCAGGCAGAGATGGAGCTTTCTTTGGCATCTGCCTGTTCTTGTCGAACTGTGCATAGAAGTTTCTGAGTATGTACTGAGCTCATATACTCAGTGATTACATGACCACTATAGGTGGCTGCCTCCCTGAAACCACTCCATGGTGTCCAAGCAGTAGCACTGCTTTGCCCCTGACCACCCCCCCACCCCCTTCCCATGATGCCCCGATCTCCCTGCTAACTGCTTTTGTTTATTTTGCCAGTGGTCTTTATGTTAGGATTTGCAGGACTGGTATGTGATACAAGCAACAATGGTAGGGATGAGGGGCAGCCTTGTATGCTCCAGGACCATTGGTGTACATTCAATCTAGAGTATTCTCTCCTCTGGTAGCTAAGTGGAAATGCTGTTGAAAATGTAGTAAGACTTTTTTCAAGTTTTCATGGTTGAAGTTGCCTGCTACAATCACTGCACTGTCAGGACTTTGCAGATGTAAATAACAGCTATTAACAGGGCTAAAAATTCCCTAGGCAGATAGAAGGGTTTGCGTTTCACCAAGTGCACTATCTCTGTTTAATAGAACATCTTTAAAAGAGACATTTGTGCACTAGTTCTCACTCATGTTAAGGCACTGTATCGTTCCTCATGTCTCGTCAGAAGTAGCAGGATCTCTGTCTGCCCTGAAGGAGTTATGGCCATCAAGCTGGATCACTGTGTCTCGTATGGAGTCCTGGAATGACATTTCTGTAAATACCAAAGCACAGAAGTCCTGCAGTTCTATCTGAAGGAAAAGTTCAAAGTACCTGAGAATACTAGACTTGGTTATAATCAAGTTGTGGAATTTTTATGTGAAAATTTTGGATGACAGCCATTATTGCCAGCAGGGATGGAATTTGAATCATTGTTATGTTATAGACGTATAAAGAAATTTACTAGAATGATGCATAGGTTACTACAAAAGAAAGCTCAAAGTAGGGGTTCCTAAATCAAGCAAAGATGGGAAATCGATTTGAATAAACAAACAGATGAATGTGATTGGATTGGGTTATGTAGACAAAATATGAAAAGTACAATAAACTTGATGTAGAGGCTGGTGCAATACAATCTTATTCATCAGTTATATTTGACACCACAAATGTTGTGCCTGCGAGCGTGCGTGCGAGCATTTTGGATTTGTGTTTTAGACTTGGTAGTGAACTAGAGTTAAACTTTTTGGTTAGAAGTGGGTAATCTGTTGGAAATAATGAGGGTTAAATTCCCACAGATTCCAATATTTTTATGGAGTGATATTAGAGGGGATAAACTTAAATTGAAATTGAATATGTATCACTAGAAGTTAGTTCAAATCTTGCCTTAGCAATAGCAAGAAAATGTATTGCTACAACTTGAAATTCTGACACTGATCTGGATATAGAAAGATGGCACACTGAAGTTGTATACCACTTGAGAAAATTACTTCTATTTTAAGAGAGAAATATCATCTGTTTTGGGAGATATGGAGCCCTCATTTACAAAGTGTAGGCGTGAATATTTAAAGGAAGCTCTGACATTCCCTTTCTCCTTAAGTTCTCAGTATATTACAAGAAACTTCAAAGGTAATAAATGCTCTGGTTGAGGGTCTTTTGACCTTTGTTCGTAAGAGTTTTGAGTGGGAGGGGGATATATAGAGGGGGATTTCTTTATTTTTTTTGAAATGTATGCTACATATATTTGGTTTGTAATATTATCAATGTGAATTATTTTGTATTAATTTTTTTTAAATGCCTGAATGCATATGAACATGTTATGGTGCATTTGTAATGTCTGCAGATTAGCATTTCAGTAACATATCACAAATCCACCATATCCTTGTGTTCCACGGAGAAATTGGATATAAATAACATTTTGCAGATGTTTCAGTGTCATGTTTTGCTAAATCATAAATATGATTTCAAATTTTATTATGAATCAGATGTCTACCTGACTGAAAATAATTGTTGAAACTGAAGACTTATTTTAACCCAGTAATAGGTATATTAAACTTAAATTTAGTTGTATGATGTTACTGGTGCAGTAAATTTGCTTACTATGGAAGACAAATGAATAAAAGACATGGATAAATGTATAAAACAAGCAGACATTGTCCTGCTCAGAGCTCCAGAAATTTGCCATTAAGATTCCATTAAGCTCTTTGAGTAGCAATATACTGTATGTGAATTGGAGATTCATTGTTAATTTCTCCAGTGACTATTATTTCGGAGGCCACCCCATACCATTGAGTGTTGTGGGCATTGGAGAAGCAGTGGACTGGTGCAGGACACCAGAGCAGTAGAACACCTGCTCAAGAAGAACCCTGGGCAAGGACCAAAAGGGTAGGAACCTACAGAGCAGGGCTAGGAGATTGAAGGGCATAGCAGGTTACAGGATGCTGAAGTATTGGGACCAGTCCGTGTGACGAGCAGTGCTCCCAAAAGGCTTTGTCAACTGACAGCTTCCTAATCCTATTGGGCTGAGGAGGTTGCTTGAAGCTCGCAGTCACTTGTGGAGACTGATGAGAAGGCGTGCTGTAGAGGTTATGGGAATGCAGGAGGTGATGGGCTCCAATGACCCTCCTCTGAAGGGAGAATTTTTTTTTTATTCTCTTCTTGGTAGGGACACCGGACTAGTGATAGTTCTTACATGCCTTTACAAGCAAATAAAAGTAAGCAAATTTGTGTTACTTATGCACATGGCAATGAAGGGACCGTGAGGCTTGAATAGGTTGACTATTTATTGGAGCTCAGCCTCCTAATGTATGGCTCAGCTATTGAGGCTTGGATCACCTTGAGTATGGACCCATGAATTGAACAGTCACCCATTAATTCTGAGGATTAGTTCTCCTCCCATGGCTTGCTTTTAAAGGCATTTTTTTTCCTCCAAATGGTGCTGGCTCATGTGTTGCAAGCAGGAGAACAGGAAAACCTACATCTACTAAAATATCCTCGTTTAATCCTTCTAAGTTTGGAGAAAACGGCGTATAGCATCACGATAAGGCTCCGAAAAGAATTCGCTGTTTTATGACCACCAACCAGAAACAATATATTGGACACCCTGCAAGTGAGATCTGTAATAACATTGCTGGAACTGGAATTTTTTAAGCTATTTCCAAGCTTTGTTCCATACTGTCAACACTGCATGGAACAAAGCTTGGAACAAAACTAAAAATGTCCCATGGGACTGATGGGCTTTTAATTCATTTAAATGAGCTACCAACTCAAGGTCAGTCTGCTCACCACTTTGAAGTTTTGGAAACTTGTTTGGCAGAGGGGTCTACAATAAAACTGAAAGGCAGGGGTCTGCATCTGTTTCCTAGCATCCTTGGAGTCAATGCACAGAATCTGGAGAATAACTTTGAGAACCTAAGCATGATGCTATGTGTTCTGAGTTGGTGAGGAAGGATGGGAAGGGGTCAAAACATAGATGTAGCCAGTTAGATATTTCAATATGCTGATAAGGTTCATCCCCTCTTAAAAGCCACAAATTTCCCCCTCTCGGCTTAAGCTCCAAATCTATTAACTACCTCCAGAACCATATTGCAAAAGCCGCCATACATGTGGTGGACAAGAATGTACCTTTCCAAATGGAAAGCAAAGCTTTGGATGTAGCCCTGGCCGTGACCCTCAACCAGGTGGGAAGACCGGTTGCATTCCACCCCCCCCCCCCTAGACATTACAAGGCCACAAACTCCCGAATCCCTCTGCAGAAAAGGAAGCTCAAGCCATTGTAGAAGCCATAAGGTATTGGAGGCACTACCTGGCTGGTAGGAAATTTACACTCTCGGTCACCTTCATGTTTAATGATGCCAAGAGGAGCAAAATCAAGAAAGACAAAATTGCTAGGTGCAGAATCGAGCTCTCCACCTAAAATTATGACATTGCCTACTGGCCAGAAGCCTCCAGATACCTTATCTAGAGGAAGCTGTGCCCCAGAACACACTGGCCAACTGTGGTCGATGCATAATGAGCTCTGCCATCCAGGGGTAACCCGCATGGCTCATTTTGTCAAGGTGCGCAATCTGCCCTACTCCATGGAAGACATCAGGGAAAATATCAGATCTTGCCAGGTCTGCAGGGAGTACAAGCCGCACTTCTAACACCCCACAAAAAAAACGCACCTGATCAAGTCATCCAGGCCCTTCGAACAGCTCAGTGTCAATTTTAAGGGACCTCTCCCCTCCACGAACGGGAATACTTTCTTCCTCTTTCATTGATGAGTTCTCCCGCTTCCCGTTCACCATCCCATGTCCAGACACATCCACTTCATCAGTCATGAAGGCCCTTAACTCCATTTTCAGCCTGTTTGGGATTCCAACTACATTTGTAGCAACTGGGGCTCAGCCTTTATGAGTGACGAGCTATGCCAGCACCTGCTGGTGAGGGGCATTGCATCTAGCAGCAGGACTACTAGCTACAAGCCCCAGGAGAACTGGCAGGTTGAAAAGGAGAACACCACAGCCTGGAAAGCTGTCAAACTGGCCTGGAAGTCAAAAGGCCTTCCAGATTCACACTGGCAGGAAGTCCTTCCTATGGCAGTCCAATCCATTCGGTCACTACTATGTACCGCAACCAACACTACTCACTTCCAGTCTGGTTCACCACTCCTGGTCCAGTCATTCTCAGGAAACATGAGGAGAAGTAAGACCGACCCCTGGAAATGTGAAACTGCTCCATGCCAATATTGAGTACCCAGTAGGCAAAGAGGACAGTTTTCATCAGGGACCTGGCACGCAGTGGAAGAGGGTCCATTGCCTCAGGTGCCTCAGGTGCCCTATGAGCCATAGGGCTCATTCCTTGGGAATCCTGTTCAGGAGGCAAGTGCACCCCCCCCCCCCCATTTTTGAGCCAGAGACACAGCCCACCTCTCCTCTGTCACCAGGGGACCAGGAGACCCAAGGAGTCGAGGCCCCCTGTGCGAAGGGATCTCCAGATCCCCGGACGACTTAAATCTAATATTGTAAATAACTTTTTTTAAACCACTTGTTTCTGAATCCATGTTCTGTCTTCATTCAGAGACCCTAAATTCTACAGGAAGGAGTGAATGCAGTGAACTGGGATTTAATGGTAGGGTGTTGTGCCGATGGCTGGCCCCACCTCCTGGCTCCGCTACCACCTGCTCACATATGACCCTCACTTACTGCCTAAACCCAGAACCCTTTGAAAACTACTGCGAGACCCTACCCATAGTTATAATCTAATAAAAGCATTTGTTCTCCCTTCAGTTGTGAGCTTTTATTCATGCTACATTCTACACCCTCTTCATAGCTTCCACATCCTTCCTATAATGAGGTGAATAGAACAGAACAATATTCTAATTGTGGTCTCAGATTTTCAACATGACCTCTCAACTCTAACTCAATCCCCCTATTAATGAATCCCTGCATCCCATATGCCTTCTTAGCTATCCTATCAACCTGCAGTGACCTTGAGGGATGTATGGATTTGGACCCCAAGGTCTCTCTGTTCATCTACACTCTTAAGTAACTGGCCATTACCCCTATACTCAACCTTCTGGTTTGACCTTCCAAAATATATCACCTCACACTTATCCAGATTGAACTCCATCTGCCATTTCTCTGCATCTGTCTATATCCTCTGTAAACTTCAACTTTCAGCTCCATCCATAAATCCTCCACCCTTTGTGATCTGCAAATTTACTGACATATGCTTCTGCCTCTTTATCCATGTCATTTATAAAAAAATAAAAAAAAATCACAAAGAGTAGGGGGTCCCAGAACAGCTTGTTGTGGCACTCCACCTGTCACCAATCTTCAGGCAGAATACTTCCTTTTCACTACTACTCTCTGCTTTCTACCTGCCAGCCATTTTAGTTTAAAATCCACACAGCCAAGGTTTCATGGATCCCATACCTCCTGACCTTCTGAACTTGTCACTCATGGGGGACCTTGTTAAATGCTTTACTAAAATCCATATAGACCACATCTACCTCCTCAAAAAAACTCAGGTTTGTGAGACATTATCTTCCCTTCACAAAGGCATACTGACCATCCTCGAGTAGACTTTGCATCTCAAATTGCTCATAGATCCAATACTTTAGAATCCACTTCAATAGTTTGCACACCACTCAATAGTCCATAATTCCCAGGATTCTCCTGATACCTTTTTTAAGCAAGGGGAGTACATTTGTCGTTCTCCAATCCTCCAGCACCTGCCCTGCAGCCAAAGAGGACTCAAAGATCATAGCTACAGCTCCAGCTATTACTTCCTTCACTTCCCACAGCAACCTAGGCTATATTGCATCCAGCCTCAGGGACAAATCAACCTTGATGTTTTTAAAAAGATCCAACACTTCCTATTCCTTAATCTCCATATAGTCCAGCACATAAGCCTGTTCTCTTCCAACCTCACTCTGATCAAGGTCCTTTTCTCTTGTGAATACTGAAGCAAAGTATTCATTTAGGACCTCCTCAACCTCTTTCACCCCCCGCCCCCCCCACCCCCACCCCCCCAGCACATGTTGCCTCCTTGATCCTTTAGCCATCATTCAGTTCTTCACATATGCACAAAACACCTTGGGGTTCTCCTCATCCTTCATGCCAAGGCCTCCTCATGCCCACTTTGAGCTCTCCCAAGTCATTTTTTAAGCTCCTTACTGGCTACCATAAGCCCTTCCCGTTTCCTGCTTCCTATAGCTAAAGTCTGCTTCCACTTGTCTAGCTGCCTTACCCATTTCGTCAACCAAGGTTTCCTTTTCCTGCCATCTTTTCTCTGTCTCAGTGGGACAAAATAGGGAGAAACCTCCAGGTGAAGTATCGGGTCCGAGGAGTATAGGGTAAGTGAGCAGTGTCTCTGAAGCAGCAATTCCTCATGTCCCTCTGGTACAATCTTAGAACATAGAACACTACAGCACACTACAGGCCCTTTGGTCCTCAATGTTGGGCCAACCCATATATTCCTTTAAAAAAATACTAAACCCTCCCTACCCCACAAGCCTCTATGTGCCTGTTTAAGAGTCTCATAAATGACCCTAATGTTTCAGGCTCAAGGACCATCCCCGCCATCGACCTGAAAGCTGCTCATCACCAGCTGCCAATCCATTCCGAGGACAGTCCATATACAGCATGAGGCTAACGGTCATCTCCATCAATTTTGGAGTATCCCTTTTGGTATTACTAACAGGGTTTTTATCTTCCAAAGACAGATGGACAGAATGGTATTTCATTTATTCATTAGAGTTTAGTCATCCTTGAGTGCTTGATAACAATTGATATCAAAATCATAAGTACTTGATTCCTTTCAGTGGTTCTCGACCTTTTTCTTTCCACTCACATGCCTCCTTAAGCAATCCCTTACTAATTTAAAGTTATTTAAAGTGGAATGTGAGTAGGATGAAAAAGGTAGAGAAACACATAACCAGTAGCAGTGGGGTGATAGATTGCAGTTGAGGGTAGGTGGGTGAGAAAGGGTGTGTTGGTGAAAGTCATTGGTAGGAAGAGGGCAGGGGCAGTGTTATCTTGGCAAATGGTCAAGGTGTTTACAGCTGTTTTGTGTGGCGGGCTCATTGCAGTCCTGATATTTGACAGCATTACATGTCGGCAGGCATTTTTTTTTCATCATTTAAGATCAGGATGGCGAATTGACATTGCAGATCCACTGCGTGCTTGTTATATACTGTATATACAGAACAACTCTGATTATCCAAAAAGGTCGGGACTGGCCTATATCGGATAAACATTTTTTCGGAGAACTGGTCATTTTTTTTAAAAAAAAAAAACAGCCCAGAATCAACAGCAAATCAATGTTTAGACAACAACAAACAAGGGAAGGAATTTTAAGCATTAAAATAATGTTTAATGTTCACCAAAAAATGCTGGCCGCTGCTGATCACTGAGACTATCTCAACTGCCTCTGCCGATTACTGACTCCTCACGACACGAACCCACTGATCCCCAGGGAGGTTTCCCAGGCTGGTGAAACACTCACTGGCGAGTCCCTGGGCTCCTGTCTCCCTGGTCACTGGAGCTCCCAACGCTCGAGTCCAAAATCTGAATCCTCTCCTAGGCCTACTGCACACACACTGGGGAAGTAGGCTGAGGGGAAGGATTTGGAGTCTGTATGTTTGGGTGAGAAAGGGGATAGGAGGGAAGGAAGGAGACTGGAGGGAATGTCACTGTGCCTGAGGTCCCGCTCCTGCCTGGGAGACCATTCTCCTTGATGACAAGGGATTCTTCTGACTGCTTGCAGCTGGAAGACCGCAGCACACTGAGTGAGAGGGAGAGTTGGAGAGAAAAGTAAATGGGGAAGGTAAAGAAGAAATGGGAGGGAGTTGCCTGAAATGAGGACAATCATCGTTCTAATTTTACGTCAAGTTAATTTTTCAACCTGAGGTCAGTTCAGCTCCGAAAATATTTCTGATTTGTTTCAGGTATCCTCATTTATCTGAATTAAAAAAAAAAAAAAAAAAATCGGATAAATGAGGATTTCAGAGAATCTGATTTTGGATAATCTGAGTTGTTCTGTAGTTGGGTGCAAATCCTGTCCCATCATGGTTATTTTAGCACATTTCTTCATTACTGTTACTGAGGGTAATTGATCCAATGGAATTTCAAGTTAACCATGGGAACAAAGGCTACAAGTCTGGTCTGCTTAGGCTACAGCTTTAATTTCATGTCTCATGCCAACTGCCTGTATAACTCTGTGATATTGTGTGAAGTGTAATTTATGCCACATATTGGACCTTACAGGAATGTAGTACCTGCTGAGTGTCATGTGCTTCATTGCTAAATAAATTAATACCAACCACTGTGGCTTGTACTCCATCTGAATCTTTAATGGGGTTATTTTTGATGTGTAAATGTTGACTGTTAACATAAACTAGCTGTGAGAACTGATTAGATGAGAATATTATTTAATTCAAGTACTGGTGAAGTTTTTTTTGATGCCCTGCAGCAACAGACAGGTTGAAAATAAAACATTTGTTCATACATTGGAAAGTATTCTCAATAATGCCACAGTATTCTGAAAAATGTTTTTCATGATTTAGATGAATAATTGTTTTCAAGGGATTTTGCATGCTTTACAGAGCTGGACAAGTTGAACTATTCATTTGCAGTAATTCTTCAAATTAGTTCAGGACACAAGCAAATAATATATTTTAAAATGCATAGAAGCAAGGAGTTTCCCATGTCTGCATTGGTTTTCCCTGGTGTTCCATTTTCTTACTGTTTGAGGTTGTAGTTGCATTAGGTGTAGTTTGCCAGCATTGGCCTTGTGAGTTTCACAGCTCTGTGGGCAGGAGGGGCAGGAGGGGCAGGAGGGGCAGGAGGGGCAGGAGGGGCAGGAGGGGCAGGAGGGGCAGGAGGGGCAGGAGGGGCAGGAGGGGCAGGAGGGGCAGGAGGGGCAGGAGGGGCAGGAGGGGCAGGAGGGGCAGGAGGGGCAGGAGGGGCAGGAGGGGCAGGAGGGGCAGGAGGGGCAGGAGGGGCAGGAGGGGCAGGAGGGGCAGGAGGGGCAGGAGGGGCAGGAGGGGCAGGAGGGGCAGGAGGGGCAGGAGGGGCAGGAGGGGCAGGAGGGGCAGGAGGGGCAGGAGGGGCAGGAGGGGCAGGAGGGGCAGGAGGGGCAGGAGGGGCAGGAGGGGCAGGAGGGGCAGGAGGGGCAGGAGGGGCAGGAGGGGCAGGAGGGGCAGGAGGGGCAGGAGGGGCAGGAGGGGCAGGAGGGGCAGGAGGGGCAGGAGGGGCAGGAATAAGAGAGCTAGGCTGCCTTCTAAAGACTTCATGAACAGAAATACAGAGACTACACTGTAAAATGCAAACCACTAGTTCACCACAGAAAAGGATGGCTAAATTAATTTGCCAGGAAGTATTTAAGAGCCTGCAGAATTCTGAAAAAAAAATCTTGTGGACAGATGAAACCAAGATTAACCTGTATCAGAGTGATGGCAAGATCAAAGTGTGGAGCATAAAGGAACTGCCCAAGATCCAAAGCATACCACCACATCTGTGAAACATGGTGGTGGAGGTGTTATGGCCTGGGCATGTGTGGCTGTCACTGGTACTGGTGAACTTGTCTTCATTGATGTAACTGCTGATGGCAGTGGGAAAATGAATTCTGAGGTGTATAGAAACCTCTTGTCTGCTCAGGTTTGAGTAAATGCCTCCAAACTCACTGGGTAGTGCTTCATCCTACAGCAAGACAATGATTACTAACAGATAAACAACAAAAGGAGTTTTTCAAAGCTATTAACTGGAAAATTCCTGAATGGCCAAGTTATTCACCTGATCTAAATCCTATTGAGCATGTCTTCCATATGCTGAAGAGAAAAACTTAAGGGAACATGCCCCCAAAACAAGCAGAAGCTGAAGTGGAGACCTGGCAGAGCATCTCCAGAGAAGGTACTCTGTACTTGATGTCTGTGAATCAGACTTCAAGTAGTCATCAGGACATGTAACAAAGTTTTAAATTTTCATACCATTGCTATGCCCTGAAATGATGGGAGTATATATAAAAAGTGATGGAGTTTTTACATGGTCAAACCAAAATGTACACAAAAACAAATGTGCACTTCAAATCAAATGTGAATTGTTTGATTACAAATTTAAAACTGTGGAGCATGGGCAAATAAGGAAAAAATGTATTTGTCCCAAACATTATGTAGGGTGCTGTATATCAACTATGTTCTTGTCTTTCAACATTTGAAATGTTTCAGATTTCCCCATCATTCTTCTAAATTCCAACAAATCCATGCCAAGAGCTGTCAAATGCTCCTCCTCTGATAACCTGGAATCATCCTCTGAAGCCTTTCCAACTACAGCACATTCTTTGACACCATACTTCAATTGAGGTCTTACCAGTGCCTCATAAAGCCTCAACATCACATCCCTGCTGTTTTATTCTATTCCTCTTGAAATGAATGTCAGCATTGCATTTGCTTCCTTCACCTCTGACATAGCCTGCAAGTGCGCCTTCCAGCTGTCCTGCTCAAGGACTCCTGGGTCCCTTTACATCTGAGTAATTTCAAATTTCTCCCAACATAAAAATAGTCTGCCTATTTATTTCTACCAAAGTGCATGACTCTACATTTTCTGACACTACATTTAATTTGCCTCTTCTCTGCCCATCTCCTCATTTAAGTCCTTCTGCAGTCTTCCTGCTTCCTCGATGCTACTTGCCCCTCTACCTATGACGGTACCCATTCCAAAGGAAGACCTGATCATGGGTTACCATATATTACCCCGCACATGCACACTTACTGGAAAACCAATATAATTTTATAAGATTTAAATGGTATTGCAAAAACAAATGCACTGTATGTGTGTGTCCATTGGAATGGTCACCCTATGTGCAAACTTGGCCATAAAGCCAACATCCAAACCATTAATAAACAACCTAAAAGGAAACAGTCTGGACTCCGAGCCTATAAAATGCCACTAGCAACTGACAGCCAATGAGAATATGATCCCTGTAATCAGCCAATGCTCTACCCACATGAGTCTGTTTCCTGTTGTACCATGGGCTCTTGCCCTGTTAAGAAGCTTCCTATGCAACACTGGGTCAGAGGTCTTCTGAAAATTCAAATGCACTGCATCTCCTGTATCTAGCCTGCTTGTCACTTTAAAGAATTCCAATAGATTTTTAAAAATAAGCCACCTTTCTTTGTCTATTCTGTTATTTCTACAAGTAGGAAGCTATTTGGTCCTTGAAGATGGGGATCAACAATAATTGTAAAAAAAAAATGTATTGTTATTGATGAGAAAATGAAGAAAACATCTATTAGGGAAGCTGAAAGGACATGTTTCAACAGCTGGATTTGCTTTATGAACATGGTTTTACCAATTTTAAAAATGAACATAGAACAGGCCTGTTCACGAACAGGCCTTTCTGCCTATCTTGACTGTGCTGAACAAAATGACAAATTAATCCAAATTTCTTTTGCTTGCTCCTGATTTAAATCCCTCTATCCTTGCATATTCATGACTCTGTCTAAAAGCCTTTTAATTACTACTATTACATCTGTCTCCACCATTACTGCTGGCGGTCTGTTCTAGATGCCTGTAATGGAATGTTAATAAGAGAGTGGGGGGGGGGGGCAGGGGGAAGATGAGATTGGGTCATTTAGGTTGCTTTTCACAAGCAAACATCACATTTCCAAAATGGAGACGGAAATGAAGAGTGAGTGAGGGAGATAAAAGTTGCAGCAGTCAATGAAAGGCTGGCAAAGTGAAATGCCTGCTAAAGACCCCATTTTGAGACTGGATTGAGTTCAGAGTTCAGCCTATTTCGAAATTTCTGTCGTGGCTGGTTGTTGAATTTCTCCTGAACTCTTTGCAGAAACCTGGAAGAAAGCTAATTTCTTTTGGGGGGAGGGGTGGGGGGGGGGTGTAAAAACACTTCAGTTGCTGATTGAAGGAAATTAGTCTGCACCCACCAAAGAACTTCCTGACTGGTAACATCTTAAGTTGAGGCATCAGAGCCTGTTGAATGTAATGATTGTTTAATTCTGTGCACAATGCTGAAAATTGCCTGATACCAGTGACACACACACACACACACACACACACACACACACACACACACACACACACACACACACACACACACACACACACACACACACACACACACACACACACACACACACACACACACACACACACACACACACACACACACACACACACACACACACACACACACACACAGCCCTGGTTTATCCAACATCTACGTAGTTTAGATCCTCTAATCCAGGGAGTATCGTAATGAATCACTTCTATATCCTTCTCGTGACAAAGTGTCCAGAATTTTGGTTTTAATTCCAGGAGATGTGTCAATATTATGGGAGTCCAGTTTAGCTGTCTGGTTCCAGGGAACTGATTTATGGATGACCATCTCATGGAATTAAAACTGAAACACTGGTTACTGTACATATATATATATATATAATATTTAAAAAAATACTCCATACATGTAACATCTCATCAGTGGATTCATAGTTGATGAAGGCCAATGTTGACAACAAATTTATTAAAGTAGCTGCTGAACCTGCTCAACATTATTAGCAACTTGAAGGTTGTCACTAGGATAGGACTGACTTACCTGTCTTGATATCCAAGAACACAAACACAATGAACAGGAAGTGTGAGCAAAGACCCTAATTGTTGAATCTCCACTCAAATGGTTCAGTCTATGAATTCTTTTTAAAAAATTTTTTTTTCACACTGAACCATACTGACCAAAATACACACAAACATTTCCCTCTTGAATATACAATGTCATTTTTTCCTTTTCCCCCCTCCCTCCTTCACCCCCCTCCCCACCCACTCAAGGTTCAACATGTGTGATACATTAAACTCATTAAACAATGTCATCACATAATGAAAGTAAACAAGAAATTTGTGTCATCTACTTTTACACACTGGGTCAGTTCATTTCGTCGTCTTCTCATTCTGTCATTTTAGGTGGTGGAGGTCCGAGGTAGGACTTCTCTGTGGTGTTCCATGTACGGTTCCCAAATTTGTTTGAATACTGTGATGTTATTTCTTAAATTGTCTATCTCACTATCTCAATGAGATAGACAACAGACTCGCCAAGGCAAATAGCGCCTTTGGAAGACTACACAAAAGAGTCTGGAAAAACAACCAACTGAAAAACCTCACAAAGATAAGCGTATACAGAGCCGTTGTCATACCCACACTCCTGTTCGGCTCCGAATCATGGGTCCTCTACCGGCACCACCTACGGCTCCTAGAACGCTTCCACCAGCGTTGTCTCCGCTCCATCCTCAACATCCATTGGAGCGCTCACACCCCTAACGTCGAGGTACTCGAGATGGCAGAGGTCGACAGCATCGAGTCCACGCTGCTGAAGATCCAGCTGCGCTGGATGGGTCACGTCTCCAGAATGGAGGACCATCGCCTTCCCAAGATCGTATTATATGGCGAGCTCTCCACTGGCCACCGTGACAGAGGTGCACCAAAGAAAAGGTACAAGGACTGCCTAAAGAAATCTCTTGGTGCCTGCCACATTGACCACCGCCAGTGGGCTGATAACGCCTCAAACCGTGCATCTTGGCGCCTCACAGTTTGGCGGGCAGCAGCCTCCTTTGAAGAAGACCGCAGAGCCCACCTCACTGACAAAAGGCAAAGGAGGAAAAACCCAACACCCAACCCCAACCAACCAATTTTCCCTTGCAACCGCTGCAATCGTGTCTGCCTGTCCCGCATCGGACTGGTCAGCCACAAACGAGCCTGCAGCTGACGTGGACTTTTTACCCCCTCCATAAATCTTCGTCCGCGAAGCCAAGCCAAAGAAGATAGCAAAGATTTCTTAAATTATGTTATTTTTTCCAATGGAATACATTTATTCATTTCTAAATCTTTTCACTGTAAGAAGGAAATGGGAACAACAGTACATGCAATTTGGGCATGTGAGAAAGTGGAAAAGTTTTGGGAAAATCTAAATCGGGATTTAAATAAAATCACAAAAAACAACATACCAAAAAGTCCAGAGTTCGATCTTCTAAGTAATATAAGAAGTAAAGAACTTGGACTTGATTTGGATGGAGCACAAAAAAAAGATTTATTATAATGGCCTTAGCTGTAGCAAAAAAAATGTATCATGTCAACATTGATAGTATAGTGAAATAAAGCATTAACATTAGATTATCCATTCTCAATCTGGGACTGCTGTGAAGAGTGGGAATTGCACTTTTAAGATTTAAATTAAAGTAAGAAGCCTTATCAGTCAAAAAAGAAACTAAGTGCTCGTACATGAATGTGTGAAGGATTTGTAATCCGCTGAAGACCTGCAACAAGAGGAAACAATAATAAAGCACAGTAGCAAGAGTAGACCACCTGACCCTGCTCCTCCATTCAACAAGACAATGTCTGATCTTCTGTCTCCACTTCATCCTCCTCCACTGATCTGACATCCTTGATTTCTTGAATATACAGTAATCTACTAATCTTTGTTTTCAATGAGTCTCTGCAGCCCATGAGGGTCGATAATTCCAAAGATTCACTACCTTTTTGCATTTCACTGCAAAAACTACCCTGGTTCTAAGTACATTGGACAGAGGGAAACATTTTTCCTACATGCACCCTATTAATCAGTTTGAGTAGTTTGTAAATTTTAATAAGATCTCTTCTCACTCTGCCAACCTCTGGAGAATACAATGTTTGTAATTTCTCATTATATGATAAACCTGCCAGTTTTATATCCTCAACTGCACTCCCTTTAGGGCTCATGTATATTTTTGTTTGAAAATCAGAACAATGCTTCTGGTGTAGTCTCACCAAGTCCCGACATAATTGGTAAGACATCATTACGATCCTCTAATATTGAAGACCAATGTCATAATTGCCTTGCTAATCGCTTGCTGTATGTTGGTTTTCCTGTTGAACATCAATATTACCCAAACTCTGCTTTCAACAAAGTTTATCAAAGTTGATGCATTCATGTAGTTTCACATCATTTTCCACAATTTGCACGTTCACCTTGCTGACTCAGTCAGCCTGTCTAAATCCCAACATAATATCAGAGTCGCAGGACTCATGAGGTATGTCGACGAATTGAAAATGCATGCAAGGGCACAAGGTACTTGGAAGGAAAATCTAAGAAGGGGGAGGATGGATTTATGTTTGTGATCATACAGAAATGAAAGGGAATGAATAGATATCTCAAGGGAGGACATCAAAGGAAATATTCTGCCACAATTTAACAAAGATGGAAACAAGGATTAACAATTCACTGTGGATTTCTTGGGGAGGATAAGAATTATGACTATATGATGTGATAATAGTATGCATCAATAAGAATTCTATAATTATGCACTACTTATCTTAAAGCTGGGAATTTTATTATACATGATGTAATGGGGTCAGCAGTGTAAATGCACCATAGGACTGCTTTAGAATCAATTTGTTGCCAACCAAGAGATATTTGAATTTAGATCCGGTTCTTACTAGCAGTCAGGTTAATGTCTGGAAAATGAAAACCGTGAAGAGCCTAGTGATTAGTAACTGCACCAAGTCGTTTAGTAATGGTAGGGTCCAGGACATACCTTTCTAAACATAACACTCGAAAAAGGTAAGTTTCAAAATGAAGGAGCATTGAACTAAAGAGAAATAACTTAAAATATTGTTAAATAACTTCAAAGAAAAAAAGTGTTGTGGGAGATCAATATTTGGATGAGAAATAGAAGTGCAAAATCTAAATTAAATGCAAAAATTATTTTGAAGTCTAAAACACCAATTGAAAATGAATGATTTACATCAGTGGTTCTCAACCTTTTTCCATTCACAGACCATTTTAGGTAATCCCTCTGCCATCGGTGCTCTGTGATCAGTAAGGGATTGCTTAAGGTGGTCTGTGAGTGGAAAGGGAAGGTTGAGAATCGCTGCTCTCGACCCAATTGTTACTGAAATATTTTGCTTGACAAAAATTGTTATTGGCCCATTTCCTCTGGGGTTATGAAACCGTGCACATCACGAGTCAATGAAGTATGATTAAAACAGAGGTTTTCAAACGTTTTTTTTTCCACCCACAGACCACCTTAAGCAATCCCTTGGTAATCACAGAGCACTGATGGCATAGGGAATACTTAAAGTGGTACGTGAGTGAAAAGAGAAAGGTTGAGAACCACTGATTTCAATTTAGAGATACACCACAATCCTTCCACCCCATGAGTCTGCATTGCCCATTAACACCCATGTGACCAATTAACCCACTAACCCCATATGTCTTTAGAAGATGAGGAGTAACCAGAACACCCAGAGGAAACACCTGCAGAAATGGGAAGAATATACAAACTCCAGTCGGCCAGCAGCAGATTTGAACCCCGGTCAATGATGCTGTCAGTGTTATGTTAACTGCTAGGGAATCTGTGCCACACCAGTACTTGTGGTAAAATGATGTCTCCCAGCTGATCATAAAAATAAATTAATTTTCCCCATCTGAATCCCACCTCAATCATGCAACTATTCCTTAAGTGGTTCTGGGGAAATAGAACAAAAATGTTTCAATTACATTTTATCTTCAATTCAGTAAAAATGTCTCAAGCTACTTCAGAGAAGCATTGTTGGATAAAATAATATCATTTTCATTCCACAAAAAAAATTATACATTGGGACAGATGACAAGGAAAAAAAAAAACATGGTTAAGGATGTGAGTTTAAAGTGATGCATTAAATGTGAAAATGTTGCAAGAGTTCCAGTCATTAAGGCCACCACAGCTGTAATTCATTACTGAATTTAATTATTTGCTAATGGCAAAGTCATCAGATTCTGCAATGGCCAAGAGGCCAGAGTTTGGAGTTGTACAGAGATAGAGAATCTGCATTCTTTATCTGGATTCTGATAAAGAAATCCAGAATGGAAATCAGCCCTTTGCCGATCACATCCACCTATTTACTCTAATCCAACAGTAGCCCCACGTAACATACCTTGGAGACTACAGAGCTGAAGGAGATTACAAAGATGAGAAGGAATGAAGCCACAGAGGGAATTGAAACCAAAATTAAAAGATGAAAAGCAAAGCACTGCCTCACCAGCAAATTCAAGGGTGATGGTGAATGGAATAGGAGTTCAAATTCATTGTCACATGGAGTAAATAAAGTCTATTTTGCATTTAATCTACTTGGTCAATCCATATATGGTACAGCCAGAAATATATGGTACAGAGTTACTGAAGCCCCTTTCACACTTGCATCCCAGTAAATCGGCCATTCAGTGTCCGGGATAGGAATGAAGTTTTGGCCTTTCACACTAGACCATCCTAACTGGGACACTGAACGCATTCACACTTGCCGGGTTTACCCCAGTGTTTGGTCTGTTCTACCTTTAATAGGAAGTGCCTGCAATGCAATTGTCCATTTCACACTTGCCTGATCTCAACTACAGCATTGGCCAATGCCAGGAATTGTATTAGGTGTCAAGGCCGGCGTTGAGCAGATTTTGCTTTCACACTGCCACTTTAAAGGGCTAATGGCGTTCAATTCCTGGGATCAATTGGAAGTGTGAAAGGGGCTTGAGTTACAGAGATCAGTTTGACCTTCTCCTTAAAGATTGGCAATTATATTATGAAATAACAAATGACTTCAAGACATGATAATTAGAGAGAGTTGATAAAAATGGTGTTACTAACCACATACCAAAAACAAATCAGAAAGAAAGAATCTCTATTTTGTCTCATTCTTGTGACTGCACCTTGAATACTGGGGCCAATTCTGAGGTAAAATAATATACATGAATGTCCATGTTAAGAAAGCTACAATGTTTTAGCATCAAAGGGTTGTGGTATGTGGAGAGAATGAAAAACATGGATAAGTTATTTATGGATAAGTACACAAAATATTATATGTTTTTGGATAAGGTCAGACTAAATCACAGGAGAGCAACTGTCTGTACACACCAGTTAATGAAAACTTTTGGCAAGAATGCATCCTGCACTGGTTTGGCACAGAACCAAAAATGGTTTTATGATTGATCATGTTCTGCATAATTGCTTATATGTGGTCATTGCAGAGCATCACACTAAATGTTATGGCTAGCAACCAGACTTCTGGAACATTGACCCGGGTACAAGGGTTGGAATTTCATCACACCAACATGTGAATATACAAATAGATGAGAAAAAATAAACTGATATACATAAAGAAGTTATGAAAAGTACAATAGAGGTGAGATACAGATAAGTTCAGTACAATTTTATTCACCAGTTATATCTGACATCTCAAAAGATAAATAAATTGAGTCAGATTTATGTTTAAGATGTGAACAGGAAGTTGATACTTTTCTGCATTCTACTTGGCAATGTTCTAAAGTTGGACCTTTTTGGTTGAAAATAGGTAATGTTTTAAAACAAATAACTGGGATTAAATTCCCACAGGGTCCATTGATATTTCCATTAGGATCGTGGTTCTCAACCTTTTTCCACTCACATCCCACTTTAAGTATTCTCTATGCCATCGGAGCCCTGTGATTAGTAAGGGATTGCTTAAAGTGGGATGTGGGTGGAAAGAAAAAGTTTGAAAACCCCTATTGTAATCGTACCTAATTGACTCGTTATGTGCATGGTTTCAAAACTCCAAAGGAAATGGGCCAATGACCATTTTTCTCACAAAATATTTCAGTAACAATTGGGTCTAGAGCAGTGATCCTCAACCTTCCCATCCACACACCACCTTAAGCAGTCCCTTACCAATCACAGAGCACCAATGGCATAGGGATTACTCAAAGTGGTACTTGAGTGGAAATAAAAAGGTTGAGAACCACTGCATTAGGAGATGTTAAAGGAATTAAATTTAAATTAAAACTGATATTTATCAAGTTAAATTTGTGCAAATTGCATTAGCTGTAGCTAGAAAGTACATAGCCATATCTTGGAAATCAGATATAAATCTCACGTTTGGAGCTGTATACCACTTGAGAAAATAACATATAATTTACAAGATAAATTTATTATATATTTTTTAAAATATGGAGCCCATATTTACAAAAGGTGAGTTTAAATATTTAATTGAATTTTTGATATTTTATTTCTTCTAAGGTCTCTATATATACAATAATATGAAATATTATAGTAATCAAACTTCTGTTGAAGAGCTCTGGTCTCTTTCTTTATTTCTTTCTTTTTTTTCAGTTGGGGTTTAGTATGGGTTGTGAGAGGGAGAGGTATATTTCTATCTTTTTTATACCACATGTATTTGGATTTGAATCATATACTTGTAAAATGAACAAATTTATTATGGCTTTAAATCTATAAATAAAATATTTTTTAAAAAAGAGTTGGAATTTCAGCATAGCATTTAGGGGATTTAAATTCAGGTAATTAAATAAATCTGAAATCAAAGCTAGTCTTAGTATTGACAATCACGAAACTATTGGATTTAAAGACATCCTTCAGGGAAGAAAAGGTAATTGCCATCCTTACCCTCTCTGGTATTTATGTACTTCTAGAGCAATCATGTTCTTGACTGTTAATTTCCTCTTCAATTCAACGGCAATTTGGGATGTGACATGCACATTCCCTGAATAATCAAAAAGAAAATAAAACAAGCAACTAATAGATGAAAACATGTTTTTCTGGGGAAACTAATCAGGCCAAGACTGGTCTCCTCCATTGTCACTGTGAGGCTAAATGTAAACTTGATGACTACTCAGCCTTAAACTGAATGGAATGCAAATTCATCTTTCTAATTTTATGTAACTCTCACTCCCATTTTTTTCTTCACCCATTCCTGTACTCAACCTTCCACTTGTGGTTTATCCCTTTGTCTCTTCATCTCTCACACCTTCTGTCCTCTGATTACAGCTGTTGTGGCCTTACTGTCTGGGAATCCTTCCTTGCAACACTCCAACTCTCCTGTCACCTTTAATATATTCCTTTAAATTTCCTTAGCTATGAGTGTGGTGCCAGAGGATTGGAGAGTAGCTCATGTTGTTTCATTGTTTAAAAAAGGATCCAAAAGTAACAATGTAAATTAAAGGCCGGTGAGCCTGCTGTCAGTAGTATGTAAATTATTGGAATGTGTTCTAAGAGATCAGATATACAACTATTTGGATAGCCAGGAACTGATTTGGTATAGTCAACATGGCTTTCTGTGTGGTAGATAATTTTAAATCAATCTGATAGTTTTTGAAGGAGGTTACCAGGAAAGTTGATGAAAGTCTGTGTATGTTATCTACATGGACTTTAATGAGGGCTTTGGCAAGGGTGGGGGGGTGGGGGGTTTAGTCAGGAAGGTTCAGACATTACATATTCATGGTGAAGTAGTGAACTGGATTCAACAGTGGCTGGATGGGAGAAGCCAGAGGGTAGTGGTGGATGATTGCTATATTGGAGCCCTGTGACTAGTGGTTTGCCTCAGGGATCTGTGTTGGTACCATTATTGTATATCAGTGATCTAGATGATAATGTGGGAAATTGGATCAGCAAGTTTGCAGATGACATTAAGTTTGGAGGTGTTGTGGACAGTGAGGAAGGTTTTCAAAGCTTGCAGAGGGATATGGACCAGCTGGTAAAATCAGTTGAAAAATGGCAGATGGAATTTAATGCAGACAAGTGTGAGGTATTGCATTTTGGAAGGACAAACCAAGAAAGGACATATATGGTCAATGGTAGGGCACTGAAGAGTATGGTAAAACAGAGGGATCTGGGAATACAGATACATAGTTGCCTGAAAATGGTGTCACATGTAGATTGGGTTGTAAAGAGAGCTTTTGGCATATTGGCCATAAATCAAAGTAATGAGTACAGGTGTTGGGATGTTATGTTAAAGTTGCATAAGTCATTGGTGAGGCCAATTTTGGAGTATCGTATGCAGTTTTTGTCACAGAGCTGCAGGAAAGATACCAATAAGATAGAAAGAATGCAGAGATTTACTAGGATGTTGCCCAGACTTCAGGGACTGAGTTACAGGAAAAGGTTAAACAGTTAAGGACTTTATTCCCAGGACAAAGGGCGATTTGATAGAGGTACTTAAAATTATGAGGGGATATACAGAGTAAATGTAAATAGGCTTTTTCCACTGAGGTAAGATGAGATTCAAACAAAAGGACATGGGTTAAGGGGAAAGGTTTAGGGGAACTTGAGGGAGAACTTCTTCACTCAGAGTGATGGGAGTGCGGAACAAGCTTCCAAATGGAGTAGTAGATACGGTCTTGCTTTTAACATTTAAGGGAAATTTAGACAGGCATATAGAAGGGAGAGATGTGGAAGGTTATGGACTGAATGCAGGTCAATGGGACTCAGCAAGAAAAAGTGGTTCAGCACAGACTAAAGGGGCTGAGATGACTTGTTTCTGTGCTGTAATTGTCCTATGGGCCCCTACCCAAGCTTTTCACATATATAATCCATTACCCTTTAGTCTTGATAAAGGGCCTGGACCTGAAACATTAACTGGCCCTTTCCATCCACCGATGCTGTCCGACTGACTGAGTTCATCCAGCAATTCTTCATTCACTTAAGTCTGAGAACCTCTGGACCTGATGTCCTGCATGTTATAATTTCAAATGCAGTTATCTTTGTAGCCCAGGAACATTTCCTTGAATCTGAAGAGGTCCCAAGTGATGAAAAAAACTGCAAATGCAATACCACTGTTTATGAAAGAGAGCAAATAAAAAAAACAGAAAAACTCCAAAATATTCATCCTGACATCTCATTTAAAAATGTTGGAATCCTTTCAGACAGTAATAATTGGCGTATCTTTGGAAAAATCATGAGGGAATCGAGCAGAGTCAACCTGGTGTTATGCAAATAATATAATTTCTGAATGCTTAGCCTTGCAAGCAACTTTTCAATGTTTTTTTTTTACTTAAATCAAAGTAACTGCAGACTTTTGTGTTTCACTTCTAATTTGCTCTGTACGTACCAGTGACAGGGACCTCCCAGCAGCCAAGCATTTCAGTTCTGTGTCATACTGCCATACTCACATGATGGCCATGGCCTTCTAATTAAACATGCATACAGGGCTGGTGGTGTTGTGGTCTGGCACACTGACTTCTACCTTGCTGAGGCCAGACGATAACTCTCAGACGCCTCCTCCTATAAATCCCTCCCAAAGGACCCCGCCATGACACATCAAGCCACTATCTCCAACACCATCTCCAACCTCATCACCTCTGGTCACCTCCTTCCCACAGCTGCCATCCTCATTGGCTTTCATCCCTGCACTGCCCAGTTATACCTTTTACCCAAGAAACACAAACCATTATTTCACCCTGCTGTTGCCCCAATGAACTAGTTAATCTTTCCTTGACTCTATCCTTTCTCCCCTGGCCATTGCCTCCCCACCTCCATCCACATTACCTCACATGCCCTTCATCTCTTCATTGACTTCAGATTCCCCAAAATGAACTATCTCATCTTCACAAGAGATGTCCAATCCCTTCATACCTCCATCCCCCACCAAAAGGGTCTTAACGGACTTTGCTTCTTCCTGGACAAGAGACCCGACCAGTCATCCTCTACCACCACTCTCCTCCACCTGGCAGAACTTATCCTCACTCTAAGCAGCTTCTCCTTTAACTCCTCTCACTTCCTTCAAATTAAAGGAGTTGCCATGGATACCTGCATGGGTCCCAGCTAAACCTGCCTGTTTGAGGGCTTTGTGGAGCAATCCATGCTGTAAACCTACACAGGAAAGGCCCCTCAACTCTTCCTCCATTATATTGATGATTACATCGGGGCTGCCTCATGCATCCACAATGAGCTTCTCGACTCCATTCACTTCATGACCAACTTCCACCATCTCAAACTCACCTGGTCCTTCTCCTTTATCCTCTCTCCTTTCTGGATCTCTCTATCTCCATCTCAGGAGACAAACTTTCCACCAACATATATTACAAACTCACCAGCTCCCACAACTACCTTGACTACCCTGTTCCCTGCAAGGATTCTATTCCCTTCTTGCCATTTTTCTATCTCTGTTCCCAAGATGTCTTCCAGTCCAGATATTCTAAAATGTTTCCCTTCTTTCACAAACATGACTTCCCTCCATCACCATCAACTCAGCAATCACCCTTATCTTCTCCATTTCTTGCTCATCTGCCCTGACCCCCACTATCCCCAGATGCAACAAACACAAAATCCCCCTTTGTCCTCACCTACCACCTCGCCAACCTCCACATCCAACACATTATCCTCCAGAGATTCTGGTACTTGCAACAGGATCCCACTACCATTCATATCTTTCTCTCTCCTCCCCTCTCTGCCTTCATGACTCACTCGTGCACTCATCCCTCCCCACCAATCGCCTCCCCCCCTCCCCATCATCATCCCCTGTGACTGCAGGAGATGCAACACTTGCGCCCACACCTCCTCCCTCAGCAGGGTCCAGGGCCCCAAGCAAGCCTTTCAATTGAAGGAACATTTCACTTCTGTATCTGCAGTACTGATTTACTGTATCTGTTTTCCCCTTTTGTGGCCTTCTCTACATCGGAGATACTGGGCGCAGACTGGGAGATCGCTTAGCTGACCACCTTTTCTCTGTACGTACCAGTGACAGTGACCTCCCAACAGCCAAGCATTTCAGTTCTGTGTCATACTCCCATACTCACATGATTGTCCATGGCCTTGTGTACTATCCCATCGAGATCACTCATAAAGTGAAGGAACAACACCTATTTTTCTGTCTGGGCACCCTCCAGCCTGTTGACATTAACATCAACTTTTCTAGTTTCTGCTAACCTGTTCTCCTTTCCCCCCTCCCCTTCCCTTCTTTCCCTCAGC
The DNA here is from genome assembly GCF_036971445.1 of Narcine bancroftii. Lineage (NCBI taxonomy): Eukaryota > Metazoa > Chordata > Chondrichthyes > Torpediniformes > Narcinidae > Narcine > Narcine bancroftii. Next base: position 211,473,814 of record NC_091469.1, read on the forward strand.
TCTCCACACCCTTCTCTCTATTTCCTGAGTCATCTCCCCGGCTCACTGCTCTGCCCTCCCTCCCTTCTCCACATATTACCTCCTCCCTTTGCTACCGTGCTCCTCCCACAACACATCTCCCCCTTACTCTTTTGTTCGGATGCCTGCCGACATTTTTCCATACCTTGATGAAGGGCTCAAGCCCAAAAATCGGTTCTGTATTTTTACCTTTGCTACATAACGGACACTGACCTGCTGAGCTTCTCCAGCATCAAATTTTTACAACTATTCAATGCTTGTTCTAAGTTATTCTTTTCAAGCATAAATGCAAAAATAGATGAATTAATGCCACAATAGAAGGAAACAAAAATTATCTAATTATCATTACAGAAATGTAACTGTAGGATGACCAAAGCTGGGAGCAGATTGGCGATGGATAATAGTATGTTTTATTTTAATTAATTGGGCTAAGAATCTACAAAGGGTGAAAGGCATTGGTGTAAACTGTTCATAGATCACCAAATATAGTTGTGCCCTGATTAAACGTGATGAGTCATTAGACTCTGGCATCGAGCTGCCACCAGGAGCTAGTATGGGTACTTCGGCCTGTGGCGAGGAATGGGGACTTCAGGCTGCCGAGCAGGAATATGTACTTTGGACTCCCACCAGGAGCGAGTATAGGGACTTCAGGCTACTGCAAGGAATGGGGGCTTCAGGTGCCACCGGCAGTGGGGACTGTCAGATTACTAAAAAGTAATTAGTGTTTTAATTCCAACTGTAACTACAGTGATTTATTGAAATGCCAACTTAGCACGACCTAAACTAAACTATCGTGTTATAATGGAGTTTCCCTGTAGTAGGTGTTGCATTGATCATAATCTGCAAGGTAGAAATACCTACATGGTAATACAGTGACCATAAGCAGATTTAACTCACGTAGAGGCTGGTAACGTCAAGTTAGTCACAATAAAGAATAGACATTCAGAGATTTTCTCGATCAGTATGTTAAAGAACTGTGGAAATCAAGGTCCCACATTTAAGCAAAGGAGACTGTAAGTATGGAGAGTGAGTTGGTTAGGATGGGCTGAGGGACTTTATTGACTGTGGATGGGGAATGGGTAACAGTCCTGAAACAAATGCAAGAACTGCAAAGTTATACATTCTTTTTGGCATGAAAACATAAAAGCAAAAGTGATCCAAGTCGGGCTAACACAAGAAGTTAAGGATTACACCAGATACATCATCATGGCCCATCTCTTTGCAAATGAAGATGAACACAGTGCCTTGTAGCTCTTCTGTCCTCACAGAACTTTTGATCTGTTTGCAATGGAGCTTTAGGCACCATATGCCGGGGCATGGACTTCAAGGCGAGTGCTTGGCCAGGACAAATGCCTCCCTCTGGGTCCCACGCCACTGGGTCTGGCGGAGTGCGAGGCACGATAGCCAGAGTGATGCAGGATTGCCCCGTAATGGTCTGTTCCAAGACTGTGCTCACTGGTCGTCCTTACGGATCCTTCGCCCACCGAGTTTGCTGCTGCAGACCGCTATGGAAACTGTTTCCTGGTCTCTGTCACAGCTGCCAGCCCCTACTGCCAGACTGACGTGCTATTTGCCCATAGCTGGGGCCCTTTCCAGCTACTGACGGCTGGGTGAGCCGTGACCAGATACATAGAAGAGTAAAATAAAGTTTCTAGAGGTCACAAGACAAAGTAATGGGGCTGCTTAGAATTCAGAAAAAAAAAACCCAGAGAGATATGATAATGTATGACAATAAACTTGTAAGGAAGATAAAAGCTGACTTTTTATATTCTCTGCAATCAAAAAATTTTTTTTTAAATTAGAGAAATAAACAAATGTGAGTACTTTAACGTTGGAAACAAACAAAGTTATAATAGGGTCAGGGTAAGGTTAAGGTTAGGGTCAGGACAGTATTTAAACAAATAATTTGGTTCTATTTGCAAAGGAGAGGACACAACTAACTTACCAGAAATGCCAAAAATAATTAAAAGGAGGAATTCAAAGAAATTAAGGGTCAAATTCCCAATGTGTGATAATCTTGAAAATCTGCATTTTGAAGAACTAAAAAAAGGTGTCCATAGAATGTTTAGGCATTGTTTGTGTAAAAAAAATTTGTGGATGACCAATTGTGACCACATGATTTTTTAAAAAAGTTGAGAAAGAGACAAAGCAGAGAATACAGACATTAATCTAACACCAGTGGTAAAGTGCAATAAGTTTCTATCTCTGTTTAGCGGATTTTTTGGATCTTCGGGAATTTCCTCTAAAGCAGCCCAGTAGTCAAACTCTCGAACCCTGGTTCACAAGGTTAGAGCACTGGTCTTATGAACCACGTGTCGCGAGTTCGTTCCTCACTGAGGCCACATTTCTGTGAGGGGCTGCTGGACAAAATGGTGATTCTCTGTCTTCCTTACGGTAGACCAAGTTAAAGAATTTCATGTATGTTACATTCTAAATGTAGTTATTGCATGACATTAATGGAATATTTACATTTAGAATACTTGTATTGGCTGTCACTGATCCCCAACACCTCCCCATGTAGTCGCCGATCCCTGACATCTCCCCACTGCCATCACCAATCCTACCTGGGAAAACGAGATCCCCACTCTTGCCTGGGAGCCTGAGATCTCACCTCAGCTGTGAACAGCAGGAGATTGCACAGGGATTGTTCTCCAGCAGAATTTCAGCAACCTTGCTGAAAGAGTATTTGACAGAGGGAGAGGCTCAGGCAGGTGAGTGGGGAGAGAACATGGCTCGGGCAGGCGTGCAGGGAGAGAGCGTGGTATTCAATTCAAATTCTGACAATGCCACAATGAAATTTATCACAAAGTTGCAATAATTTAGGGCAAAAAAATGGCAACATAAATAAATAATCAGTGGTATCCTTTCCTTCAATGTGTAACCTGTGGACAAATGTTTCCTTTGTAAAACTGATTCCCTGTCGACCCACTTGAGCACGGTGGGTAAATTTTTTGTCAACTTTTTTTTGGGATATTTTTTGGATATTCTGAATTCTGATTCATCAGTTTTCAGTTAATTGGAAACATACTGTAGGGGGTAATAATTGTCACAGCAATACTGGTAGTACCGTAGAAGTAGTGATAGTCGTGGGGAATGAAGAGAGATGTCTTCATAGACGTATATAAGATTATGAGTGGCATAGATAGGGTGGACATCCAGCACCTTCTTCATTGGGCGACTATAGCCAATACCAGAGGATATCTGTTTATGGCAAGTGGAGGAAGATGGAGAATGGAAAGCACATGGATGTAAGAAATAGATAGTTATTTGCATGAGGTAGGGTAAGATGGATGGTTACAGGTTGGCACAGCATCATGGCAGAAAGGGTCTGTACTGCTTTATGTTCTATTTACAATGGGCTTTTGAAGGAGATGGATGGAGAACCATGCAACGATGAAAATAATTGTTTTTGAAGAGCTTATTTTGGCAGTGTCCACAGCAGCTTTGATCAAAAATATATTAAGGTTCATGATTAATTTGCATTGTGGTAAAACATCCTATGTTTGTTGATATGGAGGTATTATTCCTGCTGACTGGACTGATCAGATAAGGTTTACTCTATGTCCCTAAGACAAGATTAAAGATGACCTACATTATCTGCAATCTGCAATGTTGTCGTTTCAAAATGGAAATCATGCAGCCAGGGCTGGAAGCGGAACCAGTAAACTTACTTTCAGATGAAGAATTGAGAGTTGACTTTGTTGATGCATGGCCAGGGAGACAGGCAAGCCAAGGAAAGCAAAGTCAATATTTGGTTTGAAACAGTTCTGCTTGTTCCAACAAAAGTTCCACATGATTAAATAGGGCTTCAAGCATTACTCTAGATCCTTTCCATCCATCACACAGGATCTTTCACCTCCTACCATCAGGAAAGGAGCACAGCAGCGTCAAAATCAGGACTGCCAGGCAGGGAAGTCGCTTCTTCCTGCAGGCTGTGGATTGTTGAACAGTATCCTGTAACTGAGTAAATGTTCTAAAATATTTAAGTATATTTATTTTATAGTATATCTGCATCTCTATATGTGATTATTATGCGCAGTATATTTTGTGTGTATATGTTGCACTGTCATCTGGTTGTACATCCTCCAGCAGTTGATAGTAAACCTGAACCCTGCAGTACATTCATTCTATAGCAGTGGTTCTCAACCTTTTGTCCCTAGATCTCACTTCATTTTTTCAAAAAAATGTGTACCCCACCATAAGCAGAAAAAAGTTATATATTCAAAAGAAGTTTTAATTAAGTCATTTACTGCAAGTGTATTTTAATACAATTCAAGTTGGGAATACACTAGAACAAATATTTCATATTCAATTACAACCTCAATATATCAACCATCTCAAACACACATTCAACAATTCTTGTCACTTCAGTGGGAACCTTTCCCCTGATGCTGGCTGTAGATTTTTTTTATTTGATAGACTAATCTTGTTAGTTTCAACCTTAAATCTCCACGTTTTGTAATTTCCAGTCGGTTTCACTTAGCTTGTAGCAAATCACTAACAGCACTGAAGCCACGTTCTATTAAATAAGACAATAGAAAATGTATCATTAGTTCCATTGCTAAAATAGTCGAGTTTGGATCTTGCTTTTCAATCTTGTTAGACAGACACATTATGGTTCTTTTCACTTTGAATAGAGTTTTCACAGATTCATCACATTGTAACACAGATAACTCCTCTTGGTATTGCACTGGAACTTCAGATAAGTCCACCAGCAATGGCTGTGTTAACCAAGAGGGAAAATCCATTGTCTTTAAATTGCAAAATCTATCATTGAGGTCAGTAACCAACATTTTCAAATGGTCAAACCAACTTTTTAATTATTTTGCAAAATATTCTTACGCCCCACTAAAATATTGTTAAGCCCCACACCTGACCAAACTATTCCCATGACCCACCAGTGGGGCATATGCCCCACCTTGAGAATCTATGTTCCATAGCATCATCCTCACCCAATCTTATTGGCTTTAATAACATCAGTTCATGTTTATCCTCAATTGCAGCAGTCACAGGATTGGAGAATCATTGAATCTTTTAACTCATTTTGCCTGCATTAAGTTTAATACCCTTTTTCCCATGTTCAATAAAAAGACAATTTCAAATAATTTTATATTATTCCTCAATTTTCTTCTCAGGAAGTCCATGATAATTGTTTCCCAGTAACCTATTGAATAAAACAATCTCCCAAACTCTCCCCATAACCATTTATGACAATTGTCCTAAATTAATTTTCACAAGTTATGATGGACTACCCATTAGAAATAAATAAGAGCAATTAACAATGTTATTTTAGCACAGGTTTACTGCACCTCCATTATTCTTGTGGGAGGATTTTAGATGTAGGATAAGGAGATTTCAAGGCCAAAATGTTCCTTATAAAGCAAAAGCAAAAGGCAAGTCTGTCAGAATTAGTTAACAATGACTGATGAGGGATATTGACGCCCTGGTCAGGAAGAAGGAGGTACGTTCTTTTAATTTTTTAATTTAGAATCTGTGCCACCCAGTTTACATCCAGTGCATTTCGAAACAGTGGGAGGAAACTGGTGGAGCTCCTGGGGAAAACCCATGCAGACACAGGGAGAACGTACAAACTCCTGACAGACAATGGGGGATTCGAACATTGATCCCACCCAATCACTGGTGCTGCAAAGGCTATAACCACCATGCCAACCATGCCGTCCATGCATATTAGGTGTTTGTAACTGAAATCAAGCAAAGAGGAATTAAAGGGGTGCATGATGCACTAACCAAATGTGGTGGTACATCACCAGCCTACTGCAGGGGGAAACTCCTGTACCTGCAGGAGTGAAAGGAGACAGGACAACACCTGGCTGGCTGCCAATCAGTTGGCCTGAATGGATCAAGCCCCACCCGGTCGGGTGTCAATCACCCCTCAGGATTATAAGCCTGTGCCAGCCTCCCGAGGCCTCACACTAAGTTGCTGCAGCCACAGCCAGTCTGGCTCTGTGGAGGTTTTAATGGATTAAAGCCTGTTGTTCAGTCTTTACCTTGTGTGTGTCCGATTCTGTCTAACAACGCACCACACCAAGGAAATCTGGAGAGCAAAAAAAGGGGTCATGTGGTATCCTTGACTGATAAGGTAAGGAGAGTCCTAAGGGATTTTAGAATTAAGAGCAATAAGTAACCAAAGAGGGAATAGATCCCTGTAAGGATCAGCATGTTTATCTTTGTGAAGAGTTATGGGAGAAGGGAAAGTTTTTAAATGAATACTTCTCTGTATTTACCATGAAGAAGGTTATGGAAGCTATTGAAATTGGGGAATTGAACAGTAATGTCCTGAAACATGTTGATATTATGAAAGAGGAGAAGTTGGCAATCTTGACACTCATATAGATGGATAAATCTTCAGGGCATGATCAAGTGTAACTAAAACCTAGCACCTGTAGGAACTAAGGGAAAAATTGCTAGGACTCTGGCAGAGATTATGGGACTTCACAACCATGGATGAGCTCATGTTGTGCATTTATTTAAATAGGATATGGGGACAAGCCATGGATCTCCAGGGTGGTGAGCCTATTATCAATGGTAGGAAAGTTATATGAGGGGATTTTGAGAGGCACGAGCTATCTGCATTTGGAAAGACAAGGACTGAATAGGGCATAGGCATCTATATATTTGTGTGTAGGAAATCATGCCTCATTAATTTGATTGAGTTTTTTTTGAAAAGGTGACCAAGATGATTGACAATGCTGGGCTGTGGATGTCACCTACCTTGACTTCAGCAAGGCTGCTATGAAAGTCCTGCATTGTTGACTCATCTGGAATGTGAGATCACATGGGGTCCAAGGTAATCTCATCAAATGGGCACAAAATTAGCTTGGTGGAAGGAGTTGGAGGATATTCGTGGAAGTTTGTTTATCCAATTGGATAGTTTGCCACAGAGATCTACTATTGCTTGTTATATGTATTAACAATTTCAATGAGAATGTAGGTGTTGTGGCAATGTGAGCAATGGGAGAAACACAGCCACCACGTTGACGGTCATTTACAACTGTTTTTATTCAGATTCAGTGCACCCCTATAAGGGCAGCATGAGCTCAGTCACCTGGTGCATTGTGACGTCATAATCGCTGCCCAGGGTGCGTGCTGGAAGGGATGCTGGAGTCAGAGCAGGGCCGTTTCGCCATGAGAATGTGTCCCACCACACAACCACCCCACCCCCAGAACTGGCTACACGTCCTGTCGCTTTGGCGACTGGCCCCGGCGCTTGGGCGTGGCCATCTGCACCGGCTGAGATGTCCATATGAGCTGCCTTCAGGTGGCCAACTGTAAAAAGTTCCTCTCTCCCCCCCCCCCCCCCCCCCCCCAACGTCCAGGGTGAAGGTTCTGCCGGACCTGTGCAAGACTTTGTATAGCCCCTCGTACGGTTGCAGTAGCAGTGCACCTTGTGGTCCCCTCTGCATGAAAATTAACTGGGCCAAGTCGAGGTCTTTGGGTAGATGAAATGGCCGGGTGCCATGGTGTGCCAGGGGTGGGAGGGCTAGGGAGGACAGTCGCCTGCATAGGTCCGCCAGCAGGTTTTTGTCAGTGGCCATGGTGTCAGGGTCTGGGCCAGAAAACTCACCCAGCAGGCAAAGCGGTGCACCATGGGCCATCTCTGCTGCTTAGGTCTGCAGGTCCTCCTTGGGTGCTGTCCTAATCCCGAGGAGGACCCAGGGTAGTTCATCCGTCTGGTTTGGTCCGGAGAGCCTGGCCATAAGCGATGTCTTCAGGTGCCTGTGGAACCTCTCCACTAAGCTGTTGGACTGCAAGTGGTATACTGTGATGTGGTGGAGCTTGACCCCCCAGGAGCTTTGCCATTTGAGTCCACAGGGCAGACATGAACTGCACCCCTCTTTCGCTAGTGATGTCCACCGGAACTCCGAAATGGGCAATCCATTGGCCTCCTTAATCGGGATGGCCTCTGGCCACCTTATGGCCCAATCCACCACCATGAGGAGGTAACGAGCCTCATTGGACACCAGCAGGGGCCTGACGACATCAACATGGATGTGTTGGAATCTGCGAACCGCCGGGTCAATGTTTTGGTTGGGGGCTTGCGTGTGTCACTGGACCTTGGAGGTTCTGGCACCTGGTACAGTTCCTGGCCAGTTCCGCCACCTCCTTCTTCAGTCTGTACCTCTCAAACTGCTCTGCGACCATCTGCACAGCTGTCTTTACCACTGGGTGAGTGAGGTCATGGATCACACTGAAGATCTTCGCCCTCCAGTGCACGGGGACCACTGGGGATTGTGTGCCTGTTGAGATGTCGCAGAGTAATGTGTCTGGGCTGCTGGGCACTCAGACATCCTTGAGTTTGAGGCCTGAGATGACGGTCCACAAGACCTGTGTCGCCGCATCATTTCTCTGTGCCTGAGCCAGTTGCTCATAATCGAGTCTGGGCACGAGAGTGTTGATGGCTGGATGGGAGAGCGCATCGGCCACTACATTGTACTTGCCAGCCCTCTATCGATCGTGAACTCGGACACATACAAGAGGGGGCATTACTGTCTGGTGGACCACAGATCCTTGGCCATCGCCAGTGCTTGTGGGAAGAGCTTGTGATCTGTGAAGGCTATGAACAGCCTGCCCTCGAGGAAGTAGCAGAAATGGCGGATGGCCAAATACAGCACCAGGAGCTCCCGGTCGAAGGCATTGCATTTGAGCGCTGGTGTGTGCAGCTGCTTGTTGAAAAAGGCCAGTGGGTGCCATTGTCCATCAAGCCACTGTTCCAGAACATCCCCCAATTCAGTAGCTGAGATGTCCACAGAGAGCGTCGTGTGTGCCTCCAGCCATGGGTGCACCAGCAGCATGCGCGATGAAAGCCCTGTCTGCCTCCTCTGACCATGATAAAGTCTTTTCTTTGGTGGCCATGAGTGTGAACAATGGGCACATGGTGCACGTGGATCCGGGGAGGAAATGATGGTAAAGGTTTACCATGCACATGAACTCTTGGAGACCTTTCAGGGTGGAGGGTTTGGGGAATCGTTGAACAGCCACTGCCTTCTCTGGCGCCGGTGCTGCCCCATCCGCCAAAATAGTGTGCCCCAGGAACTGGAGGGACTCCTTGCCGAACTGGCATTTGGCCACATTGACCGTGAGGCCAAAGTCCGCCAGCTGGGCAAAGAATGTGTGGAGGTGGGCTTTGTGTTCGTCGTGGTTGCAACTGGCAATGAGAATATCATCCAGGTAAATGAACACAAGATCCAGGTCTTTTCCATTCGCGTCCATGAGGTGCTGGAACATTTGGGCCATGTTCTATAGACCAAAGGGCATACGCAGAAACTTGAAGAAGCCAAAAAGGGTGATAATGGCCGTCTTACCCACGTCGTATGGATGCACTGGGATCTAATGGTATCCCTGCACGAGGTCCACTTTGGAGATTGGCAGAGAAGTCCTGTATGTGGGGCACCGGGTACCTGTTGTGGGTGGTTGCATCATTCAACCGACGGTAGTCCCCGCATGGTCTCCAGTTCCTGGATGATTTTGGGACCATATGGAGTGGCGATGCCCAGGCGCTGTCCGAGCGCCAGATGATTCCTAGTTCCTGGAGCCTGGAGAACTCCTTTGTCTGCTGGAGCTGCTCGGGCGGCAGCCATTTGGGTCTAGCCTGCAGCAGGGGGCCCTGTGTGGCGAAGTACTTGCCTGTAGTGGGGTTGTGGATGATGTCGTCCACCCTTGCTGCCATATCTTGGTCCAGAGCGCTCACAACATGATAGAACATCGTGGCGTCTGAGGAGATGTTTTGGAGTTGAAATTGTACTTCTGCCTGCCCGGACCATATTCTCGGACAGTGGGTCCAAAAGGGGGGAAGCTTGATGGAGACAGCATTAACCTCTGCTGAATCCATGGTATTTTGAGTCCAGAAAAACATCTGGTTTCTTCGGGGTCACCATTGTGGCGGTGTGAGCAGTGGAAGAAACACAGCCACCATGTTGAGGGTCGTTAACGACAGTTTTTATTCAGATTCAGCACGTCCCTATAAGGGCAGCATGAGCTCAGTCACTTGGTGCATTGTGACATCATAATCGCTGCCCAGGGTGGGCGCTGGAAGGGATGCTGGGGTCAGAGAGAAACCTCTGACGATGCCATTTCCCATGGCTGCCCCACCACGTGGCGATACAAGTGGGGCTGGTTCATCATGAGGATGTGCGCCGCCACAGTGTTATAATTAGTAAGTTCACAGTTGACAGCAGCATGTTGGTGTGGAAGACACTGAAGGTTGACTAAGCTTACAACAAGATGCAGATTAATTGGGAAAATGGACAGAAAAAAAGGCAGATGGAATTTAACTCGAACATTTTGGGAAGTTGTCCAGAGAGCAGGCCATACACAGTGAATGACAAAGCCCTAGGGAGTGTTGTAGAACAGTGAGACCTAGGGGTGCAAGTGCATGGTTCCCTTAAATTGGCTATACAGGTAGATAGAGTGGTGAAGAAGGTGTATCCTTGGCTTCAATGGATGGGGCACTGACTGTGTGAGATGGGTCATCATGTTACAGCTGTACATTATTTTGGTGAGACCACAGCTGGACTATTGTGTGCACTTCTGGTCACCATATAATTGGAAGGGTGCAAATAAACTGGGGAGGGTGCTGAAAAGATTCACAAAGATGTTGTGACAGGAGTGCTTGAGTTATTAGGTGAGACTGAATAGGCTGTGACTGATTTCTCACGAGTGAAGGGTGAACTTCTAAAGGTAGATGTAGATAAGGTGAATGGTCGCAACCTTTTCCCCTAGTTCATGGAATCTGACGTAAAAGGGCAAAGAATGAAGGTGAGAATGGAAAATATTTGAAATCTGAGGGCAGATGTTTTTCAGAGAATATGATGAGTTTATGGAGTGAGTTGCCAAAGAAAGTGGGATAGGCAGGTACAATTGCCAAGATTTAAAGATGTTTAGACAGGTTCATGAATTAAAACATTTTAGAAGGTTATGGGCCAATTGTAGGCAAATGGGGCCAGATTAGTTCAATGTCTTGGTGAGTTGAACTGCTGGACCTGTTCTATTGTGTATAACTCAATAAATCTGACTGCTCTGTTTAAGAGGAGAAAAAAAAATCCAGGCTTTTTCCCCTTGTGACAAGAATCCTATCTCTGTGGTCATTATCAATTGGTATTCTATTGTATAGATGCTTTTCTGATGGTTAAGCAAAACCATCAAAAAATGAGGTTGCATTGACAAATCTTGTAACAGATGTGTTTGTGTAATAAATATTTAATTAATATAGAAGAAATAATTCCTCACTTTTATCGACCAGGCTTTTGCAATCTCTAGTTAAACAAAAAAGTCTGCAGACACTGGGGTCACTTGCAATACACAAATGTACTGAACAAACTCAGCAGGTCATGTGTGGTGATTTGCAGTTGATGATCCTCCTGACCACTAGAGGGTGTAAGAGATGGAATGTCCCACCTTGGGTTAGATGCATGAAATGGATGTGCCCCACAAAGTTGTGAGTTCATAATAAAATATAATTAATACAAAAGAACCCAAGTTCCTTTATCACAATGAAAGAAACATCACATGGTATCAGGAGTGGGTCTCAGTGAGAGACACAGAAAGAGTGAAGCTGCCTGATGCTGTGAATTGGACTGGGAATATTGACCACAAGTGGCAGTTGTTCAAATAATGGTTCATGCTGTATCTGCAAGCTGTTGGACTTGATAGCAAACTAGATGCATGGAAGATTGCACTGCTACTTACCATGGCAGGATGTCAAGCACTAGAGGTTTTCTACATGTTTGTTTTTGTCGAGGCAGATGAGCAGGGAAAATTCAATAAGATTATTGAGATGTTTGATGGACACTGATCACCAAAGAAAAATGAAATATTTGAGAGGTATGTGTTTTGCTTGTGCGCGCAGCTGCAGGGAAAGAGGTTTGATACATATTTTTAAAAAGGACTTGAAGTTGAAAGCAAGAACATGCACTTTGGATCGCTGCAAGATTCAATTATTGACAATAAAGTGAGAGAGACGTCTCTATGAGAGATGGAGCTTACCTTAGCTGAAGATGTGCCTTGCCAGTGAATTAGCTCTGCAGCATGTGAAAAAGTTTGTTGAGAGTGCAAGGGTCTGTGAAAACAAAGGCACAGCCATAGCCACAGTGTCTGGATGCACAAATAAACAGAGAATGAGACATAGTAAATAACAAAAAGATGGAGAGACATTCAATTGTAAACAATGTGGCCCTCAACATGCATCAATACAAAGCCCAGCCTGTGGAAACGTCTGTAACAAGTGCAAAGAACAGAATCACTATGCAAAGCAATGATTTTCCAAAGGGAAACAAAACAGAAGTGAAAGTGTACACACCATAGAAGAAACTGCCTTCAGTGATGCATTCTTTGTGGGCATGGTGGCTCAGGAAGATTTCAAACCAACAGAAACTGAACAGCCAAGTGTAAACAGAGTTGAGCAGGACAAGTGGAAAATGCCATTGCATGTAAATGGAACAGATACAGGGTAATCCTTTCCATCTGGATACAGGCACAAAAAACAATTTAATCTGTGAGCATGACATCATGGCAATGAAGATAAAGCCATACATCCATTCAAATTCTGTTCAGCTCAAAGCTCAATGGACAATGCATTGACATGAAAGGCACATGTAGACTCAAGGTGAAAATTAAAGAGCACCACTCATGTTCGCAGTAGTCCCAGATCGACATGACTCACTGGTTGGTGACAAAGCATGTGAAAACTTAGGCCTAGTCATAAGAGTGTATCACATTAACAGAGCCAATGCACAGGACAGTGTAGAGGAAATACTGGATCAATTTCCAGACATTGTCAATGTATTTTGTGTTCGACCATTCACTATAAGATACAACGCTTCCACCAGCGTTGTCTCCGCTCCATCCTCAACATCCATTGGAGCGCTTACACCCCTAACGTTGAAGTACTCGAGATGGCAGAGGTCGACAGCATCGAGTCCACGCTGCTGAAGATCCAGCTGCACTGGATGGGTCACGTCTCCAGAATGGAGGACCATCGCCTTCCCAAGATCCTGTTATATGGCGAGCTCTCCACTGGCCACCGTGACAGAGGTGCACCAAAGAAAAGGTACAAGGACTGCCTAAAGAAATCTCTTGGTGCCTGCCACATTGACCACCGCCAGTGGGCTGATAACGCCTCAAACCGTGCATCTTGGCGCCTCACAGTTTGGCGGGCAGCAACCTCCTTTGAAGAAGACCGCAGAGCCCACCTCACTGACAAAAGGCAAAGGAGGAAAAACCCAACACCCAACCCCAACCAACCAATTTTCCATTGCAACCGCTGCAATCGTGTCTGCCTGTCCCGCATCGGACTTGTCAGCCACAAACGAGCCTGCAGCTGACGTGGACTTTTTACCCCCTCCATAAATCTTCGTCCGCGAAGCCAAGCCAAAGAAAAGAAGATACAATTAAAGGCTCCTCTGTGAATTGTCACCTTGTCGTGGTGGAAAAGCTTTTGTGGTCCCGAGAATGATGCTGTCTGGATCTATGCTCCTTGTAGGGCCACCTATGGCAGTAAGGGTGAGGTGCCTGACAAAGACCAATCCAACCAAGTCCTCAATGGTGAAACAGGCGAATGAAGTTACTCTGAAGTCAATGGCTGTGAAGGCGGATGAAGGCTGCAAACAAATCCATCATCTCCAATTGTCATGGTTTTTATGCCATTGGAACCAGTTGTTTGATTTGTGAAGTACCATGTGCATCTTGGAGTACAACAGCAAGTACTCATTAAACAAACACACGCACAGGCATCTTCGCTCTGTGGATCAATGGAATGACTCATGCCATTGGAACGAATTGTTTGATTTGTGAAGTACCATGTGCATCTTGGAGTACAACAGCAAGTACTCATTAAACAAACACATGCACAGGCATCTTCGCTCTGTGGATCAATGGAATGAAGGCCATCACCCTCAACTTCGAGGGATAGCCACAACGATGACGATGTCAATTAAAGGAGGACACATAGCCAGTAGTCCATGCACTAAGGTGCATTCCAGCATCGCTAAAAGACAAGCTCAAGTAGGAACTTGATCGAATGACATCATTAGGAGTCATAAAGAAAGGGGGCGGGAGCCCACAGAATGGGTGAATTCATTAATGTGTGTCAAAAAGAACGGTGACCTATGCAATCTGGCAATTAAAACTGAATGAGGATAGCACAAAATGCTATACATTCAGTATACTGTTTGACCAATACTCCTGTCTGAGAATGCTTTTGGAATTTGCTCAGCTCTGGAAATGTTCCAGAGGACAATGGAGTACATCATAAAATGCATAAATGAGGTACATGTGTACATGGATGACATGATCCTATGGGGATCTACACAATGAGACGCTCATTGAAGTGATGCCACACATCCAGAAATATGGATTAAAGTTAAACAAAGCAACATGTCAATGTGTGAAGGAAATCACCTTTCTGAGATAAATTTGATGCAGGTGTGGAGCCAGATAAGAGCAAGGTGAAAGAAATTCAAGACATGCCCAGACTCACTGACAAAAGGGTATATTGAGATTACTGGTAATGATCAATTTAATTAGTAAATTCATACCAAACCTGACTTGCAAAACAATGTACCTAAGGAAGTTGTTACAGTACTAATGTGAAATCAAGTGGACGACCAACCACTGGGAAAAATAGGGACGACTGAAGAACCTTCTAACTACAGAATCAATGTTTTTCATGTTCTTTAGCCCATCCAGAAGGCTGAACATATCTATGGAAACTTCAAAAGATGGAATAGGTGCCATACTACTTCAGGCTGTGGGAAATGATTGGAGGCCAGTAACGTACACATCAAGGACAATGATCACATCTGAATATTGATATGCACAGATAAAGAAAGGATGTCTAGGTCTGGTTTATGGACTTGAGGAATTCCACAGTTATGTGTGTGGTCTATCAACATTTGTGGCAGAGACAGACCACAAGCCACTAACAGCAATAATCAAGAAAAACCTCAGTGAGATGTCACTGCAAATCCTAAGACTGATAATGAAGCTACAACATTATGACTTTGAATTGGTGTACACACCAGGTAAAACATAATGTCTTGTCTGATGTGTTGTCCAGGGCAGTGACACAGTGAAGCACATAATAAGAGTTCCACAGAGACAGATGTGAATCTCTACGTGAACCTGATCATTGAATATCTTCCCATATCTAACAGAAAATCCAAGCAGATTGCAGCTGAAACAGGAAAGGGCATAGTTCTATGGAGGGTCATCAAGAATCTGAATGAAGATTGGCCTAGAGTTGGAGGTCAGCCATCAGAGCTGAGCTGAGTGTTGTCAATGGGATTATGCTCAGAAAGACCAGAATTATCATTCCTTAATCACGGTGACAAGAGATGCTGAAATGGGTACATGTGGGGCACCTTGTAATGGAAAAAAATGCAAGCTGAGGGCCAGAACTACTGTGCATTGACTAGGGATACGAACTGACATCTACATAATGGTCTCAAACTGTGAGACCTATCTGAAACATTACACAAAGCAGCCAAAGGAACCCATGATTATAACTGACTTACCAGGGGAGCCACGGCAGAAAGTTGGGTTTGATCTGTTCCACCTGGATAGAAAGACTTCATATGAACCATCCAGAAATTTTGTTGCTTGCCAACATGTCTGCAGTCTGTGTGATCAAATGCATGAAATCAATCTTTGCAAGACATGGAATTTCTCAAATCATCTACAGTGACAATGACCCATGTTACAGTTGTGGAGAATTCCAAACCTTTACAGAAGAGTATGATCTTTGACATGCAACTTCAAATCCTCTGCATCCCCATCAAACAGTAAAACAGAGAAAGGAGTTCACATAGTTAAACAGCTCCTCAAGAAAGTACTAGAGGGTGGCTCAGATCCGTATCTAGCTCTGTTGAGTCACCACTTGAACATGGCATGTCACCTGCTGAGCTTCTGGTGGGACATAGACTATGTACCACACTTCCCTACTCTGCAGCCCAAAGAAGAATAGAGATATCAAATGGAAACGAAATTGTTTGCAAAGGAGACAAAAAAAACAAACATGACAAATCAGCAAGAACCTTAGGGCCACTGCTACAACACGACGCAGTGAGACTCAGAGATTCTAATACCTGCAACAAAAAGGCCACTCTTCTGGAGAAAGTAAATCCAAAATCCTACACTGTCAGAATAGGGGATGGTCAAATACAGAGGATGAATCAAAAGAGCCTGCTGAAAACATAAGTGATGCTCAGGAACAGGCAAATGCAGAAGATCCAGCCTGTACAGCAACAGAGGAAATAGCAATAGTGCTAGACAGTAGTGGACCAGGAGAGCCGACACATGCACCTGTGTTAAGAAGATCCAAAGCACCCTTCAGACTGAATCTGAATCTCTAAAAGAAAAAAAATGTCCACTTAAAAAAAATTATTCTTTTGATGTTTGTGATTAATTTAAAATTGAAATGAATACTGTACAATATTGATAGATTGAAGATCTTAAGGAAAGGGGATGTGGTGATTGAGAGTTAGTGATCCTTGTGAACACTAGTTGGTGACAGAGTTGAATGTTTCACTATGGGTTAGATGCACAAAATGAATGTGTCCCACAAGGTTGTGAGTTGATAATGAAAAATAAGTAATGCTAAAGAATCCAAGTTTCGTTATCACAGTCAAAGAACCATTACAGTTATACAGCATCCTTGGGAAGTAAAGGTTAACCAACATTTTGGGCCTGAGCCCTTTATCAGTTGCCAGCAAATTTGGAGTCTCTAATTCTCTCCTTTGGTTTGGAATTTATTTTATTTAGTTGTGATCATAATAGCCCTTTGAGGAGAGAACATTTTCTCCTGGGGACAGCACCTCCAGCAGATTGCTTTTTGCTCAGGTATTTTCTCCTGCTGTACTGCTTCTGCATTGGCTTCACTTAGAGAATTCTTGTTTCTGTGTCCAAAGTATGGGCCCTTTTCATGAGGATGTCTTTTAGAATGATAGCTTGTCCAGTAGAACGGACCTAGAGTTCCTTTTTGTTTAAAACTCAAGCCTTCTCAGAAATGTATGCGATCCTTTAAGAGAACAGCAGCTTTTCTAAAGCTTCCATACTTCCTATTTATAATTATTTGCTCCCTGCAATATTACATGTCCTGCAGACAGGCAAACAGCTTGTAGAACTTGACTTTACCCATTAGAATGTGATCCACCCAGATTGCCATTTGGCTAACAAGTATCTTCCTGCCCTTAAATTAAACATGATAGTCTTCAAATGCTGTGAGTGCCATTTACACAAAAGTGGTGGAGGAGCTCAGGAAGTTGCGCGGAGTTCTCTACATAGCAAAGGCAAAACCAATATTTTTGGCCTGAGCCCTTCATCAAGACAGGTACCTAAATAAAATGGCAGGGATGAGGAGCACAGGTCACAAGATGAAGATCGTGGTGCATGTGTATTGCAATGCTCAGTGACTTACTAGATTTTGGAGAATAGCGTTAAGAGTATCTGCTTGTTTTCTGCATGCTTGTTCAATTCGGCTGTTTGAATTACATCTACAGCAAGCAGTCACTTCTGGACATTTATTACTGATGCAACAATGCAGGATCCTTTCAACTTTGACCAAATACCTCCGGATTTTTAGTGAGGATACCACGGGCACATATTCAACTCAGCCCATCTGGAAGGCCGGCGTCGAAACCATAAACAAAGACGGAGGAAGCGTGGAGGCCTGTGTGCGAGGCTAAGGCTAAATCTGCACCGGCCAGCACTACCTAGCATCTCCTTCGCCAATGTTCGGTCTCTGACAAGCTGGACGAACTAAGGATTTGGATCCTCACACAAAGAAGCCTGATGGATTGCAATGTTATGTTTTTTTTTAAATGGAGATTTGTCCCAAACAATGTGGTGGAACTGGAAGGGCTCACGATCTTCAGGGCTGACAGAGCAGCAATGGCGATGGGTAAAAGTAAAGGGGGTGGTTCATGTATCTATATGAATCGATCAGGGTGCACTAACTCTACCATTGCTATTGCTTACTGCTCTGTGGGTGAGGAAAACCTGATTATTAAGTGCAGAACTATTTATCACCATGATAGTTTAGATGTATCATTGCTGTTGCAGTTTATGAACTTTAGCTCATGCTAAAGTAACCATGAAAGACCTCAGTGCTGCAGACATTGCATCCAGATGGAGCCTTTACTATGGCTGGGGAATTTAATCATTGCAATCTATGTTCTGTGCTTCCAAGATTTTATCAAAATGTACCATGCACCACGAGGGGAGTTAAGATTTTAGATCATGTTTATAAAAATGTGGTTGATGCTTACAAAACCACTACCCTCCCCCAACTGGGACAGCCTGACCATCTTACACTGTTTTTGTTTCCCAAGCATAGCCCAGTCATTAAATGTGTAAAACCCACAATGAAGACCCTGAAGATCTGGCTTGAGGGTGCTGAGTTTGTACTTCAGCAACAATTGCAATGTACAGATGGGAGTGTGTTTGCTGCCCATGCTACCACAAACTCTCAGATTAACTTTAACTTAACTTAACTTTGGCTTGGGTTCGCGGACGAAGATTTATGGAGGGGTAATGTCCACGTCAACTGCAGACTACAGACTCTCAGATTAATATTGATGAAATACCAACTCTGTCCTCGAGTACATCAGCACATGTGTGGATGGCGGGACTTCACACAAACAAATAAATTTTTTTACTAATCATAAACTATGGACGAACAGTGAGGCTCGCTTCCTGCTCAAAGACCGAGATTTAGCCTTCATATCTGCAGACTTACAGCTCAACCAGGGCCAACCTAAGGAGGGGAATTTCTCAGGCTAAACATACATACAGACAAAGGATCAAGGAGCATTTTAAACTCCTTGGATTCCTGGTGCAAGTGGCATGGCATAGAGGTCATTACAGATAATAAACCACCCAGTACTGTGCCTACTTCCAGCTGTGCCTCCCTCTCTGAGGAGCTCAATTATTTCTACAATGGCTTTGATCAAGAGAACAAGGGGGTCATCTTCAAAGTGGATCTTCCACCTGATGAACTGCCTCCCTCATGTTCTATCTCTGATGTTTGGGCACACTGAGTAGGGTGAATGTGCGGAAGTTAGCTGGTCTGGGTGGTATACCTGGCGTTGTGCTTAGAATCTGTGCAGAACAGTTGGCCGGGGTCTTCGTGGACATTTCAATCTGTCCCTAGCCCACTCAGTTGTTCCCATAAGTTTCAAGATTGCTACTATCATAACCAGTGCTGAAGCCCCCCACTGCCATGAGTCTAAATTACTTCAGTCTAGTTGCGCTCACTCCCATCATTGCAAAGTGCTTTGAGAGTCTGGTTCTCAATTTGAAATTGTGTTTGGCCATCACCCTGGAGTCTCATCAATTTGCCTATCACACCAACAGGTCGACTGAGGATGCCATTTCCATGGCACTTCTCTTTGCCTTGACCAACCTGGACAGCTCCAACCCTTATGCCAGAAGGCTGTTCATTGACTTTAGTTTGGCATTCAATACTGCAATTCCCTCCTAAAGGATGCCAGCTTGGCATCAGCTCATCCCTCTGTAATTGGACCTTGGACTTTCTGACTAACAAGGCCCAATCTGCTACATTAGACAATCTCTTCTCTTGCATTCTCACCATGTGCCCCAGGGCTGTATGCCGAGCCCTCTCCTCTATTCCCTTTTCACCCATGTCTGCGTTCCTGTATATGGATCTAATTCCATAATCAAGTTTGCGGATGATACCATGCTAATTGGCCTGATCAGAGGGGATGATGAGATGGCCTATAGGGATGAGGTCCAGCACTTGGCCACGTGGTGTGCCAACAATAATTTGGCACTTAACATCCAGAAAACCAAGGAAATCATTGTGGACTTCAGGTGTACTGGGAGCCACATTCATCCCCCTATTTACATCAATCGAGTTGTGATGGAATATATATCTGGCTTCAAATTCCTTGGTGTCCACATTTCCGATAATCTCACTTGGCCCCTGAACTCCTCCTCCTCTATCAAAAAGGCACATCAGCAACTTTATTTCCTGTGGAGCATGAAGAAAGTACACCTCTGTCCCAGGATATTGAGGAATCTTTACTGCTGTACCATGGAGAGCATACTCACCCATGGCATCTCAGTGTAGTATGGCAATTGTCTTGTATCAGAACATAAAGCACTTCAGCGGTGGTGAAAACTACCCAGCAGATTATCAGCATTCAGTTGTCCACCATTGACAACATTTATCTGGAACACTATCTAGGCAGGGCAAAGAGCATTATCAAGAATGCATCTCACCCACATTATGGACTTTCTACTCTTCTCCCATCTGTAGATGCTACAGGAGCCTCCACTCATGAACCAGCAGGCTCAGGAAGAGCTGTTCCCCCCCCCCTCTTCCATGATCCTGCTGAACCTTAGATCAGAGCACTGAGTGGTACTGCACTCACATTGCACTGTCAGTACTTTTATAATTGTTTGCTTGCTGAATGTGCTTATCTTTACTTGCATGTAGTTACTTGTATATAGCACAATTTTTAAATTTTAGTTGGATGTTAATTGTATTTCATTAAACCAAGTACAGATACAAAGCCAATGGCAATAAAATTGAATGTGATCTAATCTAATATATGGATAGGGGTGGGAAGAAGGGCTCAAGAGAAAAAAATCTGAGATGTGTTATGGGAAGGGGATAGCTCTCTGAATGGAGAGAGTGGGGGGAAATCAGGCGGGTGGAGGGTTGGAGAGGTGAGTATGTGGAGGTAGAGTGTTTGGCAGGTCAGAGGGTGGAGGTGGGAGGTCAGAGAGGGGGAAATGGAGTGGAGGGGCATCAGAGAGGATTTGGGAGGGAGATAAGAGGGTCACAGGGCTGTGGGTGGGAAGAAAGGGGGAGCTCAATGGAGTAGGAGGATAGTTGGGAAGATTTTGATGAGAGAGTTTGATGATTGGATCCCATTGCCTCCTCATCCCCACTCTTTACCCTTCTATTCCCTCATATCTCTCCTTACTCATCTGAGCTCTCCCATTTTTCCCATATCCCTAGGCCTCAAACCCCCCCTCATTTCTCCTCCATTCCCCATTTCTTCCACCCCCAGTCCTCTTACCCATTCATGTCACATTCTGAATGTTCCACCTTCTGACCTCCCCTACCTGCCACCTCCATCCTCTGACCTCCTCAACCCTCCACCTCCCCTCTCTAACTTCCCCAACCCTCCATTCCCATCCTGATCCTCCCAACCCTCATCCCCTCCCCGATTCCCCCACCGTCTCCATCCTTGTGCCCTCCCTCCCCTATCCACCCATCTGCTCTTGCCTGTGACATGCTCCTCCCCCTGCCCTCCCTTCCCCCCTAAACCATTTTATTCAGGAGCCTGTCTGGCTTTTGCTCATACCCTGGCGAGGGGCTCAGGCCCAAATGTTGGTTATGTTTTTTCATGATGTACACTGCATAACTTGTGGAGTTTCTCTTGTATTCTTGTGTAAGCTACCTCCCCTTAAATTCAGTTTGAGATTCACTTTGTTTTTTTTTGATAAATTATATAATCTAAATGATAGTTATTGTTTCATTTTCCAAACTATTGAAGTCTTTAATAAAAACAGAATGATGGATCAGACATCTGTAAAATTAAAAAACAGAATTAAGAAGTTGGGTTGATGCAAGTTTCTTTTAACCTGAGAATAAAGGAAAATAAATCGTATTTAATCCTTGCTGAAATTATGATATTTGCAGAATGTCAATGTGAGAAATTTGCTGTTCCACAAATTTCATGTACACGATGGTCTGCATAATGATTCAAGCTTGCATAATGAAAAATATACCGAGATAAATTAGAATGTTAAATACTGGTATAAATCCCCATAGGTGTATGATGAATAGCTATGCATTTAGATTGCATTCATTTTTCTGGTGGCAACAGCTCAGAAACCCCATGAGCGTAACAAGTTTCGGAGTTTTCAAATTAATCTTATGGACATTTCAAATTAGCAGCATTAAGATGCAATGAGCCAGCTATCAGGATCAAACACTTTGTTCAACAATAATCTTCTGCCAGAGGAACAATAACTCCTAACCAACCTTGCATTAATTCATTGAAAAACTGATATTAACACTTTGGATTTCATATTTTTGATGGGATACGTACACAGGCACCTAATTCCCTGTTTATTGGCAGATGTGAAGATGTTTGTTTCTAATTTCACCAGATTCAAATATATTCATAACTCCTCCGAAGCTCATAAGTTGCACATGACCATCCTGAACAAGAGTTTAACCTACAGAGGTTATCAACCTTTTTCTTTCCACCTTAAGCAATCCCTATGCTAGGGGTGCTCTGTGATTAGTAAGGGGTTGCTTAAGGTGGTCTGTGGGTGGAAAGAAAAAAAATTGAAGACCACTGTTTTAATTGTACCTCATTGTCTCGTTATGTGCACTGTTTCAGAACTCCAAACGAAATGGGCCAACAACAATTTTTTCTACAGCAAAATATTTCGGTCACAATTGGCACTAGACCAGTGATTCTCAACCTTCCCTTCCCGCCCACATACTGCCTTAAGCAATCCCTTACTAATCACCGAGCACTTATGGCAAAGGGATTCTTAAAGTGGTATGTAAGTGGAAAGAAAAGGTTTAGAACTATTAGTTTAACCTTCTACCCCTGACATTTAATAGCATTACTAAAACTGAATCCCTTCATCATCAATATGTAAGTGATCATTATTGACAAATGAACCAATCACAGAATTAATGTACTCTGCAGCTAAGTGACTGACTTCATAATGTCCCAAGGCTTTTTAAAATCATATACAAGTCACAAATCAGATGAGGAATTGAATACTGCCACTTTCATGGGTGAATTGGCACCCAATAGCTCAATGGTTAGAGCACTGGTCTTGTAAACCAGGGGGTTGCAAGTTCATCCCTTGCTGGGGCTTCTTTTCTGTGAGGGGTGCTGGACAAAGTGGCGACTCTAAAGAAAAGTTAAAGAATTTCATGTACGTTACATTCTAAACGTAGTGTTACATGGCAATAATGGAGCCTTTACCTTTAGGAGCTCACCACTATCCAGAACAAAGCAATCCGTTTGGTGGGCTCTCTATACGCCACCCAGAACATCCATCATAACTGCTTTATGGACCATGTCGAAATGCCAAGGATGCATATCAACAAAAGCACTTGCCAAACAACACTACATCTACCCGCAGTTTCCCCTCCAGTCACACAGCATCCTGATTTACAATTTTATTATTATTTTGAGTAAAATGATAGCTGCTGCCCACACAAAAAACAGCAGGAGGGTACCTTCACTGGAAGGGCTCCAGTGGTTCACCATAATTGTAATGACACTATGTGTACAGTCAGGTCTTGCTTTTATCCTGTTCCATGATATTTTTAATGGTAATATCACCAGAGATTTGTACAAAAGCTTTAAGAAAATGAAAAAAAAACACCTCATTAAGCAGAGACTGGTAAATAGGTACATATGAGTCTCAAAAAGAGAGTTTGAGCTGAGAGTGAGCCAGATGTTGGGGTATGTATAATTTGAAATGATGAAGGATGGAAGGATACTGAACTGGAGCATGAGGAACCATGAATTGTTTGACCTGTCTCTATCCTTATATACTGTTGTTGTTCATCCATCATCATTAACAAAGACCACAACACTGTTAGTTGTCCAAAAGCGTGCTCGCAATCCAAGTGCCAGTGGTGAGCATTGTTACCTTGTGCTTTGTTTTGTTGAGATGAGATCCACGCCTGCCATAGTAAACTGGCCAGGGTGTAGTGAAGTAAGCAATGTTTAAGGCACCTTTTCTAGCCCATTCCTCATGGTGCGAAGGTGAGCAGTGTGTTCCTGAAGAGGGGTGCTCAGTCACCCAGGTAAACACCGAGTTTCACTGCTGCTTCAGTCAGCGAGAAACGAGCATTAGACCTGAGCTGCCCGTGTGCAGATCCGTGACTATCGCTTCCCCCCCCACCAGTGTATCCACACCTGCAGCTTCGTCGCTCACCTATCGCCACGGGACTTTAAAACAGGAGGGTGATGATGGTGGTGTTGAGGCTAATGCTTGATTTGGATTAAAGTGAGGGAGAGTTGTGCAACGTCAGCTTCGCTCTCTCTTCTCATTTCCTATCTGGATTCAGTGACAAGACAGAGTTGAGACAGCCGGAGATGAGACTAGGTGCAGTGGATGACCAGGACGTCTTTTGTGTCTCGTTGTGCTTTTTGTGTTCCACGACCCTTGCAGAGACCACCTTCTTGACCATTGGACCTTCCATTGGTCACATCCACTCAATCTACCGGATTCTGTCCTCACATGCTGGGAAAGACAACTACCTGCCTCACTGAGGGTTCAACACTCATCAGCTATCCCCTCATCTGGTTTAGCCAGCTTGTCGAAGCTGTTGCCCAATGTGTTACTGCTGTTTTGCAAGCAAACCACTATGGCGAGAGCTGTGGGCCAGGTGGGGACCAAGAGAGAACAAACTGACCTAAAATGGACATGACACCTTCCCCCACCAGAGGTGCTACCCCTCCCTGACACCCCACATATATTAATTAATTGCTGCAGCTGGCGTATATACTGGATTATCCAGGTGTGTATTCGTTGCACTCTTTGAATGCAGTTCCCAGATGAGGTCTCAATGTTTTTGACTCATGTTGCACCTTTTAAAGTAATTGACCTCCCTAACTCTGCCAAAACATTTTTGTATTATGTTCACTCAAAGACATCCCTGCAAGGTGCAAGTATACATCCTCTTCATTTCATCACTCAGTATTTTCTGGTACTTATGTCATTTTTGGTTTTGACATCATCAAATCTGTCATTCAATTTCACTCAAACGTTTATGATTTCAGCTGATCTTGAGGAACCTGTGGCCTTTGAAGCACAAATAGGCAATTTATTTGTTTAAATCCAATTTTATTGGGGCTCTTTGAAGGAGCATGCTGTGGATAAAGGGAAATTGTTGGATTCCCACAGCTATTTTCCAGAGGGCCTCAAATCAAATCTTACTGCTGAAAGATATCTCAAGTTGCAGAAGGGGTTTGGAGATTCTCTGGCCAATTGGAAACAGCCAGCAAAAAAAAATGAAGTCTGATCTGGTTGATTAAAGGACGTGGTTTAGGAATTGGTTCTGCTTCGCCAAATCTCACCAAATTATATCAATAACTTGGATGCAGGCGCAGCTGGTAAGTTTGCCGGTGACGCAAAATATGGGTAGGAAAGTAGTTTGTGAAGATAACAGAAGGAAACTTAAAAAAGGGAACTGGGTTAGATGTTTGGGCAAAAAACCTGATGACTTGAGCATAATTTGGGGAAATATTGACAGGAAAAATCAAAGTAAATTAAGTGTTTTATCTTAATGGAAAGAGTTTTCTTTTACTTAGTTGACTATCGTGCTTTCGTTCTCAATTTTTTTTCCCATTTTTAATACAGAATTTACACATCTTTACAATATTGTTCTATTGTTAAAACATTAAGGCAATCAGGAGCACTTTAAAATGAGTTAATACCTTCAACGTATTTTGTAATTTGTTTAAGTAATCTCTTACAAATAGAGATCACCCATTAAGAGGAATGAGGCCCTTTTCTTCCCCTTAATTCAAAGGAAGGAGAACACAGACTCTGAATATTTTTAAGGCAAAGGTAGATGAAAGCTTGATAACTATGTGGATGAGAGCTCACTGTGGTTGGTGCTCAGGTTCCACCAGTGTGCAGGCAAGGAATGCTGCTTTCTCCTCAAATGGGCAAAAGAATCAGTTCTCAACCCTTTTTTCCCATTTTGCCTGCAGTTAGATGTCATGCAAGTCTGAAAATGGGCTTGGAAATGGTGGAGGGATAAGTGTCAGTCCCATGGAGTTAGCAAACCACCCTTGGTATCTGATGGCCCAGAGAGTGGATTTTTAAAAAAATTATGAATAAAATTATCTTAACGAGGCGATGGTGGTAGAAAAATATGGAGCTGTGGCGGCTCACCACAAGGCAGGCGAACCAGCCCCGCTTGTAAACCACGCGGTGTGGCAGCCAGCCAAAACGGCACATTTGGGGGTTTCCCTTCCTTCCAGCTCGGGGCTCAGAAACCCACCCTTGGGGACCACGTGACGACCAAGTGACGCCAGCGCCCTCCAGCACGGTTCTCAGCCAGGTCCGGCTGGGAGTATAAGTGCAGCCCAGCAGCCTGCTCACTGAGCTCAACCCGTCTGGGTGCATGTGTCGCCGCTGCTACAGAGCAGTCTTTTCCCTCAGGTTTAAACTCATACCAGTTTCTAACCTGAAATATTTAATTTCTTTAAATTGGATAGTTCCCAATATAAGGTAAATGCACTTCAGTCTTTTAACAGAATTGCACAATGCTGAAGCTTTATGAGATCTGAATGATAAATAAAACAAGAACCAGTGATGAAAGAGAGAATTATATCAAGGACTAATAGATAGGGATTTTTGGGCCAAATTTATTCTGTTGTTACTTTTAATTTGTTCAAGTTAAAAAAAAATCTTTCTTGTTGTTCCAAATAACTTGCTGACAAAGATCTCATCAACTGAACAAATTTTAATCAAATGTAATTTAGAGAAGCAACTCAGTAACAGGCCCATCTGGCCCAAAGGCCTATGCTGCTCCAATATATCCGTGGCCAATTAACCTCACAAAACCCATACACCTATTGGACGTGGGAGGAAGCGGGAGAACCCAGAGAAAACCCAGGCAGTTACGAAGAGAATCTACAGACACCTTACAGGCTTCTGAGGATTCGAACCCGGGTCGCTCTAAAGTACATGGAGGCCATATTACATGCGATCAACTATTTTTGAAAGAATGTGATGGAAAGGAAAGAATAAAGCTGAGATACAAATAGAAGTTAAGAATTAGCTAGAAAATACCATTACAACAAACTTTAATCAATGATTTAAAAGCCAAGATATTTTTTTTGATTATTTTATTATAGACTACTTCAGAAGCAGAACTTTCAATTGGCAGTCATCCAATAATTGCAACCACTTATCTCAAAGGTCTGAGTTGAGGTCAGGTCCTCTTTACATAAAATAGTAATGTGGAAGAAAAATGAAAATTATTCAGATCTTCTAATTGCTTCCCTCAGGAAGAACGACATCCATAACAAATCTTTCAAATGCTGAGATGTGAAACGATGCCCTTAACCAATTGAGAATTAATATTTAAGAGGGGGTCATAGAAACTAAAAGCAAAATAAACTCGAAACCTAGAGTTGTTCAATGTAATCGATGCACGACAATATTGAGCTGAATCTTGATGGGGTCGGCCGGTTTTTGCTCAGTTTATCTGTAGTGCCTTCCAATAACCACATGGCAAGTCTAGTAGTATTTTTCTTTAACCAATAAATTAAAGGATTCATTAATAAATAAGGATATAACTGAGAGGGAAGATGAATTTGAATGGGTTAGGTTAATGAATGAGATTTGCCTGAGAAATGACTGCAATTCAGTGTAGAACTAGTAATATTTTGCTGTGTAACTGTCAGGAACCTCACAACTTCTGCAAGGGCATATTCTTGTGCAGAAATCCAAAATTCCTGAGATTTTACTGCCTAGGTTCTGCCATTGGATTACTCATGGCTTGGTGCCAGGCAGCCAACTTCCTGCACTTGCACTTCACATTATACCCCCTGAATCAATGCCAGGACTGACTTGGCCCAGTTTCAGTCACTCCATTCACTTAAATGGAAAAGTAAAGCTGAAAGCAAGAAAATACATTTTTAGAAAATACAGTTACAATTTGAATTGAGATATACTAAATATTTTTTTTTTCAAAAATGTTTCTAGTATATTTAAAATTTTAGTTCCTTTCTCTAATACTTTTATTATTTTGATGAACTTTTATTAACTTATGAAATGTTTATAAAACCCAGCAGCAATCTAAACATTCCGAATTTTGATCATTTTATCAGTTGGCCAGGCAGGAGGTTGTGCCTGAGCTGTTGTATTGGCAACAATCACTGACAGCTTCCTGAGTTTTAATGCACATGTTCACACCCATGTGCTATAGCAGTAGTTCTCATCCTTTTTCTTTCCACTCATATACCACTTTAAGTATTCTCTATGCCAGCGGTGCTCTGTGATTAGTAAGGGATTGCTTAAGGTGGGATGTAGGTGGAAAGAAAAAGATTGAAGACCACTGATTTAATCGTACCTCATTGACACATTATGTGCACTGTTTCAGAACTCCAAAGGAAATGGGCCAATGACCATTTTTCTCAAGCAAAATATTTCAGTAGCAATTGGGTCGAGAGCAGTGATTCTCAACTTTCCCTTCCCACTCACCTCCCACCTTAAGCAATCCCTCACTAATCACAGAGCACCAATGGCCTAGGGATTGCTTAAAGTGGGAGGTGAGTGGAAAGAAAAAGGTTAAGAACCACTGCACTACAACCTCCAACTCCTTTCTTTAGGACAGGGTTCACTTTAGATATCTTTGTGATCATTCATCTCCTTTCAGCAGATGAAACTCACATGGAATCAGGCCTTTAAACACAAGCTACGAGTTACCAACCTGATAGGGTCTCTGGTCCTGTAGCATGACTGAGAGCACTCAAGACCAGAGAGAGTACAACACGCTTTTATTCAGTAAGAATAACACACAGTACACTTTGGGCTGAGCTGGGGTTTTGGCAGGGATCCAGGGTTTATATCAGGATATGCGGGGGCAGAGTTGGGGCAGGAGCCAGTCTTTAGGACATCACATCAGTAGTGAATTCCCAGTTCACTACGGGACCAGTTTTACCGGTTGCTTGACTTTATCTTAACCCACTGCTTGCTTCCACACCCTTCACATTCCCCACTTGCTTCCCATGATGCCAAAGCAGCTGACTGCTACTTTGTCTCCCTCCCAAGATAGTGATATTTTCTCATACAATGCCGTGACCTGACCTTCAATCTCATGATCCCATTTTAATCCTACTTATGGAACTTCCTCCCACAAGATGGTCTCTCTCTTGTGCCTCAGGCCAGAACCGATGAGTTAAAAATAGTTGCATACTCCAATCCACTGCACACAAGTCTTGAGTCTTGCAAATAATAGTGTTAAGGTGGCAAGGACACCAGGCATCTTTGGTTGAACACACCAAAGCTAGGCATGGAATAATATCTAAATGTCTGAATAACAGATGTGTGACAGCTCCATTATTACCATCAATTTATTTGAATAATTATTTGAAAACAATTTACTTGTCAATGAATCAGATCGAAGAAGTGGTGTCTAATGTGGAATTGATCTTTTGCTCATGAAAGTTTGAGAGCCAGTGGCTGCAGTGCTGCAATGGATGCCCCTCACTTCTCTGGAACAAAGGAAATAAGCCAAACCATCGCTGCAGGTAGTCATTGTGTGCCTCTTGTGGAGGTTTGCTGAGAGCAGGATATTGGGCCAGTTGTGATGATGAGAAGGGCCAGTTCTTTGGAACACTGGAGAAGTGGATGAGTGATGTTATTGTTCTTCTCCAATAGACTCCTGAATAAAGATGACTGTTCCACAGCCGCTTCCCAGTTCAGGACAGTCGACCAGCATGGGCATGACTCCATATAAAAGCTTATCAGTTTTACATAACTTCCAGTCTTTTGGAGATACTGATGGTGCATTATTTTAATTCACAATGGAATGGAATCACATCCATGCTAGTGGTTTACCCATTCACCCCTTGTTTTTAAAAAGTTTGGTGGAGTGAAGTGCATCCTATGTTACCATAAATTAAGTCTTTCGGGTAGTCTGATCTGCCGCTGCGACTGCTGTAATCCTGGCTATGGAATGTGTGCTAGCGCACAAATAGACAGCTTGCGAACCCTTCACGACGATCTCTGCCACTCCGGAGTCACCAGGCTCCTCCACTTTATCAAATCCTGCAATCTGCCTTACTCCATCGAGGAGATCAGGACTTGGACCAGAAACTGCTGGGTCTGCGTGGATTGCAAACAGAACAGAGTGCAGCTGATAAAGGCCACCCGCCCCTTTGAATGCCTGAGCATCAATTTCAAAGGGCCCTTCCCCTCCTCTGACTGTAACATGTACTTCCTCAACATCATCAATGAGTACTCACGTTTTCCATTTGCCATCCCCTGCCCAGTCATGAGAGCTGCCTCAGTCATCAAGGCCCTATGCAGCCTCTTCTCTTTGCTTGGATTTCCCCTCTATATCTATTGCGACTGGGGGCCCTCCTTTATGTGTGATGAGCTGTGCCAGTACCAGAGGCCAGAGGCATTGCCACAAGTAGAACCACCAGCTACAACCCTGAGGGAATGGGCAGATGGAAAGGGAGAATGTCATTGTCTGGAAGGCCATCCTTCTCCCTGGGGTCTAGAGGGCTTCCTGTTTCCTGCTGGCAAGAAATCCTCCCTGAGGCACTCCACTCCATTAGATCATTCCTATGTATAGCCACCAATGCCACTCCACATGAAAGAATGTTTTCCTTCCCCAGGAAGTCTGCAATAGGGATTATGCTGCCAGACTGGCTGACGACCCCAGGGCCAGTCCTACTCCGGAAGCATGCGAGGAGCCATAAGGCTGACCCACTGCATGCCAACCGCCAATATGGTTATGTGGTGTACCCTGATTGTCACGAGGACACAGTGACTGTTAGAGTCCTGGTACCCTCAAGGGTTATGGAGACCATTATCAATCACCTTGCACTCCCCTCACCCATCATCACCCATGAGGCACCAGAGCCATGGCAACTTATCCCAGTCCCAATGGATGGCATGCCAGACTTGTTGCCACCCAACCAACGCTGACGAATGCATACAGGTGCCCCAGACTGTCCAGGATCTCATTGCTGTGACACACCAGGTACTACGTCGTTTGCAGTGGCAGATCAGACCACACGAAAGATTTAACTTATGATAACATCGGATGCACTTCACCACCACGAGCTCATTTAAAAACAAAGGGTGAATGTGGTATTCCACTCTTTGCATATTTAATTGTCTGGGCACACCCATTGGCTGACTGTACTTGTGGCTCCTCCCACAGACTCCTGAATGAAGATGACTGTCCCACAGCCCCCTTTTCAGTTACGGACAGTCGACCAGCATGGGCATGACTCCATTCTATTATGAATAAAAGCCTATCAGTTTTGTATAACCTAGTCTTTTGGAGTTATTGATGGTGCATCAGTTATATCTTAGCATTCTCAGAAGGGGATGAAGAAATATCAGAAGGAAAAGTAGCTTTTAGATTCTGTACATGTATTGATCTGGATTTTGATAGATAGCACTACACTGCTAGGATTTATCCACAAGCATGTGGGTGAATTGTGATTGAGCATGTTGCGCAGAGGAATTGAAAACTTGCTGTCAATAATTTTGCTGCCAGAAATTTCATTGCAGAAGGATGATCATGGATGCTGTGTCAGGTGATGAGGACAAACAACTCCAATCCATTGAATGGATTTTATGGCTATGTGGAAGAAAAGCCAGTTGTTTTACCTATTTATCTTTACTCATTATTAATCACATAAAATGTTTTGATCGGATTTTATGTTGTATTTATTTATTTTTAAAACACATTCTTGTTTATTTTAGATTTTGAATGCTTAATGAACGTGTGGAGACATTGCAATATCTTGACATCTTCAAAAGATAGGATAGTTGAAGACAGATGAATGCGTGTCAAATACATGCAGGCCTACTGTGCAGTTTGCATTCACTGTAACATGAGGCTCCAGCATTATACCAACCCATGCTAATCAGATCCAGGCATCTAGGATGCTTCTGCTCTACTTTTGAGATATACTGCTGTTGGTCTTAACACACAATCGCACGGTCCAGCTTCCTAAGCTCAACTCACACTGAAGCTAATCCTACCCGTCTTTAAAGAGAGGTGCTTTTTACCTTGAAGTGATGATAGAAATTATTCCACTGATGATGCAGGATAGTGGACAGCATAATCAACACAGGAAATTCTGGGCTCACTTATTCTCACAGTGGCTTTGGGGAACAAGGTAAAGAGGAGTGGGTGTCTTTGCACACAGTGAGCCAGTAAATGGGAGAAGGCAGCATTTAAAATATATGTAAGGTGCCAAGCCAAGACATAGGCTTGGGGTTAATAACTTTGTAATATTACAAAGTTATTCTTAATTGTTACTGAGCTTGCATTTCATATTTAGTTGATCCTCGCTGCCGCCATTCCTCTTCAGGAATTTAGAATGCGCCTTTCTTTTAGATTCTAACTATAATTGTACAATAAAGTTGCATTAAGCAGCTGCCAAGTTTTTCTCATTCTTACAACAAACTCTGCATGCAACAGTCAATAAGTATGCCACTCCGGTGGTACAACCACTACGCAGGCTGCACTCCTACCAGCCTACTGCAGAGGGCAACCACTGTACCTGCAGGTAGGCAACCTGGGAGGCTGGCCCCATCTGCCCACTGTCAATCACTGGCCCTTATAGAGACTCAAGCCGGTCCCTTCGGAGAGCCAGACATGCGGAGCCAGCAAAGATACTGAGACTTGTGTACAAGTTTAAGCTAATTAAAGCCTGTTGTGTCAGAATTATTTGTACAATAGTGCTCACAGTTATCATCCGGTATCTCCCTCTAATCACATCAGTAGCTACACACGCTGCCTCATGCGGCACACTCCATCATTTTTTTGGGCAACTTTAGGACCAAATATTTACATTCAGAAGTCCTACCAGAACCTTTCTCACCTCCTCGTACTTTTAACCTTGCATCCACGTAAATGTATGACCACAGCAACCATATTCTACAAAATATTATGACATGGTAACTAAAGGGTACAGATCTTATCCAGGACTGTGGTGGCCAGAATCAACAATGGTAGCTGCACACTGACAGGATGAATGGGTGTTTTTCTGATTGGCAGACAGGGGTAAATGGGGTGCCGGAGGGGTCAGTGCTGGACCCGCAGCTCTTCACCATTTATATTGATGATTTGGAAGAGGGGACAGAGTGCAGTGTAGCCATGTTTGCAGATGATACTAAATTGAGTGGAAAAGCAAATTGTACAGAGGATGTGGAGAGGCTGCAGAAGTATATAGGTGAATAGGCAAAGGAGTGCATTAGTAAATGCGAGGTCATCCACTTTGGTCGGAAAAATAGAAGAGCAGATTATTATTTAAAGGGTGAAAAACTGCAGCATGCTGTAGTGGAGATAGACTTGGGTGTGTTTGTGCATGAATTGCAAAAAGTTGGGTTGCAGGTACAACAGGTTATTAACAAGGCAAATGGAAGATAAATGGTTGGCCTTCATCGCTAGAGGAATTGAATTCAAGAGCAGGGAGGTCATGGTGTAAATGAACAAGGTACTGTGTGCAGTTCTGGACTCCATACTCGAGGAAGGATATACTGGCCTTGGAGGCAGTCCAGTGGAGGTTCACCAGGTTGATCCCAGAGATGAGGGGGTCAACCTACAAGAGAGACTAAATAATCTAGGATTATACTCACTTGAATTCAGAAGAATGAGAGATCTTATAGAAACATATAAAGTAATGAAAGGGATAGATGAGATAGAGGCTGGAAAATAGTTTTCACTGGTAGGTGAGACCAGAACTAGGGGATGCAGCCTCAAGATTTAGGGGAGTAGATTTAAGACGGAGATGAGGAAAAATTGTTTTTCCCCCAAGAGTAGTAAATCTGTGGAATTCTCTGACCAGGGAAGC
Organism: Narcine bancroftii; assembly: GCF_036971445.1. Classification (NCBI taxonomy): domain Eukaryota; kingdom Metazoa; phylum Chordata; class Chondrichthyes; order Torpediniformes; family Narcinidae; genus Narcine; species Narcine bancroftii. Next base: position 211,507,428 of record NC_091469.1, read on the forward strand.
AGTTGAGGCTATTTCATTAAACATGTTTAAGGTTCAGTTAGAGAGATTTTTACATAAAAAAGGAATTAAGGGATATGGGGAAAAGGCAAGGTAGGTGGAGTTGAGTCAATGATCAGATCAGCCATGATCTTATTGAATGGCAAACAGGCTCGACGGGCCAGATGTCTGACTCCTGCTCCTATTTCTTATGAGCTTGGCTCCAGATGGACAACCACTCTGAAGAAATGAGCACTGGAGCCCATTAACACACCAATCACAAAGGTATTCACCAAAAAAGGTGGAAAAATGGGATCCCTGAATCATATTCTCATTTTTCATACCCTACAATTTTTTTTAATGAATGATGGGCTTCAAAGAAACAATCACTTACAACTTGTCTGTAGGCTCAGTGAAGTGTTATGCTTCTGCCTTCCTTCTTTTAGATGGCCAGGAACTGCATCTTAGCCAAGAGGAGATAACTAAGTGATGTGACTGTGATGAAGGAACCTTGTGAACTGGCATTCATAGCCATCAGCTGACAGGTAGCTGACCCTTCATGTAGTGCAGACATTAGCTTGATGACAGGGATATCATGTTGATTCATCAGGCGTCATTGGCCCATGGTTCAGCCAAGTGGAGAAAGATGCTCTGTGCCAGAAAACCCACAGAACAAAGTTGCTGGATTCTGCTGCAGGGCAATCAGACGTTAGCTGTGTTGCAAGAAACCTGACAAAAAGACTGAATGGTATAAACACTTAAATGTATACTGCATTGGCAGATCTGCCAGATGTCATAAACAAGATTTCAAGGAGCATAAAGGAGTTAAGTAAGGAATAAAGTTACAGCAACTTGGAAGGGTGTTCTCCCTTCAAACATTGCACAGGCATTTTGAGAGAACCAGGAGCTCATCATTTGCAGCATAACAGCTTTGGTCAACTCCATTTCTACCACAGAGCAGTCTACTCGTGGATAATGCATTGGCTTCCAGCATTGCACCAGCAAAAGCAATGGTGTATCTATGTCATAAATTCTCCAGGTAGGGCATGGGCATATTTTGGTTGGGTGTGGGGCTTAAGAATGTTTTAGAGGGGCATAGGAATATTTTGGGAAGTAATTAAAAAGTTGGTTTGACATTTGTTGGTTACTGACCTCAATGATAGATTTTGTAATATAAAGGCAATGGATTTTCCCTCTTGGTTAACTCAGCCATTGCTGGTGGACTTAACTGAAGTTCCAGTGCAATACCAAGAGGTGTTATCTGAGTTGCAAAGTGGTGAATCTGTGAAAACTGTTCAAAGTGGCTGTCTATGAGATCAAAAATAAATACTCAAACTCAACTACTTTAGCAAGGGAACTATTGATACATTTTCCATTGTCTTATTTAGTAGAACGTGGCTTCAGTGCTGTTAGTGATTTGTTACAAGCTAAGAGAAACCGACTGGAAATTACAAAACATGGAGATTGAAGTTTGAAACTAACAAAATTAGTCCCTCAAATCAAAAATATCTGCAGCCAACATCAGGGGCGAGGTTCCCACTGAAGTGACGACAATTGTTAAATGTGTGTTTGAGACGGTTGACATATTGAGGTAGTAGTTGAATATGAAATATGTGTTCCAGTGTATTCCCAATTAAAACTTCTTTTGAATATATAAATTTTGTTCCACTAAAACTACATTTAAAAAAAAAAAGATTAAAGTGGGGCCTAGGGCCAAAAAAAGGTCGAGAACCATTGATCTAAGTGCTGTTGAATCTCAGATTTCTGATGTGGCTTTGGGTAGAGTTTGAAATGTCACAGCTGTACAGTAACCTGATTTTCAAAAGTTCATTTGAACTTCTGATAGAGAAGCAGTAGCCCTCAGGAGGATGTTGTCCCCAATGTTCGACTCTTCAGTACAGTTGCTGCTGCTTGCCAGGATGTATAATAAGTCTGTGCCATCAGGTGACAGAGCTCTTCAATCTCCCTCCAATGCAAATCAACAGTGATAAAGAGCTACTGATGGTCATTATCCTATGATGGCTGCAGATGATTAACTATCACAGAAAGTGCTAGTCAAAGGCAAATGGAACCATATAACAATTATAGCACCTACACCATTGGGCTGCTTGTTAACATTTGTAAGTTTCTATTTCTGGAAAATGATTAAATTTAAACCAAGTAGTCCCTGAGAAAATCAGCACCAGACAAGAAATAAGATGAGAACCCTGGCAGCCAACTCTCAGGGCAAGAATAAACTCCAGAGGGTTGTCAACTCTGCCTTGTGACATCACAGGCATCAGATTTCACTCCATCGAGGACATCGACATGTCTTAAAAAAAGCACCCTCCATCCTCAAAGACCCCCACCACCCAGGCCAGGCCCTCTTCACTCCGCTACCATCGGGGAAAAGGTACAGGTGCCTAAAGACGAGCACTCAGCGGCACAAGGACAGCTTCTTTCCCCGCTGCCATCAGATTCCTGAATGGACAATGAACCAAAGATACTGCCTTACTTTTCATGCACTGCTATTTTTATTTTTTATAGTAATGTTGTAAGATGGTTATAATTTGAATTTTGGCTCTATGATGTCGCTGCTGTAAAACACCAAATTTCATGGCTTGTTCATGACAATAAATCGTGATTCTGAATTTGAGCACAAAGAATGATATTTATTGAAATCATAGCCTGATCAATTGCTGATCCTTTTCACGGAAAGAAGCTGCCCCATGATTCCTCATCCCAATTTTCTGTGAATATTATTTTTTTAGTCAGCTCTGTTGTGCTCAAAATTTTGATTATTAAAAGAAATCACTTCCTCTTGCAAAGGGTTTATGGGTAAATTGCAGGAGACAGTAGACAACCCTGCCTGACTCTGTTTCCCACCCATTGATTTGGACTGCATTACGGATGTCCATGTGGATCAGTTTAGTCCAATTTGGGATTCCCTCCCTAAAGCCCATTTTGGAGAGTATGTCCATCATGTATGTGTGCAATATCTGGTCAAAAGGCTTCTCCTGGTCCAAAAGCTGAAAGTATCTTGGAGCAGTGTGAGGCTGTCAGAAATTTTCCTGCCTGGTACCTTGCTGGTTTGGACTGGGTGGATCACCTTCGCCAAGGCAAACTTAACTCGATTGGTGATGGTTTTGGAAAGTATTTTGTAGTCCATGTTGAACAATGATCTGGGTCTCCAATTCCTGATATTCTCCCCCTTCCATTTGAAGATGAAGGTGATGATGCCCTTCCTCATGGGGATTGACATGCCACCTGCAAAGTACATAGCACTGTGTACTTCTAGCAGGTCCAGGGCCCACCCAATCCCACAATGCCGTGTACAGCTGTTGTTTCCAGAAGTTTTTACTTGACCCAAAGGAATGGATGGAATTGATTATCACCCCCAGAGTAATTGGCTGGTCCACACTCTCCTGCTTGCTGTCATCTATGACCTCTGTGATAGAGGAAAGGAGGATTTCAGATTTATTGTTAGAGTCCATACATCACATCACATACAACCCTGAGATTATTTTTTCCTGCAGGCAGGCAGAATTACCACTTATTGGTAGTGCAAAAAAAACTGTACCCAATATACACATGTAAATAAATAAACAAATGTAAACATACTGATTGTGCAATACAGAGAAGAAACAACAGTGATAAAGTGCACAAGTAAGAGTCCTTAAATTAGTCCTTGAATGAGTTTGTCATTGAGGAGTCTGATGGTGGAGAAGTAGCAGCTGTTCCTGAACCTGGTGGTGCGAGTCTTGTGGCCCCTAGACCTCTTTCCTGATGGCAACAGTGAGAACAGAGAGTGTGCTGGGTGGTGTGGGTCTTTGATGATTGCTGCTATTCTTCGATGGCAGCATTCCCTGTAGATATTCTTGGTGGTAGAAAGGCACTTGCCTGAGATGTCCTGGGCTGTGTTCACTACCTTTTGCAGGGCTTTACCTTCAGGGGTATTGGGGTCCCCATACCAGAAGATGATGAAGCTGATCAGTACCCTTTCAACCACATCTCTGTAGAAATTTCTCAGGGTTTCCAATGTCATACAAAACCTTCGCAAACTCCGGAGGAAGTAGAGGCGCTGATGTGCTTTCTTCACGTTGCCATTCTGGGAGGCCATTCCGTCTGCAGCTTTAGTGTTGTACAGTTCAGTATCGAAGCATTTGCCAATCCTCTGCATGCCTGTCTGCGAGGATGCGACTGAGCTGTCGTCTTCCTTAAGGCTGTGCATCACTGAGTTCCCTCCATGGATCTTTTGGAGGAAGAAGCATATCTCATCCTGCTCCACTGTGCGGACTCTGGATTGGAAGATAATCTTGCCAGCTCTTCACTTCTCAGAATTCCTCTCTCATATCCACCTCTCTCGACTGCAGAAGGAGGAACTTCTGCAGGTCCGTCTTGAGTTAGCTTAGTTCCCTCTTTGTACTTGATCTCTGAAATACCCTGAGGATAAAGAACCTCTTGGTCGCTTCCCACCAGTTCACTGGGGAGTCAAAGAACAGTTCCATGGTTCTCCAACCAGAGTAATCCCTCTTTAGTCTGTCGATGTTTTCCAGTGGCAGCAACTTTATAATTATCTTCCACATTCCCCTGCCTGCCTTCTACTCCTCCTGCAGATGACGATTTAACCGAGACTGGGTTAAGCAGTCTGATCTCAACCAGGTGGGCTGTGACTGTGCTCCACTAGCAGGGCTGCTGAAGGTGTTGCACAGCAGTGCGTCCTTTACTGTCCTCATCAAGAGTCTGGAGGAGTTGCTAGGTCTGCTGCGGTGCCACCAATCCTCCAGTCACATCTATAATGCAGTTGAAGTCATCGGCCAGCCACAGTGGGAGCAGCTGGGTAACGGCTACCGCCTAGCACTGCACAGGCGAGGCATACTTATTGATCAGCCAAAGCACAATGCTGCTGTGTTTTACATCCTTCAAGAGGAGACATCCCTTGATCACCTTCTTAATCTTGGTGATTACAAAGTTGCCTCCTCGCAGCAAGGTACCCAGACTGGATGCACGAAAATCGTCCCCCTCAGCAACCCATACAGACAACCCGTGGGGCCACCATTGCAACCAACTTTAATATTTCTGGAAGTGTGGCAGCCCACACTTCTGTACAAAAATCACATCTGCTTTGACTTTGACAAGGTACGACAAGGTGATTACACATTGCTCAGTGTGTTTGACATTGTGCACATTGAGGTTTGCAATTTAAATTTCCATTTTTGAATTTGAGTCTCCAGTTCAAAATCTTTACAGTCTACTATCAATCAGCCAGTCTGTCCCTTCACTTTGATGATCTGCAGCAGTGATTTCATGCTTAGGAACAGGGGTGATCTTCCTCTGGGTGTAGGGTCACCTCGGGTGTGTGGGGTGGAGGGAGATCCAGCTGTGTGCCTGCTCCTCCGTCTCCTGGCTGGCTTATATTTTCTTTCTCCCGGAGCTGGGGGTTCCCATCCATCTGGGGCATCTTCTCTGCCTTTGACCGGGGCTCATGCTGGCTTCATCCTTGGATTCTCTTGGCTTCTCTTTTTCACCTTGACCATTTTCTTCCCATCCCTTACAGTGTCATTTGTCGGTACCGTCTGTTGAGCTTTTTTGAGCTTGTTAACCTCACAGGGAATGGTGATGTTGGCCATTTCCCCTCTTATTGCCCATGCAGAGGTGGCTTCACATTTTGGGCAGTCTCTGTAGAGGTGGTCTGCTTCACAACACAAGTTGCAGCACTTGATCTCCACACAATCCTTTGTCTGGTGGTCATCCTGCTTGCATTTCTTACAGAAGACTGCGCTCCATTGGGCCGCCACATGCTCAGGTTTATTGTAGTTACTGTGGACTGTCCAGACCAAGTACCCAAGGTTCCTTCTAATGCTGAACACTGAGTGGGGAGTGAATGATGGCCCTTTGCTCAGCTTCACTTTCACTTGCCTGTTTCTGGTCCAGATTCCAAATATATCTTTGACGTCCACACGGGTCCCTATCTCCTGTACATAACAGCCCAGGAAGGTGAGCATGTCCTCTGCTGGGATGAATATGTGCACCGTTATCACTCATTCCTTCTGCCTTGGAAGGGTGAAGTGTGGCTGCACCTTGAATAGCAAAAGTGAACAATTATACCACACTGAGAACGAGGGGAAAGATGATAAAATAGAAGAGTTTTTAGCTAAAATTGAACTGCCGAAATTGCAAGAAGAGGAACAAAACAAACTGATAAAACCATTTGAAATAGAGGAAGTACAGGATATATTTTTAAAAAAGCTGCCAAACAATAAAACACCTGGAGAGGATGGATTCCCAATAGAATTCTATAAAACATTTAAAGAGTTATTAATTCCTCCTCTCCTGGAAGTAATGAACCAGATAGAAGAAACACAAAACTTGCCAGATTCATGTAAGACACCAATAATTACAGTCATTCCAAAGACGGGGAAGGATCCATTAACACCAGCATCATATAGACCTATATCTCTACTTAATTCAGATTATGAGATAATAGCGAAATTATTAGCATACAGAGTGGCCGATTGTGTACCAAAAATAGTAAAACAAGATCAAACTGGATTTATTAAGAAAAGACGAACAACGGATAATGTCTGTAAACTTATTAATCTAATTCATGCAGTTCATTGAAATAAGAAGCAAACAGTGGCTCTTGCTTTAGATGAAGAAAAAGCCATTGACAGAGTAGAATGGAATTATTTATTTAAAGTATTACAGAGGTTCAATCTATCAGAAAAATATATTAATTGGATTAAAGCATTATATAATGGAAATTAAGTAAGTCAACTAGACAGGGATGTCCATTATCCCCCTCATTGTTCACTTTAACAATAGAACCATTGGCAGAAGTAATAAGAACAGAAAATAAAATAAAAGGGATAAAAATAAAGGAGGAGTATGGAATCAGTTTATTTGCAGATGACATCATAGTATATTTAACAGAACCAGAAATATCAATAAAAGAATTATATAAGAAATTGAAGGAATATGGAGAAATATCCGGGTACAAGATCAACACAAATAAAAGTGAAGTGATGCCAATGAGTAATGCGGATTATACAGAATTTAAAAAAGAATCACCATTTGAATGGCAAACACAAGCAATCCGTTACCTAGGTATTAGGTAATTAATAACTTAAGCCACATGTACAAACTAAATTATCAGCCACTAATAAAGAAATTGCAGGAAGACTTAGAACATTGAAAAGAAATACCTCTAATGTTGATAGGGAAGATAAATTGCATTAAAATGAATGTCTTGCCAAGGATACAATACTTATTTCAATCGTTGCCAATTCCCTTAACAGAAAAAAGTCTTTAATGAACTGAAGAGAGTAATAAGGAAATTCTTGTGGAAAGGGGAGAAACCAAGGATAGCGTTAAATAAATTAACAGAATGGTACAACCAAGGTGGTTTGCAGTTACCAAACTTTAAAAATTATTATAGAGCAGCAGACAAGGGAAAAACCAGACTGGACTAAGATAGGACAAGATAAAATAGGGGAGAAGGTACCAGAACATATACTTTATAAGTGGGATGAAAAGCTGCTGCAATATAAAAGCTCACCAGTATTGCATTATTTACTTAATATATGGAAGAAAATCCACTTAGAAAAGAAAAAAAAAATGAATTATCAAATACCAAAATTGTTATTGACACAAAACCCACTAATCCCTTTTACAATAGATAACCTTTCTTTTAGAGAATGGGAGAGAAAAGGAATCAAAAGAATAGAAAATTGTTTTTTGGGAAATAATTTATTAACATTTGAACAATTGAAGTACAAATATGGAATAACTCATGCTACAATGTTTGCACATCATCAACTGAAAGCTTATTTGAAGGATAAATTAGGAAACAGCTTGAGATTACCAGAGGGAAGCAGCTTTGAATATGTGATTACAGACACAATGATAATTGAAAGATTTATAACAAACATGTACATTAAGCTGCAAGATAAGATGATGAAATAAGTTATAAACCTAAACAAAAGTGGGAAAAGGATTTAAACATAAAGATAAAAAATGAAACATGGGAAAAGTTGTGTTCCAGAACTATGAAGGATATATTAAACACAAGGTTATGCATGATACAGTATAATTGATTACACAGGATATATATCACGCCTCACAAGTTAAACGAATGGGATCTAACGTTATCAGATAAATGTTTTTGCTGTAAGAAGGAAATGGGAACAACAGTACATGCAATTTGGGTATGTAACAAAGTGAAAATGTTTTGGGAAGATCTAAATCAGATATTAAATAAAATAAATAAAATCCCAATAAATAACATACCAAAAAATCCAGAGATCTTTCTTCTAAGTAATATAAGTAAGGAATTAGGCCTCAAATTGGATAAAGTGCAAAAAAGATTTATTATGATGTCCTTTTCCTCACATTTGTAGCATTCCATCATGACTTTCCAGATGAAGAGGTCCCAGGAAAACAGGGAACTTTTGCTCACTGCCACTCTGATGGTGTTCTGCATTCCTTGTTGGGTTTGCTGCCACAGCTATCCTTGGTTGCATGGATAACTAACATTTCATGCCTGAACACTTTTTCAGGGTAAACATATAGAGCCAACCTTTTGGGTTGAGCACTTCTTTTCTCCAAAAATGTACTTTATTCACAATAAATAATTAACAAAACAAGAAAACCGTTCAAAATATTTTCATTCATAATGTCAGTCATATCTAATTATTCTCATCAATGTACACTTTACATACATCGTTACCACAATTGTGACACCTTGTCATTTCTACACATTGTCATTAGACATAACTTTTCGAGAAAAAAATTATTTACAAACAAGAAAAAAGTTAGTCTTTTTATGTTCATAATGTCAGTCATATCTAAGCATTCTCATCAATGTACATTGTTATATTGTTACAAATGTTCTCTCAATGCCCTGTTACCACCATAGTGGCTCATTGTCATTTCTCTTCTCTCTGTTAGTTGAGGGTCTTCCACTCAGTTTCAGCCCCTCAGTCCCGGGTAATGGGAGGACTCCAGACTGTGGTCCTTCCTCACAGCATTGGTTGCACCAAGACTAAGTGTGTCCCTCAGCATGTACTTCTGCAGCCTGGAACACGCCAGTTGGCAGCATTCTCAGACCAACATCTCCGTGTGCTGAAAGATCAGCAGGTTTCAGGCAGACCAAAGAGCATCTGTCACTGGTCTTCCAGCAGTTCTGGATCTCAGATTCGGAATGCGTCCCCGGGAACATTCCGTAGAACAGAGAGTCGTCTGTCACGCTGCTGCTGGAGATGATTTATGACTTGGACCCTTGCATCCTTTTCCACATGGTCTTTAGGAACTGCATTCAGCAAAGTCAGTCTCCTCCACAGCCAACTCGAGGACAACATGTGTGGAGGGTAATGTTCTAGTTGTACAGGAAGGATCTCACTGGGAGGGTGTCTCTCACTGCCAGCTAGGCCAAATCCTGGTGCTTGTTGGTGAGCCCTGGAAATGAGGCATTCTGCCAAATGATCTGGAAAGCCACCCCACCAGCTCTATTGAGCCCTCATCTTTCAGTTTCTGCAGGACATTCTGTCCTGACCACTGCCTGGTGGCCTTGTGGTCGAAGGTGTTGTTCTAGTAAAAGGTTTCCATGAAGGATAAGTGGTGTTGCAAAGTCCAGCTGACTGGGATATTGTGCAACAACAGGGCCAGGCCTATCCTTCGCAAAACCTGGGACAGGTAGAACCTCAGCATGTAGTGGCACTTGGTGCCCTTGTACTTTTATGCAGCCACACATAAAGATGGTCATCAGGTATGTTGGGTATGGCCTTGACCCCATTTTTTGGCAACTTGTACGTGACCCTTCTTTGGACCCTATCCATTTTAGACTCCCATATGAATGCGGAAACAGCTCTGGTAACTGCCAGGGCGGAACTGCAGGGGATGGGCCACACCTGCCCCATATACAGCAGTACCGAGAGCACCTCACTCCTGAAGACCAGGTTCTTCCCCATTAATGAGAGGGAGTGCCGTGCCCATAGACCCAATTTTCGGTGAACCTTTGCAATCCTCTCCAACCAATTCTTGCTGCATACTCATCCTCTCCAAATTAGATGCCGCCCAGCACCATCAGGTAGTAAGATCTGATTGTGAAGTGGATAGTGGTCCGGTCAGGCCAGTTACTGAAGAGCAGGGCTCTTCTTCTGGTTTACCTTGGCGCCTGATGCGAACTCAAAATGCCCGCATATGCTGGTCGGTCTCAGACTGATCGTGCATCTGACAGAAGACGTCAATGTTATCCATAAACAGGGAGGCCTTGAGCTGAGTGCCTTTGCTGCCTGGCAACATCACTCCACTTATTCCCTCATCCTTCCTGATGGATTCGACAAAGGACTCTATACAACACAAAAATAAGACTGGAGAAGTGGGCAGCTGTGCCTAACTCCAGACTTGATGGGGAAGCTATCTATTTCCCACCCATTGATTTGGACTGCACTACAAATGTTTGTGTCGAGCAGTTTAATCCAATCTGGATTCCCTTCCCAAAGCCCATTTTGGAGACCACATCCATCATGTATGTATGCAATATCTGGTCAAAAGCCTTCTCCTGCTCTATGCTGACCAGGGAGGTGTCCACCCCTTTGTCTTGCACATAGGTGATGGTGTCCCTGAGCAGTGTGAGGCTGTCAGGGATCTTTCAACCCAGAACCGCGCAGGTCTGGTCTGGATGGATTACTTGCCCCAGGGCAGACTTAACTCTATTGGCGATGGTCTTGGACAGGATTTTGTAATCTACATTGAGCAATGAAATGAGTTTCCTATCCTTGATATCCTCCCTCTCCACCTTTGTTTGTAGATTAGGGTGATGATACCCTTTGTCATGGAGTCTGATATGCTTCCTGCCAGGACCATAGCTTTGTATATTTCCAGCAGTTCTGGACTCATGCCGTATTGCAGAGGCATGTACAACTCACCTGGTAGTCTGACGCTTCTGGGAATCTTATTGACCCAAAGGAATGAATTGAGTCCGTTAGCACCCCAGGGTAATTAACTGATCCAGACATTCCCACTTGCTGTTGTCTAAGACTTCCATGATAGAGGACAGGAAGTTTTGGGAGGTCATTTTCTCTGTAGCCATAGAGTCATGCAGACATACCAATCCTCATCTTCCTTAAGGCTGTGGATCACAGAGGTCCCTCTGCGTACTTTTGAATAAGTAACTTGAGCACATATCATCCTGTTCCAATGTGCAGACTCTGAATGAATCGCAAGGCCTGCTGGCTCTTCACCACTTGGAGTTCCTCCTTCACATCCACCTCTCTTGACTTCAGAAGGAGGAGTTGCTGCAGGTCAGTCTGGAGTTGGGTCAGTTCCTGCTGTCTCTGTCTTGCCCTCTGAACACATTTGAGGAGAGAGAACTGCTTGATGTTCTCAAAGAAGTCAAAAAAGGTTTTCACAGTTCTCCAATCAGCATAGTCCTTTGTTTGTTCCTTTACATTCTCTGGGGTCAGCAGCTGGATATTTACCTTCCGTATTTAGCTTCGACATTCCCCTGATTGCCTTCTGGTCCTCCTGTAGGTGACTGGAGGTGTGAAGGAAGCAGTAGTTAGAGAAGAACACTGGCGTGATGTTGGTGGTTCTGACTGTGACACCCTTCGACATGAAGACAAAGTCTATCTGGGATCAGATTGAACCGTGCGATCTTCACCAGGTGGGCTGAGGCTGTGCTCCACCTGCAGGGTTATTGAAGGCATTGGACAGCTGTGCATCCTTTTCTGTCTCCATCAGGAGTCTGGAGGAGCTGTCCAGTCTGCTGTCGGCACTGCCGGATTGTCCAGCCACATCGATGATGCAGTTGAAGTCACCAGCCAGAACAAGTGGCCTGGATGTCACCAGCAATGATGGGAGCTCCTGGAAGGTGGCCAGTCTCTCACTCTGCATGGGAAAAGCATACATACTGATCAACCAGAGTGGGGTGATGGGGTACTTAGGGTCCACCACGAGGAGACATCCCCCAACAACCTCCCTAACCTCAATAATTGCAAAGTTGCCTTTCTGCAGCAAGATCCCCAGACCGGAAACACGATAATCGCTCTCCCCCCCCCCATCATACCAACAATCCACGGGGCTACCATCGCGACCATCTCTGATAGTTTTGGAGGTGTAGCAACCCGCACTCCTGTACTAAAATCACATCTGCTTTGACTCTACCAAGATATTTTAAAGTGCCTTTGACACTGGCCACGTTGAGAGTCATATAGTTAATCTCTATTTTTTATTCATAAGAGTCCACAGTTCGCAATCCTTACATTCCAGTTGGTGTCCATCAGCCCGAGCCCACTTTCCCCCTGCTTTGATGACCTTCAATACTAATCGAGGGTTCATGAACAGGGTGTGATCTTCCTCTGGGAGTGGAGTCTCCTCAGGCAGTCACTGGTGGAAGATCTGGCTGTGCTTCTGCTCCTCCACTTCTTGGTTGGTAAGTATTCTTCTCCTGTAGCTGGGGATCCACGGCATCTAGACTGCTCCCGTTCACCCGGGGCCGCGGGCTGTTGTTCACAGCCTCCCGGGGCTGCGGGGGTGGTGGGGGGGGTGATCTCTGGGTTCGGTATCTTTTACCGTTCTGCTTAATTGTAATCTGTTTTCTTGTTCTCTTTCCTTGCCGTCCTTATGCTTCCTTTGTCGGCATCCGGTGCTTCTGCCGGCTTCCTCCTCATATGCCGAGACTTTGGCTTGCACCTTGACTCTTTTCTTCTCCCCTGCTTTCTGGTTTCTTTCTTGGGGTTTCTTTCTTTTTCCCTCCGCAGCTCCCTCCTCCATCGACTCTGCTTCCTCTGAGGGGCCTCCAGACTTATGGTTGGGGTTTGAGGGTTGGATGTGCTTGGGGTTTCCTTTCTACCCCGAACTTGGTCTCTGTCATGGTCTCTGAAACTCTGGGGGTTGAGGGATTGTTGACCTCACTGGGAGTGGTAATGTTGCTTGTATGCCCCCTTGTTGCCTCTGCATAAATGTTTATGTGTTTTGGGCAGGTCTGATCAAGGCGGCTATCTTCCCCACACAGGTTGCTGGACTTGTTCTCTCAGTCTTTGCTCTGGTGGCCTTCCTACTGACAGTTTTTTGCAGATGACTGCACTGGATTGGGTCACCACATGTCCTGGTTTGTTGCAATACCTGCCCACTCTGTGCTGTCCAGCATAGAGCAGGTATCCACAGAGTAGTTTCAATTTGTTGATAAAACAGATGAACATTTTGCACAACAATGAATTCCAAGGCATTTACTGTATGATAGAGACACGAAGATATATAGAGATATAAAAGGTATTTAAAGAGAAACAAAAATTCAAATAAAAAATTCTCATGCTTCCTTCACATCTTGTAGAATGAAAGAAAGCCATTAGCCTGGGTGGATATTATGACATATTATATCATAGTCACTATGGCAACACTATAGACAATAGTTCTCTTAAAGAGACAGGCATGAAATTAACTAAGAATCAAAACACAAGGTTTTAACCTTTACATACCCTCCAATGACAAACACGAGGGCCATGGATGATGGTCCCTTTGCTTTCCTCTCAGCTTCACCTTCACTTGCCATTTACTGGTCCAGTTACAAACATGAATGACTTTGTCATCCACGCAGGTCCCTGTCCCCTCAACTTAATGGCCAAGGAAGGTGAGCACATCCACAACTGAACATGGATTGAACACGTGCCCCGCTATCACTCGTTCCTTCTGCATTGGAAGCGTGAAGAGTGGCTGCACCTGTGAAAGATTCTATTTTGGAGTTATCCAGAAGCAACAAATATTAAGAAAAACACATCTTTATTAAGGCTTATTTTAAAAGAGGCACAATCTTGGCTTATTAAGAACAAGACAGGGCTCTCAGTCTACCAAATTATCATTTAAATTAACTATTCAAAGCCACTTCTTCAATGAATTGTTCAACAAGTTTACAGGAATATTAACAACTTAGAGTGACCCGATAGAACCTGTTCCCATTTGATAGCGATCTGTCAAGATTACTATAGAAGGCGTACACTTCTCATCTCGGAATCAAGACATGAATTTCCATTTGAACTTGAGCAAAAGTTCCTTTTCCTTTGTGAATCTTAAGAACTCAATTAATTCCTGAGACTTCTGATTTACATGTGTTAATTAAATCTTGAAACTCATACAGATGTCAAAGTATTAAAGACAAAAACTCCTTGACAGGATTTCATCTGTTTGTAAAATATGAAATTTGACCCGTATTGACTGTACATGTGAATGACAGATTGATGCCAATCACTTACATTTCTTTAGAAAGGGTATATTGCTTGGTGTTAGCAAGGAACTGTAACAAATAAACTTAAAATTAATTCAAAGAAATATGCTCATCAATTGCAAGAGATCTGCCACCAAAATATGACATAAATACCTGTGCTGTGATCTTTGAATGAGATTCAATATTGACAAGGGTTACATTGTCTACTTGACATCAATATTCCTTCTTTCCCATCAGTGTTTTGTGTTTTGTATGTTCTGTGGTTCTCTGTGAATTTTTCTTTTTGACAGCACGGACTATCACACCTTGAAAAGTGAGAGTGGAACCACATTCCCTGGACTCCCAAAGCAACCTCTGCCATCCTGCTGGGATCTTGAATAGCACATCGAAGTGACTGTCGTCCCTGACATCCTGGAGACAGGACATACCCTTTGCCTCAAATTTGAGGCACTTCATCAGGACCTTGCGCACTGAGAGGTCCCGGGAAGACTGCCATCCTTCGCTAAGGTCCTTCACTGCCAAACTGACAGTGTTGCAGAAGCTGAGTGCTGCTGAAGGAGAATTTCCTGTTGCAGCCATCCTCGTGGAGCTGGTGGGGGTGGGCTTACAGCTGGAGAGGGTGATAGATCGGTCCTCCAATCTGCATAGATTCACCCCTGCATCAGCAGGCCAGCTCACACCAGCTGTTCCCAAATGTCCTCTTGGGTGTCTTCCTCTTCTGTCATCTTTTGTGATGCCCCTCAATTCTCACAGATCCAGTTGATCTTTGCCAAAAGTGATGGTATACCAGCCAGATTCTTTGTAATCTGGTACCGTTGCTCCTTGTGCAGACTAACCTGCTGATTTCTCTTTAATATATTTACAGCCATCCCTTATTGAAATAAAGGTAGAAATAAAACGTTTCAGCTTTACAGTATATTTTGCATTTGAGCATGAAGAAATACTTGTTTGGCTGGTTGCGACAAGGTTAACAACACCTTTACAGCGCCAGTGATTGAAACTGGGGATCTAATCCCACTCTCTCCATAAGGAGTTTGTACGTTCTCCCCCTATTTGCATGGATTTTCCCCGGGGGCTCCAGTTTCCTCCCACCATTCGAAATGTACCAGGGGGTGTAGGTTATTAAGGTGTAAATGGGGCTCCACAGACTCGTGGGCCAAAATGGCCTGTTGCCGTGCTGCATGTCTCAATTTAAGCAACACCAATCTCCAGATGGAAATCTAAATCTGGAGGTGTACACTTAATGTGCTCTTGCACATTAATGTGCTTTTTGATCAGAATTATTTTTGCGGAACATAAATACTTAAAGTATTCAAAACATTAAGATAAGCTTCTTCTATTTTGACTTTGGAGAAAAATATATTTTGCTTTCCAGATGAGCAAATGGTCATATTGACATGCAGAAAAATAGTCTTGCGAAGAGCAATATACTTTAGGCAGTTAAGAATTGAATGACAAACTCCTTTAAAGGTCACAGCACTTCTTTGCTTATAAGAAGAAAGGGTTACCAATGTTTTTGGGCTGGTCAGACTTGAGGGAAAATATGCACAATTGTGTTTCTGTACTGCATATGTCATGATGAATGATGGGGTGGGGAGGGGGGAACTTCCTTTGTCCTTAAGTTTCCAAGATATCATATTCATAAGGTTCTCACTGCTGTTTCCCATTGTGTGCAGGTAGTTGACCAAATAGACCATCTTACCTGTGATCTCCAACTGGAAGAGGAAATGACTGACAGCTCCAAGACCGACACTATAAACAGCACCTCAAGTAGTACGACTGCCTCAAGCCTGGATAAGGTCAAAGTGCACTCAGTTAGATCAATATGTAAAACAACGGTGACTTCGTCAGCAATCTTAACAGTACTAAAGAAGGCTAATCCCCCACCTCTGCCACCACGATTAACATCCATCCGGCGTGAGGATCCTTGCAGGCCCATTTACTGCTCCAACCCTCTGAGGACCAACGGGGCCTTGCTTCGTAACAGTGCAATATTGTGTAAGACAAATAAAATGCCAAATGGAGATGTATGTTGTCTCCCTGGTAGCAATCCAGAAAAATTGCAAAACCAGCCACCAGTGCCCAGAGTCGATAAAAACAAATATCAACAGGTCACAAGGGAAAGAGTTCGGTTTAATGAGGAGATTCAGTATCACGGCTACTGTCCAGATTGTGATGTTCGGTATGACATGAGAAACAGGGATGTGCATTTGCATGGTGAATTTAGTAATGTAAAAGGAAAATCACCTCACCAGTGCCCTCCCCTTGAAAATGGAGAACCATGTGGTAACTTTAGTACTAATTTTTCAAACATAAATGCTAAAATCACACCTCCGCAGACTGCTCCAAAGCCCCAAAAGACTATTCTGAGGAAATCAACAACCACAACAGTTTGATGCAAGGATCCTGGAAACTTTTTTTGTATCCTAATGAATTGAGCACTTTCTAATCAAGCAATAAAGAGCCAAGACACATTTACCCAGTGTTCTCCAGAGAAGTGTTCGAGAACAAATCATGGTAAGATTATTTCTTTTAAAACTTTTTCATGGCAATGTGGAGATTGAATGATGTATTCTACATAGTGCATTAGCTGCTTTACAACCGTAAAACTATAAATGTTTTGAAGCAGTGGTGTGGCTCCTGATAGACCTTGTATAAAAAAATTGTGTTTTGCTACCCTAAAGATAATTGCCTCTTTCTTAATACCTGCATTGATTCACGTTACAAGTCTTGGTTGAGGTTTATCAGTTTATGCAAATTAATATTCTGATCGAATCAATTGTGTTTGTTAAAATGGACTGTATAAATGAAAGATTATTTCATTTTTAAGATGGGATTAAATTAGCAATGCTCTCAGTAACCTACAAAATATCGGCAGACTGGAGTATGCACATTGATCGCTTTTGAAATGTGGATTCATTTAGAGTGAAATGGAAATTTTTATTCAACATCCAGTAGAACACTTCAGCATGGAAAACAGGCCATTCAGCCCTTCGGGTCTGTGCTGACCACTGTTCGGCTCATCCCACTGACCTGCTCCCACTCCATAACCTTCCATGCCGTTCCCATCCATGTATCTATCCATTCTTTTCTGAAAACTTACAATTTAGCCTGCATTCACCACATCAGATGGCAGCATATTCCACACTCCCACCACTCTCTGAGTGAAGAGCTTCCCCTTAATGTTCCCCCTAAACCTTTCCCCCTTTCAGCTTAAAACTGTTCATCTCTCCCAATCTCAGTGGAGAAAACCGACTTGCATCCATTCTGTCTATACCTCTCATAACCTTGTAAACCTCTCATAATCAATATGATCTAATTAATCCAAACTGCAAAATAAATTACACTGTTACATTATAGCAGTTGCATCTACAAACATCTGTTTGTAATTGTTCCAATTTTAGACACTTTAATCTTCTTGAAACATTTTCATTGAGGGAAATATTTCAGAAAGAGAAGTAAATGGATTTTGACTGTTGAAATATTTTGTTTAAGCATAATGTTCTGTGTTCCATCTTTGACAATTTATCCTGCGATTGTTTTAGTTATCTTGCAGCTTTTTTTAAATGGGAAATACAACCATGGTGTATTAGATAAATGCAGATAAAATAAATTGTTTTTTTTTATACTGTAATTGATTGAAAGTACAAAAAGCAGGATAATTCACCCTTTCCATTTTAGGGGTCAGTCACTGCAGAGACATCCTGATAAAATTGTATGTAAGTTGTCAACAGTGCAATATTTATTAGAAATTATATTCCAAACAGATGTAATCTGCATAAATCTTTAACTAATGTGTGGCTAGATTAAAACATAGACAAACTGTGGACGGCATTAACCTATTTAGTTTGCATTGCCTCTTTTTTTCCACATGCAATATTTCACAAATAAATGAGTCTAAATCAGTGGAAATTCAAGGAAAGTGAAATGCCAATTAAGGGAAAAGGTCAGTCGTCCACGAGAATTACACAAGAACCAGAAACCAATTGATAACCAAATGCAGAAATGATGACCAAAAAGTATTTCAGTGGCATGGTTGGTGTAACAGTTGGCTCAATGCCTTTACAGCACCAGCAATTGGGACTGGGGTTCAAAACCCATGCTCTCAGTGAGGAGTTTGTACATTCTCACTGTGTCTGGGTGGATTTTCCCCAGGGGGGGCTCCAATTTTCTCCCACTGTTCGAAACATACCAGGGTTGTAGGCTAACGGGGTATAAATTAGGCGGCAAGGACTTGTAGGCCAAAATGGCGTATTATAGTGCTGTACTTCTCTAAATTTAAATAAAGAAAAATAAATGTATTTAGATTTATAAAATAACTAACTACATAAGAAAAACATCAAGGGTTGCCCATTGAGGCCCTAATACATGCAAATTCAACAAGAATATCTTTCTTTTGTATGCAATCAATGGATCAATCACAGTGATCTAGGGTAAGACATTTTAAAAATTCATTCTCCTCTGGGTGACAAAATGTCTTCACAATTTATACCTGAATTGTCATCTCCTTATTTTGAAACTGTAACCCCAAGTTATAGATATCTCAGCAAGAGAAACACTAATCCTACAAGCCCTCGCAGTATTCTTAATAATTCAATGAGATAATTTCTTCTAAGTTCTTGAGAACATAGATCTGATCATAATAATGACCATGTGCTTATTGTCACACACAATAACGTACAATGTACATAAACACCAAAATTCTTACTTGCTACATCCAAACAGGTACTCATAAAGAAAAAAAAAAGAGACATGAAATACATATATATTCACAGTATCCTAGTGCAAAAATGTGGCCTGCAATTAGTGCAGACTGTCCTTTTATGCTGTGGGAGAAGTCCATGATCAGTTTACCTAGGGGAGGTTCAAGAGTCTGGGAAATAAATTGTTCTTGAATCTAAAGGTACTAGCTTTCAGGGTTCTGTCACTCCCGACTGAAGGTAGCAGTGAGAAGAGTTTGTGACCAGAGTGATGGTGGTCCTTTATGATGTCAGCTGTCTTATTGAGGCACCACCTCATGTAGATGTCTGCAATGGATGGGAGGCCAGTGCCTGTTTGATTTCTCATTCTTGCCTCAAAAAACACACAGCGTTCCAACCCTGAAATAAGTCTGGTGAAAATCCACTGCACCCCACCATAACATGTACAGCCCCCTTTAATTAGGGAGACAATATTCTTGAAGTGGTTTCTTTCATAAATACAGTAAGATATTCATACCTTTAAACTCAAATGCTTTTGCAATAAAGGCCAACGTACATTTTTCTTCTCTAATTGCCAGATGCACCTGCACCTTAGCTTTTAGTGATTTATGCACAGGGATATCCAGGTCTCTTGTGAACATCTTTCGTGGAACTGGATAACTTTGTACTTACCATATTGTACACCATTTGTCACGTTGTTTCTCAAACACTTAGCGTGTTGTCTAAATCAGCAAGAAGTTCCTTTATATTCCCATTACTACCACATTTCTACCTTATTTTGAATATGGAAAGTTTGCATTTTAACACCTCATGGATACAAATTGTAAATAACTGAGTCCAAGGACAGATCCCTCTGATAACTTACTGGCCAAAGGCTGTCAACCAAGAACGTCCCATTCATTCCTACTCTTTGTTTTTTTTTAATCTATTAATGGACTCTCAATCTACATATTTTCCTGAGTTCCGTGTGTTCAAATCTTGAACATCAACCTTCAATGCAAAACCTGAATAAGTGCCTTCTGAAAATCCGATACTAAACTTGTAACTCATGTGTTCACCTTAATTTACCCACCAGATAGGCCCTCACATAACTTCAGTACTGTAATTGTACACAATCTCCCTTTCATATTAAATTTCCTCAATTATATCATGTTATTTTCTGGGTGTCTTCATGTTAGACGTTTACAGATTCCAGCTTTTTCCCAACTACTGATATCAAGCTAACGGCTTGACAGTTCTTTGTTTTCTCTCCTGCTCCTTTCTCAAGCAGAGAGGTCACATTTCTGACCCTCCTGCTTACAGGAAACATTTCAGAATCTATAGAATTTTGGATAATAATAACCAGCTGTGGCTGTTAAATTAACACTCTGAGCTGAAGACCCTCGTGTCCTCAGAATTGATTCGCTTTCGGGTTCATTAACGTTCTGAGCAATATTTCATTTACCTCATCAATAGCATGGGCATACCTGGGAATTTTTGTTTGTGACTTGCTCCATGAAGAACGCCACACAGCATTTTTTAAATTCCTCTGACTTTACCTTAATCCCCATTATACAACTCCAGTCGGATCAAGTGTCCGGGATCTGAAACTTTAACTGTTTCTTTTTCCACAGAATGCTGCCTAAATTTGTTATAGGTTTCCTCTCTGCCTGGATGAAACTCACATCTTCCTCTTTTAATCTTTTGCTTTCTCTATACATGGCATAGCCTCTCATATTCTGTTCACATGTTCCTTGCCTCTCATATTCTGTTTACATGTTCGTTGCTAGTTGACCTTGCAATCCTATTTTCACTTTTTCAATTTCTTGCAAAAGAAATTTAAAGAGTTAGAAGCTTAGCAAAAGCTAAGGATTTTGAATGAGTAATTTTGGGATTAATATTGTACATACAGTCGAGATCAGAAAATCCAGCTTTGGTGATGATGGATTTTTGAGATTATTCGATTTTAATTCAATTAATGCCTCAGCATACTTTTACTCCAATTTTTTTAGATGATGCATGATATTAAAATCAGAATCAGGCTTTATTGTCACGAATAAGCCATGAAATTCAGTGTTTGGCGGCAGCATCATGCTGCAAACATTCATATTATAACCACTTTACAACATTACTATTAAAAATAAAAATAATGGTGCATGAAAAGTAAGGCAGTTTCTTTGGTTCATTGATTATACAGGAATCTGATGACAGCGGGGAAGAAGCTGTCCTTGTGCCGTTGAGTGCTTGTCATTAGGATCCTGTACCTTTTTCCTGATGGTAAGGCTCGGGTGGTGTGGGGTCTTTGAGGATAGAGGCTGCTGTTTTTAAGGCACCGTCTTAGGTCGATGGAGAGAAGTCTGGTGCCTGTGATGACGCAGGCTGAGTTAACAACCTTCTGGGGTTTATTCTTGTTCTGAGAGTTGATACCTCCATACCAGGCAGTGATGTATCCAGCCAGAATGCTCTCCACGGTCCACCTGTAGCAGTTTACGAGAGTCTTTGGTGACATACAAAATCTCCTCAAACACCTCACAAAGTATAGCTGCTGGCAAGCCTTTTTTGTGATTGCATCAACATGGAGACTTTAGGATAGATCCTCGGAGAAGACATTGACACCCAGGAATTTGAAGTTCTTGACCCTCTCCACTACTGAACCCTCGATGCGGACTGGGTCATGTTCCCCTGTCTTCCTCATGAAGTCCACAATCATCTATAAAATCTGGTTATATTTTCCTATCTGAAAAGGGAAAAACAGAAGAACTGGATTCTCTCGCAAACAATCATGTAGTATCCATGGATGGTGTCTGACCTGATAAGATTAAAGGGAGCACAGGAAGTGCATTTCAGGGAGGTTCCAGATGAGTTCAAGTGAATCCACTGTTTGAGAAAGGAACCGGAGAAAATACAAAGAATTGTCAAGCTTTTAATCTGTTATCGATAGTTGGGAAAAAGCTGGAATCTGTAAAAGTAGCATGAAGACACTTAGAAAATGAAATGGTTGAGGAGAGCCAACAAGAAAGGGGGATTGTGTTTGAATGAAGTATTGGAATTACTTGAAACCTCTGGCCCTGGTGAATTTAAGAAACATGGGAACTGTGGCCCAATATGTTTGGGGGAAACCCCAAGACGCTCTTAATCCTGGTCTCTGGAGTGAAAGGAAACAGACACATTTTCACTGCTGAGAATCTCAAAAGCTCCAGATGCTGGAACCTTGAGCAGTCAAACAATTGTGGGAGGAACTCTCAGATCAAAAGCATCCATGGAAAGAAATGGTCAGTCTGTCTTTCAGATCTGGATCTTTATCAAGACTAAAGGGTAAGGGGGTAATACGTTCGTGCAAAAAGGGGAAAATAAGCTGGGGATGGACTCAGAGGTTTCAGGAGAGAAGGTGTGAGAGATGCAGAGAGAGGTGGAGGGAGAGACTACTAGGAATGGGGAGGGAAGAAAAGCTAGAGAAGGGGGAACTATGTTTAGGAGTAGGTAAAAAAGAGATGGAAACAGTGGAACCAGATTGGAGTAGCAGTGACATAAATTTAGAAAATTTAATGCTCGTGCCATTAGGTTTAAGGCTGTCCAGGAGCTTGATGTTCCTTAGGATTATGTTTGGTTTCACCATGACCCTGGTTCGCTCATCCCTCCCATCTATTGCTACTCATCCAGAGACATTTTACCCCGCCACTGTAGGAAGGTCAACACTTGTCCTCTACACATCCTCTCTTGCCTCAATCCAGGAACTGTAACAGCCCTCCCAGGTGAGACAGAGATTCATATGCATCTCCTCCAAACTTGACTATTCAATTCAGTCCTCACAATATGTCCTCCTCTACATCAACAAGACAAAGTGCAGACCAGGCCATTGCTTCGCTGAACACCTCCACTCTGCTTGCAGTTGTGATCTAGTTGCCAGCCATTTTTACTCGCATTGCCCTTACAACACACCTGTCTATCCTCAGCCTCCTCCACTGTATAGAAGAGCTCCTCATATCCAGTCAGATTAATCCACAACCCAAAGGGATGAATATTGTATTTCCACTCTCCCTCTGTCCCCTAACATCCCCTTCTGATCTCAGATGCACCTTTCTTACCATCCCCTCCTCTAGCCCCTTGTTCTTTCTCTTGCAGCTCCTGTCTCCATTGCCCATACACTCCCTAAGGTCTCTTTCCCCCTTACTGCTCCCATCTGCCCACCATCCCACCCTATCTGGTTCCCCATATTATCTTCCTTTATCATCTGCTTTCATAATCTGAAAGCCCTTTGTTTCTTGACATCACCCTCCAGCATTTGTCACCATCTCCACCTTCCCTTCTCCACCTGAATCCAGCTGCCCATCAACTTTGCTTCACCTGGATCCAACTATCTCTTGTCACCTCCTGCTTCAACCTCCCGCCCACCACATTGACTCTGCAGTGGCTATCATCTCTTTAAGCTCTCAGCCTTGATGAAGGATCACTACAGGAAATGTTGACCATTTCTTAGTCTTGATTGATGCTGACTAATTCGCTGAATCCCTCCAAAAGATTTTTTTTTTTAACTTGAGTTTCAGGAGAGTGTAGGTATCATTGGTCCAGTGAACTTAAAAGGGTCTGATATCTAGAGAACTTCAGCAGAGAGCAGGAGGCGGTTTCTGGTGAGTTTCACAGGAGTGTGGGAATTGGGTCCTGGTAAGTTTTAAGGAAGTATGGAGAACAACACCAAGTGAGCAAAAGGCCTTAGCTTTAGAATTTCTGAAAAGTCAGAAAGGGGATTATCTGAGTTTTACTGGAGTTGTAAAATTTTCAGTGGTGAGTCTCAAAGAAAGACAAAAATAATGTAATCAAATGATAAAATGCGTAATGCCTGGCTGAATCACGCAGTTAATTATCATAACAAAGTCAAGTGTAGAACTTCTCGCCTCACCTTGGGTTTAGCTCTTTTGCCCATGTCCATACAAAGTTGCACACGAGTGTGGAGTGAGTGCTTCTCACCAAACTCAGACGTCAGTGAATATAAATGCTTTTCTTAGACTGTAATGTTAGGAAAAATCACGGAAAAAATTAACATAATTGCTGCCTGTGTGGTCGTTCACAGTGGGCTCCTTTTTAGACTGCAAGTACCTGAGTCCAACAGTCCCGGTGCTTGGATGTGCAGTAGTGTGGACGACCGACAGCGAATTTATGCTGCAGGCTTCCTCCAAAAAGTTGTTGGGGTCCTGCAGGATAAATCGCGGGGCAGGAATTCCTGCGCATGCTTTTTTAGATGGCCCATGTAACGGCAAAATTCCTGGATTGTGCCGTTACACGCCTGCAGTCTAAAAAACCATAAATGTTGTTTGATGCTGATGACTTAGCGTAGGCCTGATGGGACAGTATTAGCCAGATTGGATTTCTCTTGATCTTAGTGGACAGGATGTTGTTGGCAAAGTTCAATGTCATTTTTTATGGCTGCACTGAAAAGAATGACGAGAAGCAAAACCAGTTTTGGAGCACAAGGATTTAGCAATAGATACAAAACATTGCCAAGCCCCTTGTCTTGTGCTGTGTCCAACACCTCTAGTTGTTATTTTGTTCTTTATTCTTGAAAGTCAGACATCCTCACATTTGTTATGGGCATGGGCTATGTTCTAAAATGCCTTCCATTAATCTACTGAATTACTCTTTGTCTTCCCTTTGAGTAATCTCTACAAAGAACTCAAGCAAAATTAGTAAGCATGGTTTGATCTTCCAGATTTCACTCCATTTATTCATAGGTTTTCTATTTCTTTCTACTCTGGTATATTTTTGTAAAGTTGATTTACTTCAGGTTTTGTTCTCAATTCTTTATTTTTCTTTCAAAGAATAATTGCTTCAGCCATTTCCATACCATTCTACCCTCAAGTGTACTATACTGGAAAATTACCCATCGTGAAGATCCTGTAGACCTTAAACCTTATTACTATATCTTTAAGGAAATATGTATCTTCCATAATCTGTTCAACTCAGACATGTTCATTCCTGTGAAATCAACAAAATTAATCAGTTGCAACAAGAAACAGTCCAATAAAATTCTAGTGACAACATTTTGAACACTGTTTAGACATAATGGCTGTTAGAAAGTTAATTTCCAAATGAAGGGAACTATGAGGAAAGAAAGTGACTTAACAGTTTGATTGTGCACCCAGATGACTGTGTGACTAAAATATCCTAAGTGGGTAATTGTGATAAAATTCTTTAAATCAAACCAGAATGTCAATTTCCTTTAAGGAAGCAAGGAGAAAGGGAAGTTGCTTTTCTCACAAATATTTTTTACAGTAATGCTTTTAATATCACCTGCAAAACTACAGATCATGCCTTTACTTTATATGAAAAGCAGCAGAGGAGTGATCACCAATCCCTGAGGCACTTACTGATCACAGGCCTCCGATCTTTAAAACAACCTTCTACTACCACCCTTTCACTTCTTCCATCAACCCAATTTTGCTTCCAGTTGGCTGGCTCACCCTCGATCTCAAGTTTTCTAACCTCCTCAACCAGTAGTTCTCACTCGCATACCACTTTAAGTTTTCCCTATGCCATGGGTGCTCTGTGATTAGTAAGGGATTGCTTAAGGTGGTATGTGGGTGGAAAGGAAAAGTTTGAAAACCACTGTTTTAATTGTACCTCATTGACTCATTATGTGCACTGTTTCATAACTCCAAAGGAAATGGGCCAATGACAATTTTTCTCAAGCTATTTTTTTCAGAACAATTGAGTCTTGAGCAGTGATTCTCAACCTTCCCTTTCCACTCACATACCACCTTAAGCAATCCCTTACTAATCACAGAGCACTTATGGCATTTGGATTACTTGAAGTGGTATGTGAATGGAAAGAAAAAGATTGAGACCTACTGTTCTACACCAGCCTATCATGTAGGACCGTGTAAACACATTTTCTCAAGTCCATGCAGATAATGTCCCCCCCCTATTCTCCACAATTCTCTTGGTCATTCCTTAAAAAAATTAAGTTACAATTCATGAAACTTGACTTCTCCTGCACAAACGTACTCAATATCCTTAACCTGTCCTTCCTTTTTTGAATGTAAATAAATCCTGTCTCAAAATCTTTTCCAATAACATTCCTATCTCTGATGTTCAGCTCAGTGGCCTGCTCCCTCACTTATCCTTGCTGCCCTTCGTAAATAGCGGGGCAGGAATTAGCTGCCTTCCAAGCTATTTGTACCTTGCCTGTGGCTAACAAAGATACCAAAGTCTCTGCATTTTAGAACACAGCTGTTCAGCCCTGGATATGTATCTAGCTTTTATGCATTTCAAAGCCTCCATCATTATCTTTGTAATGGCAATATCCTCCAGGATATCACTCCCTCCCTCTTCGCAAATTTCCATGTCCTTCCCATGATTAATGCTGATAGGAAGTATTCATTTGAGGTTTTACCTATTATCTCTGGCTCCACACATTCATCCATAATGCCTTTTAACACTTAATATGCTTAAAGATACTTAAGAATTCTTCTTTTTCTAATCAGCCAAAGATATCTCAAGGTCCCTTTTTGCCCCTAATAATTTCCTTAAGTGCATACTTCTACATCTTTTATGTTCTTCTAGGAGCTCACTTGATCCTAGTTTCTTCTATGTGACATATGCCTTCTTTTTCCTGCCCAGAATCTCAATATACCTTGGCAACTATATTTCTCTAATCCAGTAGTTCTCAACCTTTTTTTTCTTTCCACTCACATATCACTTTACGTAATCCCTGTGCCATCGATGCTCTGCAGTTAGTAAGGGATTGCTTAAGGTGGTATGTGACTGGGAAGGGAAGGATGAGAACCTCTGTTCTAGACTCAATTGTTTCTGAAATATTTTGCTTGAGATAAATGGTTTTTGGCCCCATTTCCTTAGGAGTTATGAAACCGTACACTTAATGAGTCACCTAGGTACGATTAAAACAGTGGTTTTGAAACTTTTTCTTTCCACTCATATACCACCTTAAGCAATCCCTCAGTAATCACACAGCACTGATGTCTTAGGGATACTTCAAAGTGGTATGTGAGTGGAAAGAAAAAGGTTGAGAATGACTGCTCTAATCTTTCCAGCCTTGCCCTTCAGAAACATGCTGGCCCTGAACTCTTCCTACCACTTTTTAAAATATCTTCCCACTTACCAGACATCCCTTTACCTGAAAACAACTTTTCCCAATCAAATTTTGTGAATCCTGTTCTGGTGACATTAAGATTAGCGCCCCCCCCCCCTCCAATTTTAGGACCATAACTTGAGGGCCAGTGTCACACTTTCTTGAATGTAATAAAATATGCTCACAGGCCCCGGAGTGCTCCCTCACTGAAAATTCGACTGCTTGCCCTAGTCTCATTTCCCAAGCTGACAGAAAGGCTTTCCACTTGACCGATCAGTGAAAGCCTGTGGGCTCCAAGGAAAGAAGCAAATTACATCTAATTTTCAGGAAGCAAGTGCTAATTGTTCAACAGATGTTTTGCAACAAGAAAGTTGCCTGTGATGGGGTTTCACGGGGATCAGTAAGTTCAAGTTCGAGGGTAGTCTCACATCTGCCAAGATACAGTGATAGATTATTTTTTTGTGTAGGCTAATTGCACATGATACAAGAGAGGGACACAGCATAAAGGTACAGCGGAGATTAAGACATATTTGGCATGTTCTAATCTCTGTCATATTAAGATATAATTACTGGATTTAGCTCCAGAGCAAGTGGCTATTCTGAGCGTTTAATTTCTTCCTCCTCCATAGACACTAAGTCACAATCATCCAAGTGTAACAGGCAGTGTTGATGAAGGGTTCTGACCTGAAACTTCAATGATTATTTTGCTCCCTCTGCTCAACCCACTGAGGTTAAAGTGCAGTTAAAAATGATCAGATACGACATGAGACATGGCTGAAGGCAGATCATAGCTGGAGCTAAATGTCCAAGGATACACATCAAATCAAAATTATGGGTAGTTGCGCAAAAGGTCTGGAATGGCTCTGTTGGTAAAAAATGAAATCATACTTTTAGCAAGAAGAGGCAATGGGATGAAAAGATGTTATATCCTTGTTGGCAGAGTCGAGAAACTACAAAGATAAAAAGACCTTAATGGGAGTTACACCCAGCCAGAATGTAGAGTACAAATTATGACAGGTGTTAGAGAAGTTATGTAAGAAAGGCAATGTTCCAGAGGTGATGGAGGACTCCAATACACAGCAAGACTGAGAAAATCAAGTTGACACTGCATCACAAGAGAAGGAATTTATAGAATTCTTACAAGATGGCATTTTAGAACAGCTTGACATCAAGCCCACCAGGGAAAAGGCAATTCTGGAAATGGTGCTGTTCAATGCACTGGATTTGATTTTGGAGCTGAAGGTAAAAGAACCCTGAGGAGGTAGTGATCACAATATTCTGCAGTTTGAGCGGGAGAATCTAAAATTGGATGCGTCAGTATTACAGTTGAAAATAAATAGCAATTAGTGCAATGCGGTTACAGTGGCAGTGACCTGGGTTCAAATTCAGAATTGTCTGCAAGGAGCTTGTATAATTTCCCCAATACCTGCATAGGTTTTCTCCCAGTGGTCCAGGTTCTTTGCACCTTCCAAAGCACACAAGGTTTGATGTGTTAATTGGGTGTGTTATGGGTTATATTATATATAAATATGTCTTTAAAAGAAGTAGATTGTGGGGGGTTTAGTGTGTAGGTCACTTCATAAACAGAGATTAACATTTCACAAAAGACATCTCATTTGAAATGCAAGAGCTTTGCATAAGCAGAGACTTCATGACCACAGTGACTTTAAAGAAACTTTGAAGAATGCCTATGGAGACCTCACAAGTAGGTGTTAATTGGATTAATGCTGTGGATAAAATGGATTATTGTCTTTAAAGCAATAGATGTCCAGGCTCAGAAACTGATTTCAGTGCCAGCAATCTGTCTGGTTGCAGTTTGCTGTTCTAAGAGGTATCATGTGGTTTCACAAGCAAAGAGAGAGAGAGAGGGAGAGAATTCTGTTCTACAGTTCTGCAATAGCTTTTTGTGGCTTCAACATGGCAGGCTTGTTGAAACCCCCATTTTGAAGATGGGTTGTGTGTTCTGCGTTCAGCCTGCTCAAAACCCTGTAGTCATTACAAGAGGAAATGGCTGGCTAGAGTGTTTCTCCTGAAATAAGGGAAACAAAAGGAACTCTGTGTTGACCTGGAAGAAGAGGTTATCATTTGGAAAACCCATGACGTGGCAAGTTTCTTCGGCAAGACACTGTAGTGGCTGATCAGAGGGAATTGGTTAGTGTGTGTCCAATGAGCAACAAATCTCTCTCTAACCATCAAGAGTGGTAACCATTTACCTTTAAGCATCAGAGCTTGGTGAAAATTCATAAATGTTAAATTCTGTGCACAGTATAAGAATTGACTGATACCGGTGAACTTAGAGAAGTGAGAAGTGAATGACTGGACTTTTAAAGCAAAGGACTTTCTTGAACATATACACATTACATACACATGCGCTTAGAATTGGAAGGGGGTTAACTTAGGTTAAGTTAATAGTAATAAGTTAAAGTTTGATCCTGTTTTTATGTTTAAAGATAATTAAAAGCAACTTTTGTTTATCTTGGTGAATTAATTTCTTTTGCTGTTGGGTTTTGGGGTCCTCTGGACTCGTAACAAATGTAATTGGGCAGCACTGCTTTTCATGTTGGGTATAAATTAATTGGATATCAGAATTGAAGGCTTTGTAGTCACGTTTGGGAATGATACAAAGATAGTCGAGGAAGCAGAGAGTCTGCAGAGAGACTGGGAGATTGGGCAAGGAAGTGCAGATGGAATACAGAGTTAGGGCAGTACAGTGTATGATTATGCACTTTGGTAAAAGGAGTTAAGGCGTAGACTATTTTATAGATGGGGAGAAAATTTAAGATTCCTTTATTATCATTAAAGACGCAACACACCCTAACCATTAATTATTTACTCTCTTACCATTGGGCAGATGTTATAGGAGCCTTCACTTGAGAACTACCAGACTTATAAAGGAGCTTTTTTCGTGAAGGTGTGACAATGTTAAATACTAATTAATGGCGTCGAGCAGTGCTGCGCTTATATTTCAGAATCAGTAATCTTTTTTAACAATTTATGTTAGAATATTGCAGACTGTGTTTTTTATCGTGCATGTTTATTGTATTCTATTTTATATTCCAGTCGATGCTAATCACGTTTGATTGGGTGGTATACCAGCATAATGACAATAAAGTGTATCACCATCAAAATATCTAGTATCGCATGAGCTGAAGTGCAAAAGTGTCACTTTGTATCAGGCATGGGGTCAAGCACATTACTGATTTACCAGCTGAAGGGTTAGTGTAACTGATGATGGTACGCCCATACTTTTATTACTCAGGGAATTCTAGAATTTAGACGCAGCAAGGATGAGGTGTTTCCAAGTTGAGATGTGAGTTGACGGAGACCTGCAGGGAATAGTGTAAATTCTCTTCCAACTTTGCTGTGGAAACTTGTCTTGCCAACAGACCTGCCTTCAATGGGGATACCTTGAATTTAAAGTGGAAACAGACAGTTCACACAAAATCAGCAGGAATACCTATGACTTTCCCAATCTGGGTAATTTAGCTTGAGCCCAGGAAAGATGATTGGTACAGATATCTATTACGACAGTAGCAGCACACCAAGCCCAAAGTAATATGTTCCTTGGCTGCTGAGAGATGTACAACATTTCACAGAATCTTCCAACAGACATAATGGCTGGGGCTTTGGCGTCCATGGTGAGAACTCTGCTTACACTTCCCATTGACTGCCTCCAAGTCCACTTGAAACGTATCTGAGAGAAATCATCCTGCTGGGAACTGACATGATCATGATCCCTTCAGGCAAAGCACAACTAGCTCTGGCTACAGTTAACACCTGCTACTATTCTCATTTTTATTTTTAAAGTAACAATGTAGCCACCTGAGAAGGGGCTGATAGCATGAGTCATACACACAGGCTTGATAGCAATCTACTAGAACTTCAAAGTCTTCAAGTGAATCATTAAGGTCATTAAATGATTTTTCAATGCCACAGCCTAGCAACTGCATGATGTTTCAGATGGTGCTTAAAACAGCACCATCTTGTTAAGAGCTATATTTTTGTCTCTTTATGTGTGGTTAGACAATATTTAAGTGGTTACTTCAGAGAGTCAATTATGGGCTACTTTTTTGATAATACAAAACCTATGATATGTGTGATAGTACAGATCTATCACCAATGTATATAGTGTATATAGTTACAGTATCTAGACTGTGCTTACAGCGATTGGCTGAGAGCTAAGCCACGCCTACTGTCTGGGCCTTAAAGGATTGTGTCCCTAGCCAGGTCAGATCATTCCGCACTGGTTGGCCACCTGTGAAGAGCTCCTGTCTTTTGCGAATAAAAGCCTTGGTTTGGATCAACAAGTCTTTGATTCTTTCGACGAGCTCTATAATATGTTAATACTACAAGTTTAAAAAATTGTATATGGAAAAGTTGTAAATCTGCCTATCGACTTGTTGTTAGTAGTGTTACACAATTGCATAGATCCATCCGTGGAGAGTCATTCCTTTATGAATCTTACTGTCTTTCTTTTTCCTTCTCCCTTGTCTTCTCTAATGCTCAAATGCCCAAGATAATTTTGCCTTGATGGTCCAGTCAATTTGTAATGGTAAATGTGAAGTTTAAATGGGTCCCATAAATCTTCCTAAAATATCCTCTCATGAAAATGAATCATCAGGTGATAAGGTAAAAAGACAAGAACTTCTCTCCAATTATCCAGACTCAAAAACTAAAGCAGATATAATAGAAAATGGTGAATAATGATCTGCTGTTTGTGGATCATATTACCTCACTATAAAAGACCTATGCAGATGCAGGGAAACAGGGTAGTATTGTTCCTCTCAACATTTTTATGTTTCTTTGATCAATATATAACATTAATGTTTACGAACCACTGATTTCCCATTTTCTCTGGTATTATTTGAAGCTCTTTAAAGTAGTGGTTCTCAACCTTTTCTTTCCACTCTCTGATTAGTAAGGGATTGCTTAAGGTGGTATGTGGGTGGAAAAAAAGTTTGAAAACCACTGTTTTAATTGCACCTCATTGACTCGTTATGTGCACGGTTTCATAACTCCAAAGGAAATGGGCCAATGACAATTTTTCTCAAGCAAAATATTTCAGTAACATTTGGGCCGAGAGCAGTGATTCTCAACCTCCCCTTCCCACTCACATCCCACCTTAAGTGTCAGAAATAAAACTTCTCACACATGAGTCTCTTTAAAACTGATGACACGACAAGCTTTATTTACAAGTCTGCAGAGTTGGACTCAACTGGCTTCTCACCAGTTAAGCCCCGATACATACAGTGCATTGATTTTTATACCCTTATTGTTTGCCCTTCCCCTTCTTATTAATACTGTTTTAATTGGTTAGTATTGCAAAAGCATTCTAAGTACAACTGCATTTTTAATTATCACGTTCGTTACGTACGCTGCGAACTCTACATACACTAAATTCTGTTTCTCACCCTTCTTATCAATCTTTTGTCTCCTGCATGTCTCTCACTATGACCATGAAAAGATAGGTTTAAAAAAACATATCCAGCTGAACTTTTTGTCCTTGGCTGCTAGTAAGCTCCCTGTCCGTTCTGGCTTCCCTTTATATGATTAATCATCACATTTTAACTTAAGCCATTTTAACCTAAATTCTCTATATATAACAATCCACCCCTTTCTCTCTTTAAAATGTGTTTATTATATATATATGAATGGGGATTTTAACTAGGGGAAGAGAAACGTCTCATGATAAATTAATTTCGTGCTGAAGTAAAATTCTAATGGGGTCTCCCAATTCCCCTGGTTGCATAGTCTGTTGGACCATGGAAATCACCAGGCTGCGTAGACAGGGAATAATACAGGGCAAAACAAGTAGGAGGAATAAAATTACCCTCCTTTCTTCCCCAAGTGCGGTCCTGAAACAGGACCACTGTGTCTCTGCATTTCTTACATTTCACACCTGATAAAGACATAGGCAAACTAAGAAAAATCAAAGAACATAACAATAACATTGTGAATTAAGTCTTTCTGCGAAATCGCAAGGTAAGAGGTTTTTCTCCAGGAACACAAGTCCAATCTGAGTTCGTATCAGGGTCCTGAGGCACCTCTACAGGTCCCTTAAATCTGGATGCGTGCGTCCACCCCTTCTCTCTTGTTCGTGCTGCAGCCTCTGTAGTTAAGAGAACTTGGTATGGACTTTCCCACTGGGGCTGGAGTTTTTCAGTTTTCCAGGTCTTGATGAGAATCCAGTCTCCTGGTTCCACTTTGTGTAAAGAAAAGTCTAGAGGCGGTGTTTGTGCCAATAGTCCTCTCTTTCGTAAATCTGTAAGAGAGCGTGACAGTGCCTGTAAATAGTTCCTAACAAATATATCCCCTTCCCCCAAGGTGGGACACCCCTCAACTGTACTCCAGAAGGGAAGCCCAAACATCATTTCATAAGGGGACAACCCTACATCTTTTCGTGGGGCAGTACAAATTCTCAATAAAGCCACGGGCAGACACTTTATCCAAGGCATTTTAGTTTCCACCATTAATTTTGTCAATTGCATTTTTAGGGTTCCATTCATACGTTCAACCCTCCCTGAGCTTTGTGGATGCCAAGGGGTATGCAATTTCCAAGAGACCTGTAATGCATTACAAATCAATTGCTGGATTTTTGAACAAAAATGTGGACCCCTGTCTGAGTCTATAGAATCCATTATACCATATCTGGGGATTATCTGCTCTAGGAGGAGGCGAGCTACTGTAGAGGCTGTAGCATTTACTGTTGGGAAGGCTTCCACCCATCGGGTAAAGTGATCTATTACCACCAACAGATACTTCCATCTTTGGACTTGAGGTAACTCTGTGAAGTCGATCTGGATACTTTAAAAAGGGCGTATGGCTAATGGTTGACCTCCCATGGTCCCTGTCCTCATTATCTTCTTATTAATTTTTGTGCATAGGTGACAGTTCTGCACCTCCTGTTGGGCCAAGGTGTAGATTCCCTTACACACATATTCTCGAAGCACTGTGTCACATAAGGCTTGGGTGCCCCAGTGGCTCTGATGATGCAGGTGTTTTAAAATATTGCGAGTTATTTCTTTATTTAGAACCATTCTTCCATCTGGTGTCTTCCATGTTCCATCAGGCAGCTGGCTTGCGCCCAGCTGAGCCATGTCCTTTTCTTCCTTAGCAGTGAAAATGGGAGCCTTCTTTATGCCTTGTCTTATTGGGATTAAGGTCAGCAAACGGACTTTTTGTTGCATGGCTGCCCTTTTGGCTTCTTCATCAGCCAGTCTGTCTCCCCTCTGATGGCCTGGTATGTAGACCACTGCTATTTCCTGGGCTTCTAAAGTCAGAGTAATCATCTGTTTGTGTGCCAATTCCTTTCCTCTTGATGTAATTAGACCACGCTCCTTCCAGATCTTACCAAAGGTATGCACTACCCCGTATGCGTATTTGGAATCAGTGTAAATCGTTCCAGTTTTCTCTGCCAGTATTCTGAGGGCTCTCTGCAAGGCATATAGTTCACAGGACTGTGCTGACCAGCTTCCGGGTAGTCTCGTGGATTCTACTACTTTCCAAGTATTTCCTTCTATTATAGCATACCCACTTCTTCTCATTCCGTCAACACATCTGGCGGAGCCGTCAATGTAGAATTCATATCCTTCTCCCAGAGGAGTATCGCAAAGGTCTTCTCGCGTCTTGGTCTGAAGATCCGTCAACTCGACACAGTCGTGCTCCACCTCTCTCTCTGTTTCACTGCCGTATAAAAACTGAGCTGGGTTGCAGCTATTAATCTTTGCAAACTGTAGATCTTCTCCGACCATTAAAATGGTTTCATACTTTAATATGCGAGAATCAGTCAGCCATCGATGGGCAGTTTGTGTTGATACTGATGTTTCCTTACCGGCTGATGACCTGGTATTAATGTGACATGTAAAGGTGGGATGTCCAGACCTCCTCGATTTCCCTTCTTATACCAGACTCTCTCGTCAATCTGCCGTTCATCCTCCTCCTTCAGAGCACAGAGGTGGACTCGCACTTCTCCGTCCACGGGGAGAGCACCCAAACCTAGGAGAGCCTGTAAATCTCTTCCTAGGAGGTTAAATCCGGCCGACGGTAACAACAAGAGGTCCTGTACCCCTTCTCTCCCTTCCAGCTTCACTGTCACTTGGGGAATTATCGATACCATTCTAGGAGCCCCTTCTATCCCAGAAATTTTCAAATTGCTTTTTACAGGCTCGGTCCCGATCGGCACAGTTATTACACTACTTCGTTCCGCTCCTGTGTCCACCATAAACACCACCTCTTCTCCCTTGGGACCAATTTTTAGTTTTACCAGGGGTTCCCTCTTATACTTGGTCCCCAACATTTGGAACCCCTGACCCCCCTAATCTTCTTCCATAAGTTCGAGGGCACGCAATTCCCTCTTGTATCGGGGGAATTCCCTCTTAAAGTGTCCTTCCTCATTGCAGTAATAGCACTTAACGAACCTCCGGGGTCTTCCCTCTCTTGGATATCTTGGATTGTTTAGAGGAAGGTTTTGTTTTCTTTCCCCTCTGGATTCGGCATTCATCTGTCGGATAGTCTGTACCATAACCTTTGTCGCCCTCTTTTGATCTTCTTCTTCTCTCTGCACATATACTTTTTGCGCCTTTTTTAACAGGTCGCTTAGGGGTTTTTCGCTCCAGTCCTCCTCCTTTTCTAGTTTCTTTCTAATGTCCTGCCATGATTTGGAAACAAATTCAATTCGAATAAGCTGTTCACCCATTGGTGTACTAGGGTCCACGCCCGCATACTGTTGGACATTCTTTCTCACCCTTTCCAAGAAATCAGTAGGGGACTCGTCTTTCCCCTGGTGGTTCCCAAATGCCTTGGTGAAATTGTGACCCTTTGGCACAGCCTCCCGTATCCCTTTAATCGTCCACTCTCTATATTGTCTCATACTTGCCAATCCCTCGGGTGTTCGTTTGTCCCACCTGGGTTCATTCAAGGGATATTTTTGTTCATGGGGTCTGGGGTCCCCAGGTTGTTCACGTTCCCACATGAGGAGGGCAGCCTGTCGAATCATCTGCCTCTCCTGGGGTGAGAATAATGTTCCCATTATTGCGTGCATCTCTTCCCAGGTATATGTGTTTGGTCCCAGGAACTGGTCGAACTGTTCGGCCAGTCCCATGGGATCTTCCAATAGATTTTTCATTTCCTTCTTAAATCCCCGCACCTCCATACTAGTTAAGGGAACATTCACATATCCCGTTCCCCCTCCCGGTCCTCCCATAGGAACTTCCCTCAGGGGATTTAGGCTTACTGAAAACTTTGATGGTCCTGGACCAGTCTGGGATCTTGTCCAGGGTCAGTTTACCGGTGGAAGTTTAGGGTCCGACTCCCTTAATTCATTCTTTTTTTCCCGGCCCCTTTCGGGGCAATCAGATTCATCACCTTTCCCCTCCGGTAATGAGCTTTCCTCGGGCGCAGTAGGCACCGGGGGAATATAAGGAGGGGGAAGGTTGTCCAGAGGTTCCCACTTCTTTTCTCCCGCTACCCTCAATTTAAAACATTTTGTTAAGGATCCTGGCCAGGGAACCCAACAAAATGCATATGCTGACTCTTCTTGATTCACCTTTGGTCTCGAATTTACATATATGTTTAATGCTTGTCTAACCCAATCCTCATCAGATCCAAATTTCGGCCACCAGACCGAGGAACCTTTAATAGGTTGTTTCGACCAAAGGAGACAATATTGAACCATCTTTTTCTTGTTTTTGTCTCGATATCTTTTACTATCCCAATTTTCAAACATTCTCCCCAAAGGGCTGTCAAGGGGAACTCCCAGGAATTGTCCTGAATTTTCAGATGAGCCCTTAGATTTTGATCCTCCCATTTTCCCACCTAGATCCGTTTATCGTTACTGAGGACCCTCTCGTTCTGGACCTTACTCCCTTCTTCTCAGACGCCTCATCGGAGGTACTGTCCCTCCTTCGGTTACCGCTGAGGTTTCCCTGGGGTCGACCCCTCTCTTCTCGGCACTTCGTCGGAGGTGCTGTCCCTCCTTCGGTTACCGCCGAGGTTTCCCTGGGGTCTATCCTAGAGTCCCACGACAGGGTCCTTATGCCACGACAAAAGCTCTATACCTGATCTATTACGTTAGGTTTTTTATCCAAACAGGTGTATCCCGTTACACCTGTTACCCAATCCCCACACCACAATCGTAAGTCGTCACTTACCGATGTCTTCTCGGGGATTTAACCGTCACCCTTTTCCTCTCCGTCTTGTCGAGTCACCTTGTCCGGATACCACTCGCTCAAGCCGCCCGAAGCGACGAGCAAGGGACTAGGAGCCGCTGAACTCAGCGGGGTGCACCACCTCCGATGTCCCTCTTCTCGCCTCCCCTCACGGCTGGAGTGTAGATCCCGGACGAGCCCCCAATTGTAAGAAGTACAAATTCTCACACATGAGTCTCTTTAAAACTGATGACATGACAAGCTTTATTTACAAGTCTGCAGAGTTGGACTCAACTGGCTTCTCACCAGTTAAGCCCCGATACATACAGTGCATTTTATTTTTAT
This sequence comes from Narcine bancroftii, assembly GCF_036971445.1. Lineage (NCBI taxonomy): Eukaryota > Metazoa > Chordata > Chondrichthyes > Torpediniformes > Narcinidae > Narcine > Narcine bancroftii. Next base: position 211,544,856 of record NC_091469.1, read on the forward strand.
ACCCTTATTGTTTGCCCTTCCCCTTCTTATTAATACTGTTTTAATTGGTTAGTATTGCAAAAGCATTCTAAGTACAACTGCATTTTTAATTATCACGTTCGTTACGTACGCTGCGAACTCTACATACACTAAATTCTGTTTCTCACCCTTCTTATCAATCTTTTGTCTCCTGCATGTCTCTCACTATGACCATGAAAAGATATGTTTAAAAAAACATATCCAGCTGAACTTTTTGTCCTTGGCTGCTAGTAAGCTCCCTGTCCGTTCTGGCTTCCCTTTTTATGATTAATCATCACATTTTAACTTAAACCATTTTAACCTAAATTCTCTATATATAACATTAAGCAATCCCTTACTAATCACAGAGCACCAATGGCACCATTGCATAGGGATTTTTTAAAGTAGTATGTCAGTAGATCGAAGTACTCGAGATGGCAGAGGCCGACAGCATCGAGTCCACGCTGCTGAAGATCCAGCTGCGCTGGGTGGGTCACGTCTCCAGAATGGAGGACCATCGCCTTCCCAAGATCGTGTTATATGGCGAGCTCTCCACTGGCCACCGTGACAGAGGTGCACCAAAGAAGAGGTACAAGGAGTGCCTAAAGAAATCTCTTGGTGCCTGCCACATTGACCACCGCCAGTGGGCTGATATCGCCTCAAACCATGCACCTTGGCGCCTCACAGTTCGGCGGGCAGCAACCGCCTTTGAATAAGACCGCAGAGCCCACCTCACTGACAAAAGACAAAGGAGGAAAAACCCAACACCCAACCCCAACTAACCAATTTTCCCCTGCAACCTCTGCAACCGTGTCTCCCTGTCCCGCATCGGACTTGTCAGCCACAATCGAGCCTGCAGCTGACGTGGACTTTTACCTCCTCCATAAATCTTCATCCGCGAAGCCAAGCCAAAGAAGAAGAAAAGAGAATGGCAGTAGAAAGAGAAAGGTTGCTTTAAAGGATGTAAGCTTGGAGTGATTGAAATACAAAGCCAAGATGTAAAATGGAACACCAAAATTTGACTGCTTCCCATCAGTCTCCAAACAGACCATTGATTCGAGAACTTTGTTGCTGTCTGCAGTGTGGAAAACATTTAATTCCAAAGCAATTATCTTATTGTATGTTGTGTTTGCTCCACTGCCCTGTTCTGCACTGCCCAAAGCTTCATGAATAATAATTTTAAAACCACCTATTGAGAGGGAAACACAATCATTAGTGATATGTTTAGTTCAGGGAACAGCATCATGTTTCAGCATTTTTTTCCATTGCTAAGGTCAAAATATGAATCCATATTTATATTGAAATTGTGATTTGTCAACTAGAAATAGCTGGAGATATCACTGAAGAGATTCATCATCTGGTCTTTGAAGCTCAATGGATTGCCTTGACTTCCACTGAGCAAACAAGCTATTTATTGTTCACCCAATAGAAAATATATCTTTGTGGAACTAACATTAAAACTGTAGGCACAATTTCCATGCCCAGAATGTCATCCATGTTGTGAATGTATCTAAATGTATTAACAAGATGTTATTCATCAACTTCACATTTATTGTTTCCATTTTTGAAAACATTGCCTTTTCCGTCTTGTTACCGTCATCACTGGTTGGTTGCCTATCTACCATAAGTACTAGTAACAGGAATCTATCAACAAAGGGAAGGAGGATAAAAGTAATCCATTACATTAAAGGAAAAAAACTTCCGATACTGAAATATGAAATAAAAACAACATAATGGAAATACTCAAAAGATCAGGCAGCATCTTTGGTGAAAGAAACTGGGTTAACTTTTTAAGTTACTGTGTGTCTCCACACCCCTCCACACCCCTCCCCGCCCCCATATTAACTGACTATCTCAGTTTTTTTCTGTTTATTAATAGTTACAATGGATGTATGGTCAGCAATTGCATTTTGTTAACAATTTCTTGAATTACAACAGGTCTTTGTCGTCATGTCCCCAGGTTTCCTGAACAGAAAAAGATGGTCTCTTTTTTAACATTGGCAGGGTGTCAGTTCATCAAAAGTAGGTGTTAATTATTGCTTGTAAATTCTGAGTCTGAAATGCATTGGTTGGAAGAAGAGAAAGCTGAAATTTCTAGAGCCCGAAATAGTTACTGGAAGGATATTGGATTGCGTGCCTTCTGGCCCAAGTGATTCAATATCAACATAAAATAAAAAGCAGAAAGCCCAGAGGATGCTGAGTACACATCTGAATATACCGTGACATGGAGTCTGAAGCTGGCAACTCACTTCAGGTGGGTTGCCCTCTAATAATATTCTTACCCAGTTTTTCTCCACATCCACTGAAAGTGCCTCCCCAACTTTAATTTGAAACAATCACATGACAATGCTTGACTTATGACCTTCTAACCACTCGATCCTGGTGCTAACCTTCAGATCTATTGTATTCTGACCAGGCCTCTTCCAATTCCAGTTATTTTTCTTACATTTTGCAATCCTTATCCCTTCTCCACCGATGGACCTCTTGCAATCAACTAACAAGCACTGCCCCATGTTTCCTTTAATGATGCCACTGATTCCAGATATGTAATTTCCTTTGTGTCCTATCTCTGTGCAAAATGTGTCCTCTTGCGCACAAAATATGGGCCTTGTGCACAACATATGGGCCTCGTGCACAACTAAATTTCACAATAGCAGACCTGTAAAAAAAATGCGCACTGCAACGTTTTATAGGGACTAAGCATATTAAATCTCTGAGGCTTTTCTTATTGAATGATATTGCATCATTGAATAACCAAAAAAAAGCTTTTGAAGAGGAATCTTTAGCAAGGACAAGTGCATGTAGCTGAGAAGAATAGAAATAAATGGCCAACAATGTTACAAAGAAATAAGAACAGAAAAATACACAGTGACGAGATGCCAATCAGCTTGAAAAGCCAAAATAAAGAAATGTCCCGACTTACTAGCTATGCGACTTATGACCATCCGAACGTACAACCAAAATTTTTTTTTTAAATCAAAAATTACTCTTTTATGGTGAAAGTTGGGGCATACGTATGGAAAATAATGCCTCTTGTACGAGCTGGCTGGTGGCCAACCTCTCGCGCGAGCCGGCCTTGGTTGTATTTGACAAATGATAACACGGATACTGTGCATTTCTGACTTGCGTCCATTTCGAGATACAACCAGTCGGTAAGAACGGAACACAGACTCAAAAGTTGATGAGTAACTGTAGGTATTTGTAATGAGAGATTAAGCTGTGGTCTGGAAGATGTGTTCTGACAAGGAAAGTGAAAAAAAACAAATTGAACTACTTGCAAAGAATATTATTAAGAAAATATATTTTGACGGGAACAGAATGCCAACTGAAATTATTGAGGAAAGAAAAAAAAGCCAGGAAATAAAACTAAGATTATAAAGAATGAATTTTGCTGCATGAAATTGATAAATCTGAAAGAAAAATTACACAGACACATATTTATAGTGAATCAGTAAAGAAACGTGATAAAACCAGAGCTGTTACACTGGGCAGTATGGTTAGCATAGCACAATGCTGTCACAGCATCAGCGATCCAGCAACTCGAACCCCACGCTGTCTGTAAGGGGTTTCTATGTTCTCTCTCTGTGTCTGCATGGGGTTTCCCTGGAAGCTCCAATTTCCTTCCACCCTTCAAAACGTACCAGGGTTGCGGGTCAATTGGGTGTATTTGGGGCAGCATAGGCTTGTGCACTGAAGGGCCCTGTTACCAAGCTGATCTCAAAAAAAATTTAAAAATACACAGTACATATTTTCAACAAGGAAAGATTACTTCAGACATTCTCAATCACTTTATTATGTCTGCCCAAATGTAACTCCCATGTGAACGGCAATTCTGTGTGCTTTCTATAAAAGGATGAAGCTTACACAATAGCAGTGTCAAATGCTACTGTTTCTCTGCTATATGACAGATACAGTGCCCTCATATTAGAGACAGACACTTTTTTTAAATCATTTCTTTGCCCCTGTGCTCCACAGTTTTAAATTTGTAATCAAACAATACGCATGTAATTAAAGTAACATTCCAGATTTTATTCAAGATTATGGGTATATATTTTGGTTAGGGTCTTATTTTATTCCCCCATCTTAAAGAAAGCAGCTCTCATGGAGAAATGGTCCCAAGTCTGCAAAGGCACAATAGTTTGGCTAGATTCTGGTGTGTGTATATCTCAGAGTTACTGCTTCAAACCATGCAAAGCAAGGGATATTTATCCGGAAGAAGTAAAAAGAAGCTCATCCACTGGCCGTATAAGGTGCAGAACTTACCCTTTGGTCTTTGTGTGATATGTTGGAACTTATATTTTGTGTGATTTCAAAAGATGTTTGTAATGTGTGCCCAATATTATGAATGCTATTGTGGAGTTGATCTTTCTGTGTGATATTGTGTCTGCCTCCCTGAAGGTCTTGTGCAAAGGCTTGATAACTGGAACAATTGGAAGACCAATTGTTTGTTGAGTCAGTCTCCAAAAACTTCAAGGTAAACCAATTTACATGTGATGACTGGCATTAAATGTGTGATCTTGTTGGTATCGCTGCCTAACCTGTGGGAATCTTTTCAAGGTCAGACATCATTGGAAATGGTCTTTGACAATGAAAACCCTTTGCTTTTCTTTAAAACATTACCAAACCTCCTTGGTGGAATAAATAGTTTGGCATGAACTAGATGGGTTGCATGGCCTGTTTATGTGCTGAGTGTTCGATGTTTCTGTGGTACTACTGACATTAAACTTAATCTGTTATTTGTCTGGCTCCTTGTGACCTCTTGAAGTGAACAACTATCCTCCTTACTGTAATATTTCCAAGTTTTGCATCACCTGAAAGTGTTAAAATTATTTGAGTCTTATATCAGCAATAATCAGTAGAGCCAGTAATCCTTAAATTAACTCTGGTTTGCAAAATAATTATGTGGCACCACTCATTTCAATATTAGAGAATTGATAAAGTGGTTACAAGGGAGTGAAATGTAATATTAACTGTCTAGTCATTTTATGTCACTCCAAAATTACTCCACTTACCTGATTCCTACCCAGATCTTTGTCTTTTGATGTTCATCAGGTCTCAAGTGCAATGTGACTCCCCTTTCTGACCATGATTATGAATTATGATTATGATTATCCATGATTATGAATCATGGATATGCTCAATAAAAAGGCTGATCTACCATGGAAAAGGCTGGTTGGGTCATTTTACAATCATCAGAATTTCTTGATCAACCATTTACTGTCAAACTCAAATAATGAACTGTCCAACTCATTGATATCCTGATGGCCTGAGTCAGGTCACTCGTCTGAGAGCCTCTGGTACCATGTAACCCAGTACTACCTGTTGCATGGTTGGTGACAAAACCGGCTCTCTCACCAGGCTTGCCTGGTGTAGAGGGTAGCTAGACACACTGTAGGGTGAAAAACAAGACCTGTCAAAGGGCAGATGAACCCTCTCGTACGGTCAATGGCCATCAAGCAAACATGTGCTGTGAAGCTTGGTCTGGTCATTCACTGCAACAGAACTTCACACACATGCTGCTCCTTTCTGAGGAGTGGAGTATCCTCATATCAAACCCCACAAACTGACTGAAAGGAACCATCATCATCCTAGGGGATGGATAGCCAGGAGAAGAAGATCCTGATGGCTCAATGCCTGGGCCACCAGGTAATGTTTTTGGTTCTTCCTTTAGCCTTTTAAATTTACTGTAGTCCTTTTGTCTGTGCTCCCATTAAACTCACCAGGGCCCTGACTTCCAATCCCATACACCCTCTGAACTCATCAAGGCCTAATTTACCTCACTGCCTTGAAACAAGGTCCACTGGAAATTGTATTAACTACCATGAAAATAAAATGAAAAAGTGAATGATTATATTGAGGTATTAATATAATGAAAATCTGCTGGTCCAGCACCACCAAAATCCCACATGTGTCAGATTATCAGAGAATTACTGCAAAACTATTTTCTTTTTTCTGCCTCACAATGCATTTAGATCTAGGCAGTGTCATCACTCAATTTTGGAAAGAAATCCATTTTCTAGTTGTTTACCAAAGGGTTGTTCGAAGTACACCTGCAGAAAATCAACTGCACTGTCTTCATTGAGCATTAGCAATCTCAGTTAATTTACTTTTGCTTTCAACAAATTCACACTGGATGAAATTTTTGTAAGTTGCATTTTTTTTTCCAAGAGATCGTTAAATTTGTCTCAGTCTTGTTTAAACTTTTCTTGGCATTGGCATTCGGCTGATTGCCTTTCAGTGTTTGACACATCTCTTAATATTCCACTGCCTAAGGATTTTTAATATTTTAAAGCTATCACTCCTATAACTAAGGAGGATAAATAACAGGGCCGTACAAACATCTTGTTCCTATCACACATATATTAAATGAGCTGATAATTTATTTTTAGGTGGTTCTGATTCACTATTATATTTGATAAAGTTAATTTGAGCATTTAGAAACTAATCCAAATAATGTTAAATGTATCAACCTTATATAGGTTATCAGTGACACACATAAACATTTTTATTTCTCTCAAGGAATTTAGATCTTCTGCCAAGGACCATCTTTATTGGGCCATGAGGAGCTGGCGAAATATATCACTGCAGTTTTTATGATCAAGATTGGAGATTCAAGATTTAAAATTCATTTTATTATAATAAAACAGTGTCATATTACGTGAAATTTATTTTTGCCCGCTGCAAGGCAGACAGTTTCACCACCGGAAGGAATGGCCTAAGCGCCCCTTACAGTGAGAGAGAGAGAGAGGAGCAGAGTCACCGAGTGTCCGTAGATTTGCCTTCAGCACTTCCACAGCCCCCACGGCCATGCAGAGTCCAGTCCAAATCATTGGTGATCCGAGCTCCAGATCTGAACCTCCAACATGGCCATCATACCATCATAGCACTGTTAGATAAGAAGTTTCAGTCTCTAGACCCAGTGATGAGGAACAAAGAGTGATATACAGTGGAATCTCCATTATCCAGCACTTACAGGGATGGCAGCTGTTGGATATGCACATTTTCTGGATGACTGAGACTCACTCTTCCTGTGTCCACCTACATTAAGAATACACCATCTAAAAGACAACACAAACTTTAAAGTAATATGAAGAAAAAAATCAATTCAAGTTAAGTTTATTGTCATTTGATTGTACAACCTGGCAAAACAGTCCTCGCTGCAAAAGAATGCAGACACACAACCAGATATAACACACATACAGATAAACAATACATATGCAGGACAAGAAAAATCAGTTTTATAGTCTTTAATTATGTAAAGTTCACTTTAATCAGGTAATTCCTGTAACTTACAAAATGTAAATTCTCTGACACTGTAACAGTGTTGCACTGACCTGCTACACTAAATGTGCTGTTTAAACATGTATTTTTTACCTATTGTGTGTGCTGGCATATAGGATGATCCAAAATTTTAAAATGTAGCCTCAAAGGTGGGCCATCTTATACACTGGGTCTAAAATCTAAACCTTGACAGTGAAGTCTCAACACTGTTGCCATCTTCCCCCTCCCCTCCATATTCTAACTCCATCCCACTGGCTCCGACTCAAGTGTTCCAGTCAGGCCCTAAGTGCATTCTACCCCCTTCCTCACACTGACAGCCTGGATCACCTCCACACAAGTGTCCCCATCAGCCCCTCAGCACACATTCCTTGCGCTGACGACCCGGCTCATTTCCACACAAGTGACTCCGTTACCCCCTCGGTGCACCTTCCTCGCACTGACGATCCAATTCACCACCACGCAAGTGGCAACAGTGAAATGAATGCACATGCATTGAGGGGCATTGTTAGTTTAGTGGGGCAAACCTGCATGAGTCTAACCAACTCTCAGCACTCTCCAGCAGGGTCTATCCACCCAGTCTTATTTAGTTGAATTCTATTTTTATATATTTATTTCCTAAATTTTTCCTTTGCCATTTATTTTTGAGTTTCTGTTTGATTGAATTCTAGATAATGGGGATTTTACTGTCATTCTAAATTAGAGTGGAATGTGAGTTCCAGAGGAACTTTGTGGTTGTGCGATTCCCAAGTCTTTATTGAGTTTGACCATTGATGTGCATTCCAATTAGTTTGAAAGGTTTCATCAAAGAACCTTATATAGGATGTGACAATGTATTTTGTAGATTGTGCACACTTAAGTCATGGTTCCTCCATGGAGTGAATGGGATGTAACTGAATCAAGCTAATCTACCAGGTTATATTGTGCTTCTTGGAGATTCTGTCATTCACATGTGGAGAGTCTTCTATCTTATTTTGGTCACTGAATTACAGGAAGGATATAAACAGTATAGAGAGAGTGCAGAGGAGGTTTACAAGAATATTGCCAGGGTTTCAGGGCTTGAGTTGCAGGGAAAGGTTGAGCAGGCTGGGACTTTATTCCCTGGAGTGTAGGGGTGATTAGTTAAAGGTATTCAAAATAATAAGGGGGAAAGATAGAGTCAATGTGGAGAGGCTTTTTCCACTGAGAATAGGGGAAATTCAAACAAGAGGGCATGGATTGAGAGTTCAAGGAGAAAGGTTTAGGGGAAACATGAGGAATAATTTCTTCATGTGCAGTGGGCGGTGGGGGGGGTGGGATCAAATGAACTTCCAGCATAGGTTGGAGAAGCGAGATCGATGTTAATATTCAAGGAAAAGTTGGGTAGGTATATGGACAGGAGAGTTGTGGAGGGTTATGGGCTGAATGTGGGTTAGTGGAACTAGGTGGGAGAAGATGTTTGGCATGGACAAGAAGGGGTGAACTGGCCTGTTTCTGTGTTGTAAATGGTTATATGGTTATATTCTTGCTTTCTTGATTATGGAAAAGCACACAGCAGTATTTCTTCAACTGTGATCCACAGGTCACTTGTTTTCTATGAGTTTGTTATAGGTGATCCACGGCAGTGGGGGTGAAGGCAAGTGCCACTGGATAATAAGCAAGTAAAATACAACACAAGGTTGCAAACTCATGACACAAAAATACCTCCCAAATTTCTCAAGATTTTTTCCATTAAAACAAAGCAAAGTTTGATCAGTGCTCAAACTCACCACCCTTCCCCAACTCCTTACTTGTGTTCTGTAGATTTTTTCAAGGAGGTTCCAGTCAAGTAAAGAATGTGATCTATGGGTGAAAAAAAAATGTTTGAGGATCACTGGATTATAGGAATAAACCAGCCAATAATTCTGCGAAGTAGTACTTGCTGTTGTGCTTTTCTCAGAATTATGGTTGTGATGGACTATTTCCGGAAGATAAGTTTTCTTTGAAGCAGTTGCAATTGCAATTATAATGTGGATAATTGCAGGTTATTTTGTTTATGAACAAAATTAACTCTTTGAGGAATTTACCCTTTCGAGTTGGATGATCTCAATAAAGATTGAAGATCATAATTCGAGATTAAAATGGGAGAATAATTTGGGAATATTAATTAATTAAGATGATTGGATACCTATATGTAAGGACAGCATGACTAAGATTAATAATGTTTGATATAGATTAGTACATTATAATTTTATACATCAATTGTATTTAAACCCTCAGAAATGAAAAAATATAATGTAATTTCTTCAGATTTATGTTTTAGATGTACTAAAAATGTAGGTTCTTTCTTATATTCTACTTGGTTATGTGGTAAAACTGAATCTTTTTGGATAAGACTTATGGAATTTTTAGAGAAATGTTTAAAGATCCAATTACCAATGGATCCAGCATTATTTTTATGAGGTAATATTAAAGTATTGAGTTTGACTTTGATGTTGACTAAGTATCAAATTGCAATTTTAAGGTTGGTAAAGGCTGTAGAAAGAAATGTATAGCCATAACTTGGAAAAATTAGATTGATTTGGGGTTACAGAGAAGGCATTCAGAATTGAGATCATACATTCCATAGGAAAAAAAATAACATCTAAATTACGTGGTAATGATCTCTTCCGAAAGTGTGGAACCCTTAGTTGGGATATAAGGGGTTAAAATGTTGAATTCCCTAGTGCGCGACGTGGTGGTGTTACTTTGATTCACAGTGGTTATTCATATTTTTCATGGTCAATCTCCTTTTTGCTTTCTTTGGGGCTTAAATGGGGTGGGAGGAGAATGGGTTATGTGGGATTGTGGGAGGGGGGCTTTCATTTATTTCTATTGTACATTGAAATTTTTTAAATACAATATTAACAAAAAAGATTAGAAAACATTTCGACATTTGCAAACCCAACCATATAAGCCATTTTCTGCTACTTTTTTTTCCAAGGCGACATCTTTATTATGCTCTTTCTTACAAGGCATGCTGTGAGCTTTAAGAGAGTCAGTCCTTCAATTTTCTCGGATAGGCTCAGCTGTTTCTGTGCAGATATTTTTTGTAGATCCCCAAAATAATCTGCATTTTAACTGTCATGTATTCAGCTCAAAAAATCATTGCTCTGCTGTCAAAAAGTGGACATTTGGAGAAGCAGAATTTTGCTGACATATTGTTTCCATTGCACGATGTAACTTTCTGCCCCTGAAGTTATTGTTATAGCTCATCTTACTTAAAGGCATCTGTCGCCATTTTGGTCCAGCGCGCTGTAACCTTCCCATGAGGTCACTACCAGGGCACAGTGACCCAGGTTTGATCTTGACATTCTGGAGCTGCATGTGTGGAGTTTCTCCCTGTCACACTGCAAGATTTATTTGGTTTCTTCCACAGGTCAAAGACACAAGATTTGGGTAGGTTGACAGGCCAGAGTAAACTGACCCAAGGGTGAAGGTAAATGATAGAAAGTGGGAGGATTTGAAGACAATGTGTGAAGAATAGGTCACTGGCAACAAATATTAGAGGGGGGGGGGGGGGGGAAATGAGATGCTCTGTGAGCCAGCATAGATCTGATGGGTTGAATTTCCACCTGTGAGGAAATATTGAAAATTACAAATTTCCATGTGGATCATATACTTTCTGATCTTGTGGGCTCCAATATTTAAAATCAAATTCCAAAAATTAAGATCTTTTTAACAGTGATTTATAATAATCCCTTGAATAACTAGTAACTTGTAGCAGTCGGAGCAATTGGATGGAGTCAGGGGAGAGGTGTAGGTAATCATGCATTGCACAGAATTTTGGTTGCTATAACTTAAGCAGATTTGCTTTGGTAACAAATGGATCCATTTTTGCCCTTTCATATCTGTGTCCTAAAATTGCATTAGGTAATCTTAGGGATCAAAGTGGTGGCATCTCTAACCCACCTTGGCAAATGTAATCCAAGGCCATTGTGCAATTACTTGATTCATTGCTAATAACTGGAAATAAATTTGGTTCTGACCTTACTCCGAAAATAGTGATTTTACTTTAGAATCTGGAAGTACAACACTCTGTTTTTGAAATCATTTGATCTTGGCTGGTAATGTTTTTGATGCTTAAAAGAGGTTGATTGATGCTTTCATTCTCCAGCGAGGAGCTCCACCTGTGAGGAATACTGTCCGAAAATCAGACCATTTCTAAAATCATTACCTGCATGTTCGGAGCCATCAGGGGCTCTGTGCCAGAAGTATATGCATTAAATTAAGAGAATCAAAAATTCCAAACATTGCACTGATTATGATGGTCTGAGCACCATCAAAACCAATGGAGGGGTTCTATCAGTGGAAAAATGGCAGCACTGCTAGACCTGAGAGAGCAGAGAACAGAGACATGAAGGGTTCAAGCACCCAGTACTAATGCCAGTGGCTCTGTAATAGCCTATCACAGGAGTTGATGGTATTTTTAAACTAAAAGGTCTGTGCTTGATATGCTGGTGCCAGTGGCTTCAAGACGCTGTAGACTCCAGGAAGCAGAAGGGCACCGGAAATGGGGAGAAGATCCCCTTTTGAGAAAAAGAGGCAGAGGAGACAACCCTATAGGAGTGCGGCCATGGTGCAGGCCAACGAGGTACTCAGCTGCTGAAGGACCCACGCCGGCTGCAGGTGGTCTTGTGATCCACACGGGCTGCTGGTGACAGGCTCATGGGAACCAGATATCGGAGTCAGGGTGTGAGAGAATGCTGAAGGCAAGGGGAGCTCCCAATGAACCTTGGGGCTGAAGGGTTCCTGATCATGTTAGAAATCTGGATCTGGAGCTCAGGTTGCTGATGGATCAAACAAGAATTTATGTGGCTGTAGGAGCGCTGAAGATGAATCCATGGACGCTCAGTGACTCTGAAGGGACTCGCTTTTGTGTCTCTTTCTCTCATAATGTTAGGTGTTCCGGGCAACACTAATGGCAACTCTGTCTGCCTTATGGCAGGCAGAAGGTAATTTTGTGTAATATTACATGTTCTGTACTATTACATGACAATAAAGGAATCTGGAATCTATTTTTGTATGATACTCTTCAGGAGAGATAAAACATAAGGGTGATCTGTATAAATCTTTTTTTAAAAAAAAACCTTTGGGGAATGGCATATTAATGGAGACATTTTTCTCATTAGATCTGGGGAAAGAGCAAATTCAGTAAATGGAAAAGTTGTTACTTCCTCCATCCATTTTTTTAATGAATAAAACAAACTAATTTTCAGCAATTCCCCAAAATATGATCATCATAAAGGAAAACTAAAAATTTAACAATTTTAAGCAGAATAAAATCAATTTACAAATTTTTTCTACAATATATATCCAGAATCTCACTGTCCTAACTTCAAAAAATTAATTTCAATCACAAACAAAAGCCTTTTGTTCCCACAAAAGGAAAACTACTGCCAGCTGTTTCTGGTCAAATCTAGGGAGGCTGGAAAATGTCATTGACATTCCAAGGCAGTCAGTAAAACAATAATTAGGATTTATAAGAGTTGCTTGGCGACAAACCAATGGAAATAAAAGTCACATTTAACATTGCCAAGAAGCAACCAAGCTTCTTTGGATTCTAAATAGCCCAAAAATATGAAACAAAATGTATAATCTTAGATTTGAAGTATAAAACGCATTTTAAAATCGATGATCTAAAATATTAATCGTAGAATAATCCATGGACCTTTCAGCTTGCCCAGGGAACTTAAAGAGTGGATCACGAAGCTATTTAAAAACCTGTCTAAATTCCATTCCATTGATGCTTGGTAGTGTCATATACTCTTTAGATTGTGTATTTTAAAATTCATCCTTGTATGTGCCCAAAGCAGGATGTGTAAAGAAATGCTAACCTGTGATTTGAGGCACCTTTCTTATCCTCATAAATGAAGACACATCTTTGGAAGCAAGAAGCCCTCTCTGTTTAGTACCCATTTTATAATTGACTTTCTCTCTGTTAGACTCCAGGCTGTTGAGTGGAGCAGAAAAACATCATCAGGGTCATAGAGCACTGAACAAGCCTTTAGCCAAAGTTGTCCATACAGAATAAGTTGGCATTCTGGGGTAGTATCATTGCTTGTTAAACCTTTCCTTTTCATACATCTTTTCAACCTTCCCCATGTGGAGGGATAGCACTCAATAAAATTGAAACTATAAGACCATAAGATATAGGAGCAGAAATAGGTTATTCAACTCATTGAGTCTGCCCTGCATTCAGTCATGAGCTAATCTGCTTTCCTTCTTAGCCCCACTGCCCGGCCTTCTCACAATAACTGATGCCCTCCCAGCCAGAAGGTTGAGTAAAAGGTTAATGGTTGGATACTTAACAGTGGGCAGGAACAGAGGGTTAGGGCTGGGGTTAGGAAGAGGGACCTTGGGCTCCAACTCCATACATCACTCAAGATTGCAGCACAAGTTGATAGGATAGGTAAGAAGGTCTATGTGATGCTGGGCTTCATTAATAGGAGGATTGAATTCAAGAGTTGAGAGGCCATGTTACAACTCTACAAATCTCTGGTGAGACCACACTTTGAATATTGTGTTCAGTTCTGGTCACCGCATTATAGGTAGGATGTGGATGCTATGGAGAGGGTACAGAGGAGATTTACTCTGGATTGAAAATATATCTTAAGAGGCAAGGTTAGCACACTTAATAGACAGCTAGAGGATGTTTCCTAGGGCAGAAATCACAAACACCAGAGGACAAAGTGAAGGGAGGGAAGATTAGGGGAGATATCAGGGATATGATTTTTTACACAGAGGATTGTGGGTGCCTGGGAGGCCTTGCGAGGGATGGTAGTTTAGGCTGAAACATTGGGGGAATTTAAGAGACTCTTAATGATTTATAAATAGATATATATATTTATAATAATAATTTTAAAAATTTAAAAATTAAAATGACACATAGATGAAAGAAAAATTGAAGTTTATGGCGGAGGAAGGATTTAATTTTTTTTTGGTAGGAATATATAGTTCGGAATAACATCAAGGGATGAAGTGCTGTAATGTTCTATGTAAGTGGCCAACCTTCAATCCTGAAGATTTGCCCTCTTGTCTTAGAACCATAGAACATTACAGCACAGAAACAGGCTCATTCAGCATTTCTAGTCCATGCTGATACATTTTCTGCTTAGTCCCACTGACCTGCACCTAGTCCAACACCTTTTCTATCCATATACCCATCCAGGTTCTTCCTAAAAGTTCAAATTGAACCCTCATTCACCAGTTCAACTACCAGCTCATTCCATAAACCCACCACTCTCTGTGAGATGTCCCCACTAAATTTCCCTTTCATCCTTATCATGTGACCTATGGTTTGTATCTCACCTACCCTCAGTGGAAAAAGCCTACCTATATTTACTATGTCTATCCCCCTCATAATTTTAAATACCATAATTTGTCATTCTTCCATCCTCCAAGGAATAAAGTCCTAACCTGTTTAACCTTTCCCTGTATCTCAGTTCCTGAATTCTGGGCAACATCCTAGTAAATCTTCTCTGCACCCTTTCAAACTTATTGACATATTTCCTGTGGTTAGGTCCCCAAAACTGCACACAATATTCCAAATTCGGCCTCACCAATGTCTTATACGACTTTAACATACATCTCATCTCCTGAACTCAATACTTTGATTTATGAAAGCCAATATGCCAAAAGCTTATTTACAAACCTATCCACCTGTAACACCACTTTCAGGGAATTATGCATCTGTATTCCCAGATCCCTCTGTTCTACTACACTCCTCAGTGCTCTACCATTTACTGTGTATGTCCTATCTTGATTTGTCCTTCCAAAATGCAACACCTCAACACTTATCCACACTAAATTCCATCTACCATTTTTCAGTGCATTTTTCCATTTGGTCCAAAACATTTTTCGTTGTTCACATCACCTCCAATATTAGTGTCAACTGCAAACTTGCCAATCCAATTTACCATAATATCATAGATATAGATGACAAACAACAATGGTCCCAGCACCGATCCCTGAGGAACACCACTAATCACAGACCTCCAGTCTGAGAAGCAATCATCTACCACCACTCTCTGGCTTCTCCCGTCCAGCTATTGTCAAATCCCATTCACTACCACACCATGAATATCAAGTGCCTGAACCTTCCTGACTAACCTCCCATGTGGGACCTTGTCAAAAGTGAAAAAAGAGAGGGAGGCAGTTGCCACGCAATTAGAGCCAGCTGGTAAGGGAGTTTGTGTGGAAGGACAAGCAGATAGGGCAAATTTGCAGTAACGGGGATGAATTGCAATGCATAGGGATACAAAATGAAAAAGAGTAACAAATACAGGGATGAAAGTTGTGTATTGAAATGTATGTAGAATAAGAAAGGAAATGGTTGATCTTGTTGTTCAGCTACAAATTGGCAAGTATGATATTCTGGCTATAATGGAGTTGTGGCTAAAGGATGGATGTCATTGGGAACTGAATGTTCAAGGATGGAAATGTAAACAGAGGGGGTGGTGTGGCTCTGTTAGTAAGGAATAACATTAAATCATTAGAAAGAGGTGATATAGGATCAGAAGGTATAGAAACATTGTAGGTTGAGTTAAAGGCAAGGGTTAAAAGACATACTTGGCAGTTATATACATGAATTCAAAATAATAGCTAGGATATGGTCAACAAATTACAAAACCAAATAGAAAAGGCATGTCGGAAGGCCAATGTAGTCATGGGGGATTTTAAAATGCAAATAGTTTCAAAGAATTAGTTTGGGACTGGATCTCAAGAGAGAGAATTTGTTGAAAGTCCATGAGCCCACAGGGGATCGGCTGTATTGGATTAGGTGCTGTGCAATCCACTAGAGGTGATTAGAGAGCTTAGGACAAAGGAATCATTAGGGAACAGTGATCACAATAAATTGAGTTCAACTTGATACTTAACAAGGTGAAACAATGGTAATGTGTGTTGGTATTTCAGTGGAGCAAAGAGAATTACAGTGGCATGAGAGAGGAACTGGCCAAAGCAGATAGGAAGGGGGCACGGGCATACGGGAAGGCTGAGCAGCAAAGGATGGAGTTCTGAAAAAAATGAGCAAGGTGCAGGATTTTGTTTAACCCACCTTCCCCCAACAACATTAGCAAACCTCCCTGCCAGGTATTGGCTCCTCCTGCATTCAGACACAACCCATCCCGCTTGTATGGGTCACCCCTTCCCCAGAAAAGGTTCCAGCCTACAGAATGGAGCCCTCAGTTTCCTCCCCTCTGTTTCCACCCATCTGTTTCCACCCCTCTGAATCTCCTATCTGTTCCCCAAACAGTTGAAAGCAACTGTGGACAGCAGCTGGTGATATCCCTGCATCATGGTTGATGATTGCATTTGTTATGATATCAGTCCTGAAATCAGCCTTTGAAAGCATTTTTTTAAAAATCCCAGAAACACTGAGAAGGGTCTTCTGCCCAATTACATCCAATTAACTTACCAACTCCAAACATTTTGGAGGTGGGGAGGAAACCAGAGCACCTGGAGAGAATGCCCGCTGGGCACGGAGTGAATATCAAACTCCTTACGGGCAGCAGTGGATTCAAACCCTGATCTCTGGTTCTGTAATAATGTTGTGCTAACAACTACTCTAACCATGATGCCTAGAAGAAGGTAATCTAAGAACAGTGGGTTTGAGACCACCTGTCAAATAGTGCAATTGGACTGGCTTAAATTTCAGGAACCTCTAAATCCCAGTGTTAGTCAGTCAAGCATAAATAAAGTCAAACCTATGTGAGAAATTTTCTTCACTTAAACTCCAGCAGGTTTATTCCACAGATTATTACCTGGGTCCCATGCAGGGGTGTATCTACGAAAAATAGCACCTATGGCAGGGGTGAGCAATACATCAAAATACATGGCGACAAAGAGGTCTCACAAGAGCTAGCCTTGTGGCCACCATGTTGTATTCGGTGTTGTATAAGTTGAGAACGAGGAACGAGAGCGAGTGTACTGAGCATGGAAGAAACAGGTGTGTGTTCCTTGTAGCAAATCCCAGAGGACAATTGTTTAAGGTGAGGGGAGGTAAGTTTAGAGATGTCAGGGGTAAATTTTATACACAGAGAGTAGTGGGTGCCTGGAATGCATTGCTTGGGGTTGGTGGTCGAGGCTGGTTCAATAAGGATATTTAAAAGACTCCTAGGCATATACTGTGGATGATACCATGGTAGTGGGTTGTATAAAGGAAGGGGATGAGTCATCATAGAGGATGGAGTTTGAAAACGTGGCTGAATGGTGCACCAACATCAACCTTGCACTTAGTGTCACCAAAACTAAGGAGCTGATTGTTGACTTCAGGAAGGGAAAGCCAGAGGTTTACAACCCAGTGATCACTGGAGGATCAGAGTAGGAAAGTGAGTAAATTTAAGTTCTTGGGAGTCACTGTCTTGGAGGACATTTCCTGGATCCTAAACACTAAGCATAAAGCTCCACAAAAGGTAATGGACACAGCCCACAACACCACAAGAAAAACTCTGCTCAACATCAAGAACATCTATGGGGAACACTGCCATCGGAGTGCAGCAGCGAACATCAAGTATCCACGCCACCCAGTACATGCTCTGCTCTCACTAATACCATCAGGAAAGGGGTATATATGCCATAAGACTCACCCCATTGACGGGTCCCTACTAGCAACCCCCCCCCCCCTCCATGGACAGGTCTCCACTAGCTGCCCTCTCCTTGCGACAGGTCCCTACTAGTTCGCCCCTCCCTGCAACAGGTCCCTACTAGCATCACTTCCCCGCCTAACAACCCCCCCCTCAAAATCGCTAATGACCCCCCAACATATATTTTGATGATGACCCTGGTAAAAGGGGAGAAGTTTAGGGGGAACATGGTGGGGAACTTCTTCACACAAAGAGCGGTGGTGTGTGGAATGAGTGTTCAGCTAAAATGGTGAATGCGGGCTCAATTTTAACACTTCAGAGGAATTTGGACATGTACATGGATGGGAGAGGTATGGAGGGCTATGGTCTTGGTACAGGTCAGTGCAACTACGCCAAAAAATGGTTTAGCACAGACTAGAAGGGCCAAACTGGCCTGTTTTTGTCCTGTGCCTGTCATGTTCTATGGTTCTAAGACAGAGAACGCAGTATAATGGCAACCATGTGGAAGGAATCATACAGGGCTTGGTAGTGGATTTGTAAATATGGGAGGGTGAAAGATGACAGATAGATGGGGAGACCGAGATAATTGATTGGCAAGTGTTGGACCAAAAGATCCAGTGAGTGTGTACACAAGTGAGTGGAATGTATCTTCAGCTGGTATTGGATTCATTCTCACAAAAGTAGTTCACTCTGTAATATTGAGCATCAGAATTTAAGTAAATGGATGGCTCTACTTATGTAAAGTTGATGCATGACCAGTTTTCTGTTTGAACAGTGAATCTTGTATTCCATATATATAATTATTTATCTTGATGGAAAAGTCATAAAAAGCTAGTCTCATCATTTTGTTTTGAAAGAGACGATCTTATTAAATGAAAATATACTACTAATTCAAAATAGCTGCATTTTCATACTGGGCATCAATTTTTTAGTGAACTGGAACATTAAAATTGACATTATTTCAATAGAAATTGAATCCAAATTCATCTTTGGTCACATTGAAGTAAAAGGCTCCATAGCCTTTAATATTACATATACAGGGGGCTTTGAGCAGAAATATATGAATCTATTATCCCTTGAACATTTACCTTCAAAACCTCATTTTACATTAGCAAGCCTGTGTTGACCTTGTGCTCATGAACATTCACCTCTAAAATGCCACACACAAGATTTTGAATACTCAAATGGTTTTTTAACCATGATACCTTATCAAAAACTCATTATAGATAAAATACGACATAAATTACATCATGGAAGCAGGTGATTAATCAAACAGGTCATTCAGTTCAACTGGTTGCAATGCTTTTTAACCTTCACAAAGTTGTAATTCTAATCCCGTATAAAGTATTATTGCAGTTGGAAGAATACTGTAAACACTCAACGAATCAGGCAGCATCTGTGGTGGGAAAAACAGGCAATTAATTTCCAATGAATTGTGCAGGAATTGGATCTTCTTGGGAGAATCTTGAATAGAGCTGGAGATCTTTTCTGGTTAACTCACCCAGGCACTTTGAGGCACAATTTACCTTAGAGCAGTTAACATTCACCTAGCATAATTTATGTAACCCTATATAACCATATAACCATATACAGCACAGAACAGGCCAGTTTGACCCTACTAGTCCATGCCGGAACAAATCCCCACCCTCCTAGTCCCACTGACCAGCACCTGGTCCATACCCCTCCAATCCTCTCCCCTCCATGTAATTATCCAGTCTTTCCTTAAATCTAAATAACGTCCTTGCTTCAACCACCTCTGCCGGAAGCTTATTCCACATCCCAACCACCCTTTGGGTGAAGAAATTTCCCCTCATGTTCCCCTTATAATTTTCCCCCTTCAATCTCAAACCCTTGTCTCTGGTTTGAATATCCCCCACTCTTAATTGAAAAACTCTATCCACGTTGACTCTCTCTGTCCCTTTTAAAATCTTGAACACCTCCATCAAATCCCCCCTCAATCTTCTACACTCCAGAGAAAAAAAGCCCCAGGCTGCTCAACCTTTCTCTGTAACTCAAACCCTGACATCCTGTCGACATTCTCGTGAAACTTCTCTGCACTCTCTCTATTTTGTTTATATCCTTCCTATAATTTGGTGACCAAAACTGCACACAGTATTCCAAATTTGGCCTCACCAATGCTTTGTACAATTTCATCATAACATCCCAACTCTTGAATTCAATACTCCGATTTCTGAAGGCCAACATTCCAAATGCCTTCTTCACCACTCTATCTACCTGAGTATCAACTTTGAGGGTACTATTTACCATAATTCCTAAATCCCTTTGTTGCTCTGCACTCCTCAATTGTCTACCATTCAATGTATATGACCTATTTAGATTTGCCTTTCCAAAATGCAACACTTCACACTTATCCGTATTAAATTCCATCAGCCATTTCTTAGCCCACTCCTCTAGCTTTCTTATATCTCTTTTTAAGCTACGGTAATCTTCCTCATTGTCCACAATA
This sequence comes from Narcine bancroftii, assembly GCF_036971445.1. Classification (NCBI taxonomy): domain Eukaryota; kingdom Metazoa; phylum Chordata; class Chondrichthyes; order Torpediniformes; family Narcinidae; genus Narcine; species Narcine bancroftii. The sequence goes on from NC_091469.1 coordinate 211,565,181, forward strand.
CCACCAATCTTTGTATCATCTGCAAACTTACTTATCCAATTCACCACCCCTTCTTCCAGATCGTTAATATATATAACAAACAATAATGGACCCAGGACCGATCCCTGAGGAACTCCACTAGTAGCTGAGGAATATATTGGCAACCATGAACAGTACTAATGTAATAAAAAACACGAAAAATGCAAAATGGGATTTAGCAGACAACATGAATTAACAAAAGGTTAGTCATGTTTATCCCATCTATGAATACTTTGTGAGGGTATCTCTGGTTGCTTAGGAAATGACGCGTGTTTTGATTTTTCAGAAAACTTTCATGAAGGTGCCATAAATGAGGTTGTTCCATAAGCAACCAATTTTCCCTTGCAACCGCTGCAACCGTGTCTGCCTGTCCCGCATCGGACTTGTCAGCCACAGACGAGCCTGCAGCTGACGTGGACATTTACCCCCTCCATAAATCTTCGTCTGCAAAGCCAAGCCAAAGAGACTGACACCAATGGATTAGCACACATTCGTGAGTGGGGCCCTGACTAACAGGCAGAGAATTTTTTAAGCGGTGACTCGCTTTTCAGCAGTTAGCAGCACATTGGCACGGCAGTTATAAACTCTACATTGGGTTCCTGCAAGGAACTTCTGATGTTTATATTGCTGCATTGATTCATCTGCTAAGTGCCTGTACACTGCCTGTCAAAATATTTTTGGATGTTTTGTGTTTTTTCTTCTGATCTGAATGGATATATCGGTGCTTCAGGTATTGTAGTTGACACCAATCTGTCTGTATTCTACTTATTTTTGTCAAATCGCGTTTTTTATGCAATTCTATTAGAATTACCCAAACTCACAAATAATATCAGTTAGAGAAGACAAGGTGAGAAGGAATGGGAAAGATTCATTGGAATGCCCAATGTTCAAGAAGAAAATTGGAGTACATTAGATCCCCCGGCAAGTTCACCAGCAATGTATTAGGTGACAAAGGTATAGAATGGTTGAAAAGGCAGGACAAAATAATGGGAATGTTTTTACAAGTCTTGTAACCCATTTATATTCTTATGTAATAGAAAGCAAAACATTCAAGTGAAATCATTATCAGAAAGCTCTCATATTAGATTCGGGCATGATACTTCTTTGTTGAAGGGCTCAAGCCTGAAACTGTATCTTTGCCTTTGCCACATAAAGGAAACTGTTTGACCTGCTGAGCTTCTCCAGCAGTTTGTGTTTTTACTATATCCTCAATTCGACCCTTAGACTAAAGAGTAGAATTAGGCCATTGAGTCTACTCTGCCATTCAAATCGTGGCTGTTGTAATTTTCTTTTCATCCCTATTTTCTTGCCTTCTCCTCTTAACCCTTGTCTTAGTGGTTTTATTGCTAAATGCACATTCTTGGCCACAACAAAACCACATCATATTTCAGAATCCACTGCCGTAGTCCAGTGTCAGATTTGATAATGCTTAGAAATTGTTCCCTTCTTTGACTTATCGACTGTCAATCCTAACTGATTATTCAAAACTGATTGATGTAAGAAATAGAATTAAGACCATATTAAGACTCTACACAGGACCAGAAATAGGCTATTCAGCCCATCGAGCCTGACCAGGCATTCAATCGTGAGCTGATCTCTTCACCCACTCTGCCTCACTGACTGACCTTATGCCCATAACCTTTGAAGTCCTGGTTAATCAAAAACATATCAATCCCTCCCTTGAATACACTTGGCCTCTTGGCCACCACAATCGCCTGTGGAACAAATTCCACAGGTTCACCATAAAGAAATTCCTATGCATCTCTATTCCAAGTGCACACCCTTCATCCTGAAGTTGTGACTCTTCTCCTATACTCTCCCACCATGGGGAACAGTCTTTCTACATTTATTCTCTCCATGCCTTCCAGCATTCAATATGTTTCAAAGAGATCCCCCATCATTCTTCTAAATTCCAATGAGTACAGGCCCAGAGCTGTCAAATGTTCCTCATATGATAACCTTTCATTCTCAGAATCATCCTATGAACCTCCTCTGAACCCTGTCCACCATCCTTTTTTTTTTAAAATGAGGACTCCAAACCTGCTCACAATACTCTGAGGTCTCATCGGTGCTTTATCAAGCCTTAACATCAAATCCTGATTCTTATATTTGATTCCTCTTAAAATGTATGTCAACATTACATTTGCCTTCTTCACCAGTGACTCATCCTGCAAGTTTACCTCCAGGCTGTCCTGTATGTGGACTCCCAGGTCACTTTGCAGCTGGGAATATTCCATTTTCCCATTTACAAAATAGCCTGTCCATTTATTTCTTCTACCAAAGTCCATGTCCGCCCATTTTCCAATATTGCATTTAATTTGCCACTCCTCTGCCCATTCTCCTAATCTGTCAAAGTCCTTCGGCAGCCTTCCTATTTCCTCAAAATTACTTGCTCCTCCACTTATCTTCGTATCATCTCCAAAATTGGCCACAAAGACATTCAAACCATCATCCAAATCATTGATATACAAGGTAAAAAAAGAAGTGGCCCCAACCAGTGGAACGCCACTAGCAACTGGCAGCCAATGCTCTACCCCTGCTATTATGTTTCCTGTTATACCATACGTTTTTATCTTGTTAAGTAGCCTCATGCGTGGCACTTGGGCAAAGGCCTTCTGAAAACCCAATGTAATGGATCTGCGTTAATATTAATATTAAGGTTAATGTTAAGCTAGATTTCATAAATATGTCTTAGTTATGGGTTGTTTCAGGGTTACACACAGGCCACAGCACATTGACAAAAATAGCATGGCACAAAGAGAAAAAGTGTCAGACTCGAGACGCAGAGTCTAGCGTAGAGTTATAATTGAATCCCGGAAAATGTGTGGTTCTTAAAAGCATTATAGCAGCAACTGTTACAAACTCAGTGCCATTTGAATGACATGCATAGACTTGGTACAATCGTGGAAATTGAAAGAGAATTTGCAGAAATGAAACTGAATCCGTGCTGTTGACAGGTCACATGATATCAGAGACCCAAATTACTGAAGAAATCAGACAACTTGAATCAGAAGACTGAAGAGAACCGAAGAAATTTGAGTATTCTGTAAAAGCCAGAGATGAAGCAGTAATCTCTTGAAAGAGAGAGAGGTTGTATCATCCTTATCATAGGAGATACACAACATAAGTAATTTTTAAATAAATAAGACCATTTCCAACTGGTCTTTTAAGAAAAGGGAGGCAGCCTAATTTTAAAATCCTGTTTCAGAAAGGAATCAGGAAGATCACAGTTCTGCAACCCTAATGTGATAGGTGAAAACTTGGGAAAACAATTGTGAGAAGAATATCTCTCCGAAAGATAACCTATCAAATGACGTGTGAGTTTGAAAGCAATAGGGTGCTTCACTCTTGCTTTATAATTACTTCTGACCCACAATTTAAAAAGATCCTGAAGTTCAATGAGAAGCTTGAAACTTAAAATGGACTTTTCAGACCCAAATTTAAACTGATATACTTTGGACTTTCAAACACACACACATTTACATTTTTGCAGAGTTGGGTTAAATTTAGAATTGAGTTTAGAGATAAGTAGCAAATGTTATTAAAAGTTTAATAAAAACTATTGTTTTGAATTTACTGGTGAATCTTCCACACTTTTTCAAAGAATTCCAATAGGTTTGTCAAGCAATAATTTCCCTGTTTTAATTGTACCTCATTGACTTGTTATGTGCACGGTTCCATAACTCCATAGGAAATGGGCCAATGACCATTTTTGTCAAGCAAAATATTTTAGTAATAATTGGGTCTAGAGCAGTGATTCTCAATCTTCCACTTCCACTCACGTACCGCCTTAAGCAATCCCTTACTAATCACAGAGCATCGATGGCATAAGGATTACTTAAAGTGGTATGTGAGTGGAAAAGAAAAGGTTAAGAACCACTGATCTATATCTTCTGTTCCTACGTCACCTCTTTCTAATGATTTAATGTTATTCTGTACCAACAGATTCACGCCACCCACTCTACTTAACTTCCTATCCTTTCAATGCACTGTATCCTTGGACATACAGCTCTCAATGACACCTATTCTTTAACTATGATTCTGTGATGGCCACAACATCATACCTACCAATGTGCAGCTATACTGCAAGGTCATCCACTTTATTTCTTTTGCTGTATGCATTTAAATACAAAACCTTTAGCCCTGTATTAGCCTTTTTTTGATACTGTGTCACTGTTGTATTTGCAACTCATCCCCTTGGCTGCCTGTCCTTCCACACAAACTCTCTACCATCTGTCCCTCTTTGTGGAGCCACTACCTCTTCCTCTACTTCCTTCACTTTGCTTCCCACCCCCATGCTAATACTAAGATGAAGTAGCTTGTTTTTCAAGAGCATTCAGATTATTTGAAGATTCAGATGATATTGACCTTGTCAGCTCATTTTGTAGCCTTAAAAAGCATCTTAGGGCTGTGATTAACAAACTTTGACAAAATTTTAAAGAATAATTTATTTTAATATTTTGCATTATTTGTGGTGGGAAGCATTGGAAAGAACTAAACCAATGGTTCAGGCTTCTATTAGAATTACTTCATAAATTAATATTTCTAATGCACATTAATACCTTTCATTAGTGAACAAATGTTTACCAGTAAAAGAAAAATAAGTTCCAAAATAATACAAAAATTGCAAACATAGATAATGTAAAACAGATGCAGAATAAGATTAAATAGATATTATGATGTAGTTTGTCTTGTAAGCTGGAAATAACACATTAAACATGTACCAAATGTAATACATTAACCTACATTTAAAAACTATGAATGGAGAAATGTGTTAAGTCAAGGTTAGTTTTAATTCATTAGTATGATTGCTGATTTGTTCATTCCTTTTACCATGGCTGTTTTTCACCTTTCAGGATCGAATATAGTTTTTATTTCTAAACTTTCTAGGTTTAATTTAGGCCTATTGCACAATTTGTGATTTCTGTCCAGAAGGTAACGTCAGCCATGATATTAAAGCAATCTGGATCCAATTACTGATGTCCAAATTATCAGAATTTATTGTCATGAACATGTCATGAAATTCGTGTTTTATTGGCAGCGTCAAAATGTAAACATTGCTATAAATTACATTTAAAGTTATCTAAATTCGTGCAAAAGAAGAGAAAGAGAGGTGGTATCTATGGTTCATTGTCCATTCAGAAATCTGATGGCAGAGGGGAGAAAGCTGTCTTTGTCCCACTGGGTGTTCACCTTCAGGCTCCTGCACCTCCTTCCCGAAGGTAGCAGAATGATGGCTTGGATGGTGAGGGTTTTGAGGATAGAGGCTGCTTTTATAAGACACTGGCTTTTGTAAATGTCCTCGGTGGAGTGAAGACAGATCCTCAATTTCACATACCTCTGTAAATTTATTTTTATTTATTAAAATTTAGACATACATCATGATAACAGGCCATTGCAGCCCACGAGTCCATGCCTCCTGAGTTCCACCCCATTCACCTACACGTTTTGAACAGTAGGAGAAAACCAGAGCCCTCGGGGGGGGGGGGAACCCACAGAGACATGGGGTGAATGTACAAAGTCCTTACAGACAGCGTGTAATTCAAACCCCAGTCCCAATCGTTGGTGATATAAAGGTGTTGCTCTAACCGCTATACCGACCGTGAATTTTTAATTCAGACATGCAGCAGAGAAGCAGGCCCTTTTGGCCCAGGAGTGCATGCTGCCCAAATACACCAAATTGACCTACACCCCAGATACATTTTGAACAATGGGAAGAAACCAGAGCCCCTGGGGAAAACCCACTCAGACTTGGGGAGAACATACAAATTCCTTTCAGTCAGCGCAGGATTCAATCATCCGTCCCATTCACTGGAACTGTAACAGCGTTACACTAACTGTTACGCCAGTTTTATCCTGTCCTGTTCACTGGCACCAGCATACCAGACAGTGAATGCAAACAGTCAGAAAGCTCTCCGCGGTACACCTGTATAAATTTAGTGACATACCAAATCTCCTCAAACTCCTCACGAAATATAGCTGCTGGCGAGCTTTCTTCCATGCTCTTCAACTTGGACATGTATTCAGTGATGTTGAAATGCAGAAATTTAAAGTTATGAACTTCCACTGCAGACCCCTTGATGAGAACTGGTTCCTGTTCTCATTTTCCCCTCCTGAAGTCCATCATCTTTAGTTTTGCTAACATTGCGTGCAAAGGTGTTGTTGTGACCAGTCATCCAGCTGATCTGTCTCCCTTGTTCCATCTGTGATTATGCTAATGACCCTGGTGTCATCATTAAATTTGTAGATGGTATTTGAATTGTGCCCAGTCACGCAGTCACGGGTAGAGGCGAGCAGTGGGTTAAGCACACATCCTTGAGGTGCACCTGGGTTGATAGTCAGTGAGGAGGGGACACTGTTTCCATTTCGTTTTGACTGTGGTCTTCCAATGAGGATCCAGTTACAGAGTGGGGTGAGAGGCCCAGGTTTTGGAGCTTGATGACTACCTCTGAGGGTATAATGGTGTTGAAAGCTGAGCTGAGAAACAGCCTGATGTACAGGTTGCTGTTGCCTAGGTAATCCAGAGCTGAGTGGCGAGCCAGAGGTATTACAACTGCTGTGGAGTGTTTGTGATAGGAGGCAAATTGCTGTGAGTCCAGATCTTTTCTTAGGTGCAAGTTAATTCTGGCCATGGCCAACCTCTCAAAACATTTCATCCCATAAGATGAGTGCTACTGGGTGATAGTCATTAAGGCAGCTCACTCTGTTCTTCTTGGGCACTGGGGAAGATTGATTCCCTTTTGAAGCAGGTGGGAACTTCCAACTGCAGCAGTGAGAGATTAAAAATGGCCGTGAACACTCTGGCTAGTTGTTTGGCGCAGATTTTCAGTGTCCTGATGCCTTGCAAAGGTTTACCATCTTGAAGGATGTTCTGACAGACTCACAGGGTCATCACTTTCTGCATGGATTCTCATGGGTGCTGTTGAGTTCTATTCAAACCAAGCATAAAATGTGTTCAGCTCATTGGGTAGCTAAGCATCACCGCCATTTATGGTATTTGGCCTGGCAATCAAACATAATGGCCTGCAATCCCTGCCAGAGCTGGCAAGTATCTGATTCTGTCTGGCTTCTCTTGTGATTGCCTCTTTACTGCTGAGATAGCCTTCCGTAAGTCATGCCTGTTTCATCTTGTATTTGTATGTGTGAGTTCTTAGGCAACACATGGAAGAAGGAAAAGGTTCATTACTTTAAAGTTGTTGTAAACAGCAGTATGAGGTGTCACATTTGTGGCCCGAAATGTGAAGTTAATGAAACATTAAACACAAGTTTTACCTTGAAATTGTCTGTAATCCTCAGTAATCTTGTTTAGTCTTCAATTTTCTTCAAGCTTCTTTCATCCTCATCGCGAATGTCACATTTGTGGCCTGAAATGTGAAGTTAATGAAACATTAAACACAAGTTTTATCAGGTAAACTTCTCAGTGTCTTTTTATTTTCCCGTTTCCTTTTGTTCTCCTGCTTGTGTTCTTATCTTTCTCTCCAACCACGTGACTTCCGGTACATCTCATACATATTCATTATCATGACATGAGGCATGCCATGAGGCTGCAAGCCTCCATTATAGATACTGTACATTGTGTGCATATTAGCACCCTGCTGGCAGCCAAGCCTAATCAAACAGTAAGGCATTGCAAGTTGCCTTGCAACCATGATGACTATCATTAGAGAACCTGGAATTCCTGTCAAGATCAGGATCACCAGTCTTAAATACCATTGATTCTGCCCTCACTAGGTTAGGAATCTTTTGATTCATCCATAAGTTCTGGTTGGGGTACTTACCAGTGTGCCTGCATGGACGCACCCTCATTCACACAGGCCTTGATGAAGTTGCTGACAGCTGTGGCATGTTCTTTCAAGTTTGAGGCTGAGTCCTTGAATATGGACCAGTCCACCCTTGACTCCTTGCCTTACTTGACCATACTTTCACCGTCTTCATCACTGATGCTGTAGACCTCAGTTTCTGCTTGTATGCCAGGAATGGAATTAGATCCAGGTGATCAGACTTGCCGAAGTGCAGGTGTGCGATGGCTCAGTTGGTATGCTTCATGGTGTTGCAGCTGTGGTTATGCATTGGCTACTCTGGCTTCGAGGATAGCATGTGGATGATAGTTCGTTAGAGACTTCTTTAGGTTGGCCTGGTTGAAGGCCCCTAGAATGATCAGGAAGGCATCAGGTTGTGCTGTCTCATGGCTGCTGATCACATTGCTCAGTCCCTCCAGTGCTATCCTGATGTTAACCTGGGACACAATGTATACAAGACAAATCAAGTCAAGTTTATTGTCATCTGATAGACAAGTACAACCTGATGAAACAGCATTCTCCTGTCCTCGGTACAAAACATGCAGACGCACAACCAGACAACGCACATACAAACAATACTTATCCAGGACAGTTATTATATCTATAAAAATAAATAAATAAATTTTGCTTTGTACGAATGAGAGACTTGGACTGTTAATGTGAGCAGTTCCTTTGGTCGTTCACCATTCTCACTGCCCATGGGAAGAAGCTGTTCCTCAGCCTGGTGGTGCTGGCTCTGACACTCCTGTATTTCTTCCACAATGGGATTAGCTGAAGGATGCTGTGAGGAGGGTTGAAGGGGTCCTCAATTATTTTGCATCCCCTGTTCAGACAAAGGTCCTGGAAGATCACATCGATGGGGTGAGGAAAACCCCAGTGATCTTTTTTTTTGAATATTTTCTTCTCTTTTTACAAGATTCATATAGAACATTATTACATACATCATATAAATAGTACTTTAAAATTACAGAGTCTCATATGATTACCCAAATCTCACCCCCTACCCCAAACTGCTAACATTAAAAAAAGAGGGACGGGGTGTTTGAGCTTGCCTTCATTAACTAGTCCATATTTTGATCTTCTGGAATTCAACACTATTAACCTAACTGTATTATTTAAACCTTTACGGGGAAGTTAATTATATCCTTAAGACAGTATGATTCAATAACATTGCCATAATTTAACAAATGCGTCACATTTCTTTCTAAGTTTCTTTTCTTTGGCTTGGCTTCGCGGACGAAGATTTATGGAGGGGTATGTCCACGTCTGCTGCAGGCTCGTTGGTGACTGACAAGTCTGATGTGGGACAGGCAGACACGGTTGCAGAGGTTGCAAGGGAAAATTGGTTGGTTGGGGTTGGGTGTTGGGTTTTTCCTCCTTTGTCTTTTGTCAGTGAGGTGGGCTCTGCGGTCTTCTTCAAAGGAGGTTGCTGCCCACCGAACTGTGAAGCACCAAGATGCACAGGTGGAGGCGATATCAGCCCACTGGCAGTGGTCAATGTGACAGGCACCAAGAGATTTCTTTAAGCAGTCCTTGTACCTCTTCTTTGGTGCACCTCTGTCTCAGTGGCCAGTGGAGAGCTCGCCATATAACACGATCTTGGGAAGGCGATGATCCTCCATTCTGGAGACGTGACCCACCCAGCGCAGTTGGGTCTTCAGCAGCGTGGTTTCTGCCAGCTTGAGTACTTCGATGTTGGTGATAAGATTATAAGTTGTCTTTTCCAGGGGGGCACAACTTTGCATTTCCAAAGTCCAGTGAGTAATAAGTAGGGGGGAGTCGGACTTCCATGTAACAGCGATACATCTCCTGGCTACCACTAGTGCAATCCTCACGAACTGGATTTGATATTTTGATCGTTTTGTATCAATAACCATAACATTGCTCAATAAATAGAGTTCTGGTTCCGATGGAAAACCCACTTCTAAAATTTTTATCAAATGTTCTGCCAAGTCATAATAAAAAGATCTTACTTTCGCATAAAGCCAGGTTGAAGTTTAAATCTTCCAACTTCTATGCCACACCTAAAACACAAATATGGAATTTCAGATTTTAAGCCATGTAATTTTTGCAGTGTCGTGTATATTGGTGCATAGAATTGTATTGTTTCAATCTATATCTGACATTAATAAATGATTTCATATTCTCAGAGCACAATTTTGACCAATACTGTTGACCCCATTAATCCTCTCTGACACTCTTATGGTCTTGTGGATTGACCTCCAATCCATTTCTCTGCATCAACTGTACCACACTGTGATGCATCAGGCCAGCACGCTCTCAATAAAGCACCTATAAAGGGTTGGCATAATGGTGGCTGGTATCCTTGGCCTCTTCAGTCTTCTGAGGAAGTTCAGTCGCTGTTGTGCCTTCCTGACAAGTGACAGGATGTTGAGTGTCCACGATAGGTTACTAGTTAAATGAACTGCAAGGAACTTGGTGTTCTCCACTCTCTCTATTACGGAGTTGTTAATATGTGAGTGGTCATTCCTGGTCCTCCTGACATCCACGATCATCTCCTTCGTATGAGACTCTGAACTCTGGTTAGCTACTTCCACGCTCACACCATTTCACAATATTTCCCACCTCTTCTTCCTACAGGTGCCTTTTATCTGGGATCATCGTGACCGGACACCTGCTGTTGTTCAGAATCTCCGGATTTCTGAATCATTTTAAGGGCAGTTCCTTTAAGCAAATGCCTCACTTATAGCTCCTGCCATCCATTCCCTCTGTCTATCTGTCGGCCCTCTTTCCCGCCCCCCCCACCAAGGGCTGGTGCTAGACTATTTTGCGCCCTAGTGCTTGGGAGGGGAAGTATTGACCGGGCTGAGCATTATGCCACACAAGAGGCTCTAGACCAGTGTGTCGGTCAGGTCAAGGTCGGAGGCAAAGTGGTGGAAGGAGCTCAGCCAAAAAGGCAGCCAGAATCAGCCATCGGAGAAGTAGGCCAGACACGAGGTGGAACATTAGGGTCAAGTGAGCTTTGGCATGAGAGGCCACAGCTCTAGCCAGAATAGCTACCCCTTTGGTGCGGAGCTGCAGGAGGAGTGGGCCATCAAGGTGGTGGAGCTGAGTGCTGGTGGCTTTCAGGTGTTCCACCAGCTTGTCAGGCCAGCCCTTGGGTGCACCAGTTCTCATTGATGTAAATGCCCAGACCCACTCCTCATGTCTTGCCTGAAGCAGCAGTGTCTCTGTCTCCCCCGAAGGGGATAAGGCCATCCATCTGGATTGCTGAGTCTGGAAGGATGTCCTGGAGCCACATTTCTGTAATCACCAGAGCACAGCAGCCCTGCAGTTCTCTCTGGTTCAGATGCAGCCTCAGGTATACAATGACCAGGATGATGGCAGTGAACATACTCAGCAGATAGAATGATGACACTTGATCACCAGATGGTTCCAGTCAGGAAAGCAGGGCTGGGACATAGCCCTCATGTTTGTGCAACATGATGAATTGATGATCAAGCAATGACTACTTCCTCTGGACCTTCCTGACGCCAGTGCCCAGCCCTGGCGGTGAAGGGTAAAGACCTCAGGCTGTAACGCTGTGTCCAGAATGCCCTTGTTCAGCCATGTATCGGTGAAGCTCATCACACAGCAATCGGTGATGTCCCTTTGCTGCTGTAATTGGAGTTCATCCAGTACAAAGATTGTACATTGGCAAGGAGTATGGTAGTGAGCCAAAAGCTCAGGGGCTGGCTTCTTAATTTGACCTGCAGCTACACTCTGCATCCGTGTGTTCGGGTCTTCTTTAAATGGCACGTGCTTCAGTCATTTGTACCTCCTACAGTGTTTAAATGATCCCTGTGACAGCGTACATCTTTTACTCTGTTGATCAATATTGACTCTTGGGTTCTATCGAAGTACAAATCTACTGCACTCTTTTGTTTGCATTTAATAATCTGAAGAGTTTTAATATTCAGAAAGCAAATATTTTCATAATAATAATAAACTTTTAAGCAAACATTCCTCATGACCTTGATTTTTATCTGGAGAAATTTTTTGGAAAAATTAGTTTCAAGCTTTATCAGTCATTCTTATGGTCAAATTAGAACCAGGCCCCTTGATTGCTCTCATGAAGAGGAAATATTACTGACTTCATCTCAGAAGCGAATTTTAGCTTTTTCCTCGTTGATAACTAGATGGGCAATTTTGTTGAAAGAGAAAGACAATCCCCCACCTACTCGTACTCAATGGTTACAGGAGGTCATGACCTTCCTAAGTTTAGTAGAAAATCAGACATAATGTTAAAGATGTAAAGGTGATTTTTTTTTTACAAGATGTGGGGCCCATTCACGGAGCTTAATTTATCAAATCAGGGTGTTTCGATGCTCCTGTGTGAAAGCGAGGTCTCGTCTCCGAATGTCGTCTTTCATTTCCTGAGTGTTTATGTAAACAGATAAAGCTTGTTTAGAGTTAAGGGTTTGATTAATGTGTTCGGCGGGCAGCAACCTCCTTTGAAGAAGGCCGCAGAGCCCACCTCACTGACAAAAGACAAAGGAGGAAAAACCCAACACCCAACCCCAACCCACCAATTTTCCCCTGCAACCACTGCAACCGTGTCTGCCTGTCCCGCATCGGACTTGTCAGCCACCAACGAGCCTGCAGCTGACGTGGACATTTACCCCCCTCCATAAATCTTCGTCCGCGAAGCCAAGCCAAAGAAAAAAGAAGAATGTGGGGGGAGGGGGTTCTTACCAAAGAAAAAAATTCCATAGTTCTTGTTAAAGTGAATGTATATCATTTGCTGAAAATAACAGGTTTCCAAAGCATCGTGCGATTCTCCACGTGGCAGGCCATAATTGGATGATTTATTATTTTCAGCACCTTCTTGATATTAAAATAAAATTGAGTGTTTGAATATCTCAAACGAAAATGAAATCCTCAGTAAATACCAAATCTTTCAGTACTGGAAACCCCTATAAATATGTGAGTAATATTTTGAGTTGCTGGACTAAATTAGTCAACAACTTAATGAGGATCTACTTATAATGGTTTTCATCTGAGTACGCGTGAGAAATGACAGAGGGAAAATGGTGAACTACTGTTCAACAGGAAGGAAAGCCGTGATGTCCCTACATACCTCCCACTTTTCTAAAATACATTTCATTTTGCTGTATTTACAGAGGACACTGCAATAAATTACAGCTGCAAGGAAATGTAATTCAGTATTGAATGGTTCATGTTCATGAAACTTAAACATCTGGTTAACTCTGGTTAGCTACTTCCAGCCTGCTTTTTATCATTAAATTGCCTGAACAAATTGAAAAATACATAATATGAATTAATGCTTAGCACTAAAAATCTACACAAATTTATTCTAAATCTTTGGTAGGAAGGTAGCAAAAATTGTGGGTTATTGAAATATGGGAAATGAGCAACAATTTTCCACTTCAGTAACTGCTGCGAGAACTCAGCTGGGATTGGGTGGGGGGGGGGTGGTGGGGGTGGTGGGGACGTGGAGGAGAATTGTCAACATTTCGGGTCCCTGGATCAGGACTGAGAGTGGAGAACAAAGGTAGCCAGTATAAAGAGGGAAAGGAGTCAGAAGTGATAGGTAACAGAGGAGTGAAGGATGCTAGACAGAGCGAGCTAAATAGGGGAGGGGGAGAGTTTGGAAGCAGTGGTTGTAGGTGATAAATGGAAGCAGATAATAGAAATAAAAGACATATGGAACCATTTGACAGGAAAGGAGAGTGAAGCTCGTGACTGCTGCTAGAGGGTGATGTGGAGAAACAGATGGTTACCAGTGCTGGAATCTGTTCAATAAAGATGATAACCTCCAGTGTCCATCTCCACTTTCATCCTCTGTCCCTCCAACACCCTCCCCCCACCCCCATCCATCATCCTCCTGGCTCCGTCTGCCTTTTTTCTCTCCTTGTCTGTTTCAACCCATCACCCATCTGCCTCTGTCTCCCAACCTGACTCCTCTCTCTCCCCACTTGGCTCCATCTGCCTGTTCCACATAGGGAATACTTACCCTTCATCTCATCTTTAGAATGGTTTTCCCTCCTCTCCACTCAACAAAAAACATCAACAATTCCTGCTGCTGTTCGAGCTGCTGAGTTCCTTGAGCAGTTTGTTTTTTTTGGCTCTGTATTCAAGTATCTGCAGTCTCTCTGTCTCATCAATCATTTTCCAGTAATGAGCAATTGAGATAAATGTTTGAGGTGTTGTGGATAATGTAGAAGTTTGTCGTGAGTTACTGCAGGATATGGACAGAATGCAGAGTTGGGCAGATAAATGGCAGATTCAATCTGGATAAGTGGGAGTTAAAGTTTGGAAGATCAAGCTTGAAGGTGGAGTACATGGTTAATGGCAGTGTGGAAGAACAGAGGGACCTTGAGGTGCAAATACATACATTGCTCGAGGTTTACTCACAGGTTGATAGGATCTTTAAAAATGCTTATGCTTCATTAGTCAAGGAATTGAATTCAAGAGCTGTGAGGCAATATTGCAGCTCTATTAAACTAGATAGACAACACTTGGAATGTTGTGTTCAGTTCTGGTCACCACATTGCAGGAATTTGTGGAATTTTCAGCGAGGGTGCAGAATAGATTTACAAGGATATTGCCTGGATTGGAGAATGTGTCTTATGAGGCAAGGTTAACAAAGTCTAGGGCTTTTCTCTTTGGAGTGAAGAAAAAGATATCTACAAGATATCTTTATTCAGATATCGATATACCAGTGCAAGAAGAGAATGCATGGTCAAAGTGAAACACAAGGACAAAGAGCACATGGTAGCATTCATCATGGTACCAAAGGATGTTTGGCCAAACCAGGTTTAACAGCCTGTGAGAAAATTAATCTGGTAAAAAGAGTCCTCATTGTGGAAAGCTAAGGGGAGACAGTCTATGATGAACTCATGAAAGACGACAATGAACTATTTGTGGGGTCTAGGCTGCCTTCCAGGAGAGCACACGATCAGAGTGGATAAACGTGTGCCACAATTAATACATCCATGCAGAAAAGTTCCATTTATGCTTCAAAAGCAACTAAAAGCAGAGTTAGACAAGATGGATAGCCTGAATGTGATTCAGAAGATAGATGAGCCAACGGAATGGATGAGTTCACTCGTCATTGTGGATAAAAAGAATGGAAAGCTTAGAATTTGCCTGGATCGAAGAGATCTAAACAGAGCAATGAAGAGAGAAAACTTTAAGCTTCTGACAGGTGAAGAAATCATGTCACAGTTTGCAAGTGGAAAGTTTTTCAGCAAGTTAGATGCATCATCGGGATTTTGGCAGCTGAAATTGGAAGAAGCAAGTTCACGACTGTGCACGTTTAATAGTCCATTTGGCAGATACAGATTCCTAAGGTGTCCATTCGGAATTGCCTCAGCTCCTGCAGTGTGTCACAAAACTATACATATGGTCTATCAGCACCTGAACAGAGTTGATACCTCAGTGGATGACATCATAGTATGGGGAAGCATGAGAATGGAGCATGATGAGAGACTAAGGAAAGAGCTGGAAACAACAAGGAAAGCAAACCTGAAGCTGAATAGAGAGAAATGCCAGATAGAATTAACATTTGTAGGAGATATTATTGGCAGTGAGGGCATCAGATCAGATCCCAGAAAGGTGTCCAGCATTGGGAACTTGCCAAGGCCACAAGCAAAAAGGATGTACAGAGGTTTCATGGAATGGTCAACTATATGGGTGAATTTGTATCCAACCTCTCAGAAAAGACGGCTTCATTGAGAAGACGAACAGAAAAGAACACTGAATGGGAGTGGGATCATGAGCATGAAAAGTCATGGAGGGAACTAAAGAAACTGCTCACAGAGGAACCAGTTCTGAGGTTTTATGACCCAGCGAGACCCATCAAGATATCGTCAGATGCGTCTCATATTCGGCATGGTGCAGTTCTTCTACAAATATATGATAACTGGCAACCCAATGTATAAGCATCACACTCAGTGACAGACACAGAGTCATGATGCGCTCAAATTGAAAAGAAGCTGCTCAGCTTCACATACGCCTGTGAATGATTTCATCAGTTTGTGTCAGGACAAGTAATCAATGTAGAGACTGACCATAAGCCCTTGATTGGATTATTCCAAAAGCCATTAAATGAATGTCCACTTGGAATACAAAGAATGATGATTAGGCTGCAATGTTCTACACTGAATGTAGCATAAACTCTGGTTAAGCTAATGTACACAGCAGACACGTTGACTACAGCTGTTGACATGAGTGAGCCCGCAAACACCAAAATGGATGAAGACGTGAATGCCTTTGTGGACATGATCACAAGTGCACTGCCCATGTCAGATGTAAAAGAAAGATGAAACACTGAGACAACTGAGAATAAAATCATCTTGCATGGATACCCCAACATGAAGCAGGACTGCTCACCTGACATTTCAGAGTAGTGGAACTGCAGGGCGGAACTATCAGTGGTTGAAGACATTATCTACAAAGGAAATAAAATCCTTATCCCAAAATGTCTGTGAAAATAGGTGCTAAAAAGGATCCATGGAGAATATCTCAGAATTGGAAAGTGTAAGAAAAGAGCATGAGACGTGATGTACTGGCCAAGAATCAACAAAGATACAACAGATGAAATGTCAAATTGTACAATATGCCAGAAATATCAAGCAAGCAATCCTGTAGAACCACTAAAGGCATACCCAGCACCTTATAGACCTTACCAGAAGATAGGCGCTGACCTATTCGAATGTCAAGAGAAGGATTATCTTGTAGTCACAGACTATTACTCCCTCTATCCAGAGGTGTGCAAACTGCACGCCACCACTGCAGACACTGTAATAACAGGTATGAAGCCATATTCTCCAGACAGTGTGGCAAAAGAGGTCTTCACAGACAATGGACCCCAGTTTTGCAATTTAATCTTCCGACATTTTGCCAAAGAGTGGGACTTTGTACACACCACATCAAGTCCTCATTTTTCACAGTCTAGTGGTCTAGTGGAAAAATCAGTATAGACTGATGAACAAGGCAAAAGGCAGTGGAATGGACTTCTACCAGAACATGCTTGTATACCACTCAATGCTGCTCGAGTGTGGTATGTCACCAGCACAACTCCTTATGGGACGTAAGAGGAACAAAAAACCTACCTGAACTCCACACTGGTGTAAAGCTAAAATACAAAACAAAGTTATGGTCTCAGAAGGGAACTGTCCTTAGTGAAGTCCAGCCAAGATCATACACCATTCAGTCAGATGAAGGTGCTGTTCTGCAAAGAAATCATTGAGATCTTCAAATGGGACCAGCCACAGTAGATAGAAAGACAGGTATTGTTGAACAACCTGAATGAACATTTTAGAAGACATCGTCTGAGGCAACAACTCAGATTCAAGGACAATCAATCAGGAGATTGTCAAGACATGTGAATCATCTTAAGATACACATTGAGCAATAGAATAAAGTAGTGCTACCTTATTCACTCTTCAAATTTTAGTGCATGTCAATGTGAACACAAAACAAAATGTTAACAATGTTGATAATAATGAAAATGTAAGTTCTTGGTATTAAAATTAAAATTGCAGAGTTATACAAAGAAAACATGCTAGTTAAAAGTAAACTACTTTTGTTTTAAGAAAGGGAGATGTAATGATGGTATTATGGTTGTAATACAACTAGCAATCCCTTACTGTTTGATTAGACTT
Source organism: Narcine bancroftii (assembly GCF_036971445.1). Lineage (NCBI taxonomy): Eukaryota > Metazoa > Chordata > Chondrichthyes > Torpediniformes > Narcinidae > Narcine > Narcine bancroftii. Next base: position 211,582,630 of record NC_091469.1, read on the forward strand.
GGCTTCCCGCAGGGGGCTGTTTTGGAGGCTTGCAGCATCATGGCCTGCCTCATGTGTTGTTACAACAACTTTAAAGTAAAGAACCTTTTCCTTCACCCATGTGTGGCCTGAGAACTCACACAAGATGAAACAAACATTTTCAATGTAATAAGGTAATAGGGACCTTTTTTTTTACATCCAGTCTTGTGTAAAAGTGAAGAATTCTAGAAGGGAAAAATACAAAAAGATCCAAGAAAATTTGTGTTTGGTAATATATATGAAGCTGATACGAAATTCAAGTTGGATAAACATCAAACAAAATTTTTGAGTAAACAATAGCGGCAATGAAGAAATGTATAGCAATAAGATTGAAAACAGAGAATTTTGTAGCAATAGAAATATGGAACATTGAAATGCAAAAATGTATACCAATAGAAAAAATTACTTAGAGTTTAATGAACCAGATCGCAAGTTTTTATAAGATCTTGGAACCTTATATGGATTTTGTGAATAAAAGTCCATCCACATCCCATGTATCACCCACTCACTCCTCTTAGTTTACAGTTAATAATTAATAGTTAGAAAATAAAATAACTGTGGTAACATTAACAAATGTATAGATGCTGATGTTTTTCTATCTTTCTCTTCTTTGGGGGTAGGAGGGAGGGGGTGGGGAGAAAATAGAAAAAAAAAGTATCATTTTCTATTATGTTGTTATATTAACTTTATTGAGTTTAATGTTTGTATTGATGGAAATGATAAATAAAATTTTCAAAAAAAGATATAATTGAGAGATATGGTTCAGAGATATTATTAGAGAGATGTCTGAGATGTGGTTTATAGATATGGTTAGAGATATGTTAGAGACTTATTTAGATACTTCAAAACACTGGGAAGAAATATCAACAACACGGTTTCTGCAAAATTCTATAAAATGATGGACAGGAAAGATAAACTGATGCAAATCCCTTCTCCTAAGCCAATGTTGATGTTTTGATCAGTGTTAAGCACCAAATAGTCAACACATTCAACTCCAAAACTCCAGAAACAAGAACTCCATGAAAATGATTCAACAGCATTCTCAGTGTCCTTGAAAAAAAATATATAATATCCTCACTGATACACAGGAGTTCCTGGTCTGAATCCACTCAAAAATATGGAAGAAATTGGATGGTACATTTGGCGTAGCAGTTAGCACAACACCTTTACAGTGCCAGAGATCAGGACTGGGGTTTGAATCCCATGCTGACTGTAAGGAGTTATTATGTTCTCCCCATGTGTGTATGCGTGGGTTTTCTCCCGGAGCTCCATTTTCCTCCTATCCTTCAAAAAAGTACCAGGGTGCAGGTTAATGGGGTGTAAAACGGACGGCAAGGACTCGTGGGCTGAAATGGCCTGTTACTGTGCTGTAATGTAAAGAATAATTGAAGATGCTTTTGGAAATGCGCTGAACTTCTGGAGTCTGTCTGTTAGGAACAGATAGAATCCATGCACAAACAAAGAAGGATTGCACAAAATCTCAGATCACCACCCATCTACTCCATTAAGCACCGCCCGCTCCTTTGGCAAAAACCGCCAATATTTCAGCCTGCTCAGAACCCCTGGAACTGGTGTGAAACAAGACTTCTTGATGCCCATACATTCCCCCAGAAGATCCCCGGCATTACTTTCACGTGGGAAATTTAGTCTGGTGTTCAGTATTAATTCCTTGATCGTGAGCAGGTTGTACTTGAAAGAAGCATGGGTTGGCGAAGGGGCTGTTTATAACATTGTCCTCCAAATTTCTCAATGATTCCTCACTAGGTGGAGCTTCATTCAGGGCAGCATCACTAATATTTGAATGACAAAGATGTATAAAGGGCAATAGGTATCAGTGAGACAAGAGAGATTAAGAGAGAGATAGAAAATATGTTGGTAAAAGATGTGGAAATATGGCTTAGTGCTAGGAATCCACTGCATGAGCTCTGCAGTTGATGATTGGATGAAAGGATTAGTGAATTAGACAATGGCTAGTGGGGGTTGGCTTGGAGGTTGTCATAGACGAAGGGTGGTAGTGGGGATGAGCTCCCACTGCTACACAGATGCTCTTCATGGCGTGCGTCTCAAACAGCCTCTGACAACCAAGTTCAATGCCTGACCTTCACGTGTGGCATTGTTCTTATACCCAGTGGAGCTGTTCTCACTGACAGGAGAATGGGCAAAGGCGGGCCAATTGTGCCTTGAATCCAATGGCTCCGGGCAGATGGGGCTCGTTAACCACGGATGGTAACTCATCTAGGAGAAAGAAAACTCAAATTTCAAACCTCCGCTGCCTTGTGGCTCGACCCGTTGATGGGAAAAGGCTTTGGGAGTAAACCCCGAGGTAAAAATCCGGAGTCAGTGTCCTGAAGGCGGCTGACTGCGGTACCTGGTACCTGCTCCGCAACTCCGGCGATGCTGCTGGCACCAAACTGTATCGGCGTTTGTCGTTCCTTAGCATGGGTGTGGGTGGGGGGGGGGTGGTGTCCGACTTCATGGGCAACAGACAGTTACTCATATCAACTCTGCCCTGGCCTGAGCCCTGGAGAGGCCTCTCCCGCTCACTATAACTGCAGTGCCCATGGATCGACCATGACTGACAGAGGCCACTAGAAGTGGAATGGTTTTCTTTTATTCATTAAATTACATGGCTCAACAATGTTTTTCCTCAAAGAGTCCATGCAAATTCAGATAATTAATTGTCAGTAGCATTGTTCCTTGCTTAAAATGCATTGACCACCAGATAGAATGTGACACAAAGGGGAAGGCATATTAAGAGTAACCTGGTTTGGGTACAGGAACCTCCAAGTGCCAAGTTCACAGCACAGTTTTATTCACCACGCTATGTAATTCATTTTGCTTTATTTTTATTGATTCCATCAAGTATAATAGGGAAATGCAAGAATTTCCATGCTAATAAATAATGTCAACTCATTACTGGCGAAAGCTACCAATTAGTCAACTGTGCATTAAGGCATCAAGCTGGCTATCAAGAGGTTTCTTTGGTAACTTTTCAAGGTTCAAGGTTTCTTTATTATCATGTACATGAATACAAAAAATGTGTTTACTTTTGATTGCCCAGTGCCTAGTCCACTGCACCTACCAAGAAGCAAGAGAGTCCATTCAGAGACATTGTGACCTCCATAGCTGCACTGCCTCCTGTCTCTTCCAGCGATGAACCTGTTCCAGGCATCCAAGTCACCATTCTTAGCCCCAGGTTCTGAACTCCCTGTACGATGTGGAAGCTGTTAATGCACGAGGCCCTTCAGGTGCCCTGCTCACCATCGGCACCCTCACGAATTCTGTTCCTGATACCTGGTTCCCATGAGCTGCTTTCAGCCTGGAGTGAGTCCTTCAGCAACCAGGCCCCCTCGCTGGTCTTCTACCTAGCAGCATCTTCTCCCAGGCTTCTCCTTCTCGGTGGGGGTTGGAAAGGTTGTTCTGCCTCTCTGATGCACTGCACCCACACAGCCCACAATCCATATGGTCTGGGGTGCCAAGCAGGGGCGCTGACCTCTGTGGGTCCTCTGATTTTAATAACAGGCTGCCAGCCCAACTCTACAAGCAGTTTAAACCTGAATGGGACCAATCGGCGTAACTACTAGGCAGTAGGACCATGCAGAGGAGTGCTGAAAGACAAGCCTGCATTCTGGTGTAGGCTTTCAATAGATGGGAGGAAAATTGTATCGACAAAATATAGACAAAGCAACAAGAAATGTGAATCAATGACAATAAATGTAATACTCATCATTGAACTAAATCTCCAAATATTATCATCCATCGGGCAAGCTGACATTGATTATGTTGTAGTCAAATACATAGGATCTGAAGGGTTTTTTTTTGCAGTAGAAGTAAAACAAAAAGGCAAAGCGTGGTTGGATAATGTTGCAGAGGGTGGAGTATCGACTTACCAAGAGAAGAAAGAAGATTTCTAGGAGGGCAGGAGTCACAATGCATGGCATGTATTGATGTCCGCGATGAAAGGAACCTCTCAAGGCTGCCTATCAGCGTTGGCTCAATGATTGCCTCAGGGTCAGAATATTGCAGCTTTGTGCTCTGGAGACTTTAAAATGCATCTGGTCCAACATCTAAGTATGGTATTGATGACAACTCTTTAATCAAAGCTGTGACAATTCAGATTCAATCCTGAGCTAGTGATGGAAAGGAGGAAAACTAAATAGTATTTGTCAGAAACACTGTGCCTGCATGGGGAAATGTACGGGTAATATAGTTTGGGGATTGCAATTGCCCATAAATACTATGCATTTCGTACCTCAACACAGTCTGCCAAAATGTATAAATGACCACGAGGGACAGTAGGATAAGAATAAAATAAAGAATATGTTGAGAGAAAAATAAATACAAGAAGAATGCTGGCAAGAGAAATTTAATGCAAAAAAAGGTATCAGGAAAAATAAGTGGCATATAAACATAGAACACAACAGCACAATACAGGCCCTTCGGCCCTCGATTTTATGCCAACCCATATATTCCTGATGTTATGAGTCCAGAGGAGGCCAAAATCCAGCATCAATAGATTAGCACCACAACAAAGGGTAACGTAAATAAAAGTTGTTTTTAATTATCGTTGAACATGAAAATAGGATCAAACTTTAACTTATCTCTATTGACTCACTTAACCTACTTAACCCCCTTCTACTTCTAAGCGCTCGTGTGTGTGATGTGTGTGTAAGTTCAGCAAAGTTTTTTGGTTCACAGTCCAATTTCACTGGTTGCAGGCAATTCTTGTTTGTACACATAAGTTGACATTAATAAAGTTGACCAGGCTTTGGTCCTTTGCAGGTAAATGGTTACCATTCTGAAGGGTTCTTAGAGGGAGAATTTTTCTTGTTTCAGGTCACCACAGAGTTCCTTTCTGTTTCTCCTATTCCAAGGGAAACACCAGACTGCCAGTCCTCTTCTTTGACCAGGCCGTCTTCCAAAGCTTGCCAGCTTGTCCCTCTGGAACCAATGTTTGTGTTTCTTCTCTCTCTTTCTCTCTCTCTCTCTCTCTCTCTCACTTTCTCCTCTCTGAGAGCAAAGCCTCTTTTTTTCTGCTCTCTGCCTCCCAAGATCACATGACCTTCCAGACAGTAAGTTCTGTTTTCCAGACAAAGCTGCTACTGCCTGTTGTTACATTTGTTCCCTTCTGCAAACAACAGTCCAACATGAGTCTGAGCCTCTTGCAAAAGCTCCTGCAAAAATTCTGTGTTTTAAAGTGTTTGTGTGTGATCTGCTCCAACAAACCTTTCCAAATTTATCTCCCAAACACCTCTCTATACTCTGTCACACTGGGAAAAAATGTTCTAAACCCTCCCTACCCTGTAACCCTCTATCTTTCTTCCATACATGTACCCGTTTAAGGATCTCTTCAATGCCCCCAATGTTTCAGCCTCCACCAACATCCCGGAACAGTATTCCATGCACCTACAATACTCTGTGTTAAAAAAAAAACTTTCCCCTGATGGCTCCCCTAAATTTACCTCTGTTCACTTTATACATTACATCTTCTGGCGTTTGCTGTTCCTGCCCTGGGAAACAGGTGCTGGCTGTCCAATCTATCTATGGCTCTCTTAATCTTGTAGACCTCAATTAAGTCTCCCCTTATCCTTCTAAGATCCAAAGAGAAAAGTCCCAGCTCTGCTAACCTTATCTCATAGGACTTATTTTCCAATCCAGGCAACATCCTGGTAAATCTCCTCTGCACCTTCTCTATCACTTCCTCATCCTTCCTATAATGAGGTGATCAGAACTGAACAAAAAACTGTAAGTGTGATCTTACCAGAGATTAGTAGAGTTGCAACATGACCTCTCTACTCCTGAATTCAGTCCCCTTATGAATGAGGCCCAGCATCCCATAGGCCTTTTTAACTAGCTTATCAACCTGTGCCGTGTCCTTGAGGGATGTATGGATTTTAACCCCAAGGTTCCACACTCTTAAGTAACCGACCATTAAAACTGTACTCAACTGGTTTCAATTCTTACTCCATTACATTGATGACGACATCGGGGCTGCCTCATGCACCCACAATGAGCTTATCAACTTCATTCACTTTGCGGCCATCTTCTACCCCGATCTCAAATATCGCCTGGTCCACCTCTGACAACACTCTCCCTTTTCTACAGGTTTCTACAGATGTATGGTGCATCACAGTGTGGTACGAGAACAGCAATACCCCTGAGCATAGAGCCCTCCAAATGGTAGTGGACAGAGCCCAGGACATCACAGGCAAAACTCTCCTCACCATGAAGTACATCTACAGGCAATGCTGCTGTTGGAGAGCAGCAGCATTCATCAAAGGCCCACACCACCCAGCACACTGCTGCCATCAGGAAAGAGGTATAGGTGCAAAAGACTTGCACCACAAGGTTCAGGAACAGCTGCTACCCCTCCACCATCAGACACCTCAACAAAAAAAAACTAAATCAGGGGCTCATTTAAGGACTCTTGTGCCCTTCATTGATTTTCTTTGCTCTCTCTGTATTGCACATTTGTTATCTGTTTACAGTTCTTTTACATGTTTACACTGTGTACAGTTTACTTTCTTCACTTCCAATTAGTGGTAATTCTGCTGTGCTCACAGGTTAAAGGCATCTCAGGTGCTATGTGATGTTATTTATGTACTCTGACAATAAATCTGAAATCTGAAAATCTGGACCTTCTGACTTCATCTCAGGAGACAAGCTGACAATTACAAATCCACTGACAATTACAAATCCACTAACTTCCTCAACTACCTGATTACATTTCCTCATTCCCTGTCCCCTGCAAGGATTCTATTCTCTTCTCACAATTTCTCTGTCTCCGCCACATCTGTTCCCAAGATGAAGCCTTCTAGTCCAGATCTTCCAAAGTGTCTGCCTTCTTCCACAAACGTGGCTTCCCCTCTACCATCATCAACACAGCCATCGCCCACATCTCCTCCATTTCCAAATCATCTGCCTTGGCCCCCTCTGCCCCCAGATACAACAAACATAGAATCCCCTCATCCTCACCTACCACCCTGCTATCTTCCACATCCAACACGTTATCCACCAGAATTTCCGTCACATACAACTCTCTGGAAAGACCACAAGTAGAGTATTGTGTTCAGTTCTGGTCACCTCATTATAGGAAGAATGTTCTTAGCTATGGAGAGAGTGCAGACAATATTTACCTAGATGTTTCCTGGATTGGGAAACAAGTTTTATGAGGCAAGGTTAGTAGAGCTGGGACTTTTCTCTTTGGAATGTAGAAGGATGAGAGGTCTTGATAGAGGTCTATAATATTATGAGAGGCATAGATAGGGTGGAAAGCCAGCACCTGTTTCCTCGGGCAGGATCAGTAAATACCAGAGAAAGTGAAGGGAAGGAAGTTTAGGGGAGACATCAGGGGTACATTTTTTATGCAGAGAGTTGTGGGTGACTGGAATGCCTTGCTGGGGATAGTGATGAAATATTGGGGGCATTTAAGAGACTCTTAGGCTGACACATGGAAGAAAGTAAACTAGAGGGATATGGGGTAGGGAGGGTTTAGTACTTTTTTTTCTAGGAAGGAATATATGGGTCAGCAGAACATTGAGGGCCAAAGGACTTGTACTGTGCTGTATTGTTCTATGTTCTATGACTTGCCTGTGTAGGCTTACAGCATGGATTGCTCCACAAAGCCCACAAGCAGTCAGGCATAGCTGAAACCCATGCAGGTACCCATGGCTACTCCTTTGATCTGGAGGAAGTGAGATGAGTTAAAGGAGAAGTTATTTAGAGTGAGGACAAGGTCTGCCAGGCAGAAGAGGGTGGTAGTAGAGGGTAACTGGTTGGGTCTCTAGTCTGGAAGGAAGCCAAGTGCTTTCAGACCTTTGTGGTGGAAAGAGGTATAAAGGGGTAGAACATGTATTGTGAAGACGAGGTGGCCGGTTGGGGGAAATCTGAAGTCAATGAAGAGATGAAGGGCACATGAAGAGTCACGGATGTAGGTGGGGAGGGATTGGACCAGGGGAGAAAAGATAGGGTCAAGGTAGGATGTAAGTAGTTCAGTGGAACAAGAGCAGACAGAAACAGTGGGACTGCCTGGATGGTTGGGTTTGTGTTTCTTGGGTAGAAGGTAGAAATGAGCAGTGCAGGGATGGGAGAGAATGAGGTTGGCAGCCGTGGAAGGGAGGTGACCAGAGGTGATGAGGTTAAAGATGGTGTTGGAGACAGTGGCTGTGGTAGGGTGGGAGGGGTCTGAGAACTGCCGTCTGGCCTCAGCAAGGTAGAAGTCAGTGTGCCAGATCTCAATAGCACCAGCCCTGTCTGCTGGTGTGATGGTGGGGTTGGGATTGTTGAAGGGAGAGTGAAGGGCAGAGTGTTCACAGGAAGTAAGATTCGAATATGAGAGGGGAGTGGGACGTTGAGAAGGTTGATGTCTTGGCGGCAGTTGGATATAAAAAGATCCAGAGCAGACAGCTGGCCAGGTCGAGGTGTCCAGGAAGAGGAAAAGGTGCAGAGCCAACAACCTGTAGCTGAATGTTTAAAAAAAACAAAGGAGATGGTTGTCGACTTCAGGAGGGCTCGGGGTTGGAGGGGAGGTTCGTGCTCCCCTGACCATTGACGGCTCCACTGTTGAGTATCCAGTTCCTCGCAGTGCACCTGGTGGAAAATCTCACCTGGTTCCTTAACACTAGCTCCTTAGCCAAAAAAGCCCAGCAGTGCCTCTACTTCCTGTGAAGGCTGAGGAAAGTCCATCTCCCACCCTCCATCCTCACTACATTCTACAAAGGATGTAGACTGCGTCACTGCCTGGTTTGGAAGCTATATCCCCTCGGACCACAAGTTCCTGCAGAGGATAGTGAAATCAGTTGAAAAGATCATTAGGGGCTCTCTTCCTACAATGAAGGACATCTACACTCAATACAGGAGAAAGGTAATAAGCATTGTGAAGGACTTCACACACCCCTCACGTAAACTGCCATCTGGAAAGGGGTACTGTAGCACTCAGGCCCTCAAGTCCAGATTGGGGAACAGCTTTTTCCCTCAAACCATCACATTCTTGAATTCCCAGAACATATGTAGATACAGTACCATGGATTTTTACTGCATACGTCTTAATATTTAAATATTTAAATGTGTTTAACTTCTATTCTAACTTATATATATTATTTATATATATTTATATATATATATATATATATATATATATATGTAAATGTGCTCCGTGTTCCTGGAGAAATGCTATTTCATCTTTACCGTGCGAGTGTGGTATGAAAGATAAATAAAGGAGACTTGACTTGAAAGTTTTAAAGTGGGAGAAGGGATAAATCACTGTTCTCATTTTAACTCCTCCATTACTCAGTTTTTTCAAGCCAAGTTATGATGAAAGTGAGGGTCAAAATGCCTAAACTCAAGTAGTTCAAAATCATAAGGAACAGGAATGTCATAGGATGGTACAGTTAGAGTAATGATTACCACAACAGTTTTACAGTGACAGTGGTCCAGAGTTGAATCCAGCACTGTCTGTAAGGAGCTTGTACGTGTTATCTGGGTTTCCGCAAGGTGCCCCAGCTTCCTCTCACCCGTCAGGAGGATGTAAGTTAATTTGGCCATTTAGTCAGCATGGGCTGTGATCCGGAAGGGCCTGCTGCACATCTAAATTTAAAAACTATTAAAGAGTTGGGGTTAATGAAGAGATTGCCTAACCTTGTAGTGATGCTGTGGCTAGATTCCCCAGCAGACATGCAGTGCCATCACCACAACTTCGAGCTCCATTGTGCTTCACAGTGCAGCCAGAAAGCGCTTGGCATACTTGCCAAACAAATTTGCAGCCAGCCACAAACCCGAATAGAGAGAAATGTCAAACTTTGTTGCACCCTCAGAGAAAAAAAATGGCAGCAGTTCAGCACATCTCACAGTATTTCCTCTCAAAAAATGGATAAAACTTTCGTCAATTTAAACATGCAAGGTAGAGTGAGTTAAGGATTTCTTCTGTGGTATATTATTGCCCCAGGTACTGGGACAACTAAAGCGAGGGTGGTGGAGGGAGGGGAAGTGCGGAGGTTTGGGGGTCTGATGTGAAATAAAACATGCAGATGGTTGATTCATTTCTGAACATAGTTGGGAAAGTCACAAGAATGCATCACACCTTTACAAAATATGAACATGGAATTAGAAGTGATATAATATTGATGTTCATACACATCTGATAAGCAAACTCATTTACTGTATCTGGTGCACCCTCTGTGGCCTTCTGTACATCGGAGATTAGGAGATTGCTTTGCCCAGCACCTCCTCTCTGTCCGCAACAAAAGCGACCCCTCCCCCCCCCACCATAGTCAACTATTTCAATTCTGAGTCGCACTCTCAAGCTCACACGTCTGTCCATGGCCTTTCACACTACCCCACCCTGACCACCCACAGATTGGAGGAACAACACCTCATTTTTTGTCTGGGCACCCTCCAAACTCAGGGGATGAACATTGAGTTCACTGCATTCCACTAATCAGCTTGCATTTTTCCCCCTTCCCCTCCCCCTTAACTAGTTATTACAGTTTCTACTTCGTTTCTCTCTCCACCTAGCCTAGATTCCTCCCCCACTCCTGCGGTCCTTCCATAGGTCCTCCCGCCTATGATCTCCCACTCTCACCACCACCCCCCACCCCTGCCTTTTGTTTGGACATCTCTCATGTTCCCCCCCAAACCTTGATGAAGGGCTCAAGCCCAAAAAGTTGGTGATGTATTTTCACCTTTGCTACATAAAAGGCACTCTTTGACCTGCTGAGTTTCTCCAGCATTTGTGTTTTTTTTCCACATCTTCATTACTCAAGGGTTAGAAGACATTATTAACTGCAAATCTCTCTTCCTTTTCCTTCTTCCATTCATTGTTCATTTCTTCTTGTGAATCCACTAATGAAAAATCACTATATCTTTAATTTATTCATTATTAACATTATCCTTGTCATCTCCAGCCATGGACTATAGCATATTATCTGTCAGATGACATTAGCCATAAGATGAAATTCATTTTAAGAGGATATAATTAGTGACTTTGATGTGTCATTCAGATCTGCTAGCTTTTCATTCCTTTGCTTGTTTCCTGTGTACATCAGCCCACACACTTACATGTTTGTTGAACCACTCAGTGACCTCCTCCAAAGAGCTGTAATGTCTCTTTTTTGCCAGAAAAACATGCTTTCTCTTGCCCTATCTGAATTGACACATAATTTAAATTACAAAAAATGATTATGCCTTGATTCTGAAATCATTTCCTGGTGACTCACTGCAGGCTGTAACAGCCAAAATTAAAATAGCACAATTCATTCATACCTGTATTGCATCTGGATTACACTCAAAAATATAAAATTGCTTCCAAATGGAGAGTTGCAAACATCAGTTATTTAAGCACCAGCAGGTTCCCACACCCATGTATGTGAATTTAGTTTTCCTGAGGCCCCAAACTAACCTGAAAGCCTATTGCATCACACAAATTGTACTTAATGACCGGGTCTGATTTTAATACAATTTAAAATAAACATAATCAAAACCAGGTTTTTCAGTGAGTCCTGGAAAATATTTATTCCTGTGCCTGTTTATTAAATGAGTGATTTTTTAATGTTGCTTTTTTGTAAGATTGTCAGATTCCTGCTATATTACGTAAATAATTTACTGGGGAAATAATAGCTTAAAAACCAAAACTGCTGTTTTGAAAAAAAAAATCCCAAAGTCAACCAATTTAGAAACTCTGATGAACAGTTAATAACTCGAGAGGCTGAGACAGAGTCACTGATCTATGGGCTTTTATTTACAATGGACAGCGACCTTGTTCTGTCCCATGACCTGGACTTTCTGGGGATGGGTCAAGGTTTTAGAGGCTTTATACAAGGTCACAAGAGGGAAGGACCACAGTCACAGGTATAGTCTCAGGATGGGGGTGGAGGGGGAGCCAGGTAATCAGGAGTACAGCAGTTCATCACAAACTCTAGCCCTTTTCACAACTGGCTGATGTGAAAATTGGCCATTCAACAAACCAGTTAATGAAGTTTTTTTTGCCGTTCACGCTGGATCACTGTTAACCGGTTCTCTGTGTCCTTTCACATTCATACATTCATGCATCCCCTGGGAGAAGGGCGTCTATCTGAGTGATGCACGCGCTAATTATCACCTTGTATTTAAACAAAATTAATCATGCCTAATTATAACATACCACAGTATGAGCCCTTCAGCCCCTGTTGTTGTGCCGACCGATATAAACCTTTATAAATGTATAAAGGACTGTGGGAAAATGGTGTGGTAATAAAACACATAGGCGCACAATTTATAAAGACTGTGGGAAAGTCGCAGAGAGAAGGCCCTTTCATACAATCAAAAAGCCTGAGTGTCAAAGTGGAGATTCTCCCCCCTTGCGTTGGGAGACTTACCTCCATGAATGTGGCCTGGCTGGCTCCTATGTGCTGACTGCAATCCCTCTCGGGCGGAAGGGTCAACAGCAGAGCACTGCTCTCTGCTACCTAGTATGGATGGAATGCCACTGCAAACGGCTGGCTGGGGGGCAGTGATGTCATCAGCCCACAACCCATCTCATTCACCATTCTCCCTCCATAAACCCCTCAGGGCAGGACAGCCAGAGGGGGCCATCAGGGCAGTGGGGGCCAAACCATCAGGGAGTAACTGGGGCGGGCTATGACAGCCCCATTGGCCACTGCAGTCTATGACACCTCATCAGGCCGCTAACCAGCTTTTAGCCATGCGGAGGGTGACTATGAAAAGGCCTAGAGAGAGAGAGAGAGAGAGAGAGAGAGAGAGAGAGAGAGAGAGAGAGAGGTGGCAGACCTACCCTCCCAGAATTCCGTGTGGTAGAAAACCCCTCCATGAGTGTTCTGTGCATACAGCCATTTCTCACCATCCATCACCTTTGTTGCATCACAAGATCAGATGTGGGGATGTTTGCTGATGGATGCATAATATACCATCACCTTTGCAATTCCTCTACAAATGTAAGAACCCCAATAAAAAAGATAGCAGGATTAGGGTAGCTAATTCTTTGAACCTGTTTCATCATTTAATTTTATTGCTGAGCTTTCACAACAGCAATGTGTTCTGGCAATATTCCTATATCCTTTGATTCCCCTAATGTCTAAAAATCTATCAATTATTTTCTTGGACACACTCAGCAATTGACCCTCCACAGATTTTGTATGATTTCCTTTCCTCCAAGTGAAGACCTTTCTATTTGATTGTGTCCAAAAAGGACACTACATTTTCAACCCTCAATGTTAGCCTACCCATATATTCCTTTAAAAAAACTTCTATTCTAATATTAACCCTACTTGTGACAGTTGCAAATCTGATATTGCTGCATTGGCACATATGCTTTGGTCTTGTCCATCTTTAGAAATCTATTGGAAAGAAATTGTTAATATTTTTTTAACTGTATTTCTAGTGGAGCTACAACCCAATCCAATAATTGCTCTTTTTGGGTTTATTGAACCAGACAGAGGGAGTTTTTCTGTACCTGCACAATGGGTTGTGGCCTCTCTACTTTGTTGGCTAGAAGAGCCGTCTTATTCAAATGGAAAGACTCTAGGCCAGTGGTTCTCAACCTTTTTCTTTCCACTCTCAGGCCACTTTAATTAATCTATTTAACAAATTCTTTAGACAAAGTATTACATAAAATAGAAAGATAATCTTTAAAAGAGAACTGGATTGAACTGAATTAGAATTATAAAATTCTGTCAACCTGTGACACCACTTTCAGTTATGGGACAGATATAATTAAGCTGGAAAGCATAAAGAAAAGATTCACCAGAGTATAACCAGGACTGGTGGGTTTGAATTAAAAGGGGAAGCTGGATAGACTGGGAGAGCAGGAGGCAGATGAAGGACCTTATATATACATATTGGTTGAGCTGCGGTTTGGAGAAGACACATTGTTGTGCAGTTCATCTGTGAACACAAAGGTGACTTTGCAGTCCCAGTCTGGAAACACACAGTCTAGCACAATGGGGGCTCTGGAAAACCATTGCTGTAATAAGAGTGGCTGCTCCTTTGTGACGCCATTCATGGCCTTCCACCAGTTTTTGGCAGTGCCTGTCATCGCACAGGGCTCACCAAAGGGACCTGTCAGCAGCTGCAGCTTCCAGTTCTCTTGGCAGGGTTTCCTTCACAGCATCTTTATAGCACTTGTGTGGATGACCTCGAGGTCTCCTTCCGATCTTCAGTACACTATAGAGCAGCTGGCGAGGCATACGGTGGCCGTCCACTCTGATGACGTCTCCCACCCACCATATCTGGGCTCTGATGATCAGGGACTCGATGCTGGTGGAATTTGCATGACCCAAGACCTCCAGGTTGGAAACATGGTCTTGCCAACGGATGCCAAGGATGGGACAGAGTGCGCACAAGTGGAATTTCTCCAGTTGTTTGATATGACATCGGTACAGTGTCCAGATCTCGCATCCATGTTGGAGGGAAGGGATGACCATGGCTCTGTAGTCTTTCAGCTTTGTGGAGATGCAGATGTTGTTTTTATTGAGCCCTCTGGAATGCAGCCTCCCCAGAGTCTTCCTGGCTGATCCTGGATCAATTTCTTCGTCCAAAGACCCATCACTTGAGATGATGCTCCCCAAGTATTTGAAGCTGTTTACTTTTGTCAGCTGAATACCGTCAACATTGATTTTTGGTTATGTGGTGTTGGTGTTTGGCACAGATTGATGGAGTACTTCAGTCTTGTTCAGGTGATGGTCAAGCCAAAGAGTGTAGCAGCATCAGAGAATTTGTTCAGCATTAAATATAGATTTCTACCTTTGCACACCAGGAGTGGAGAGTCAGCAGCAAAAAGGGTTTTTTTTTGAATAATTGCGTAGAGGCACTTCATCCGTGTGTTCAAGTTGCAAAAGTCAAAGAGAGAACCATCTACTTGGTACCTGATGTACACTCCCTTCTCCAGACCTTGGACAGCATGTGACAACATGCAAGTGAAGAACAGATTGAACAAGGCTGGGGCTAGTACATAGCTCTGCTTCATACCATTAGAAATGGCAAATGCAGCTGATGCATCACGACTGCAGAGGACCTGTCCTATCATTCCATCATGGAGCAGCTGAATCATCTTTACAAATTTCCTTGGGCATCCATAACATCTCAGGATGATCCAGAGAGCTTCCCTATTTAGTGTCAAACGCCTTTGTCAGGTCAATGAAGACAGAGGAAAGAGGCTTATTCTACTCGATGCACTTCTCCTAACCTGTCTCATGGCAAATATTATGTCCACTGTACTCCGTTCTGTCTGAAAGCTGCACTGCTCCTACAGGAGATTCCTTTCCAAGACAGTGACAAGTCTGTTCAGGAAGATGTGGGCAAAAATCTTGCCTGCGATGGACAGCAGTGAGATACCCCTGCAGTTTCCATAGTGTGATTTGCTTCCCTTAGTTTTGTAAAGAGCCACAATGAAGGCACTGCAGAAGTTGTCAGGCATCTCCTCTGTGATCCAGATGTCTTCCAGGTATATTTGAATGCCTGTAATGTGTTTGAGTTAGATCTTTGTAGATCTTAGCAGGAATACCATCCTGCCCTGTTGCATTATTTGAATTTATCTGCAAGATCGCTTTATCGAGAGCAACAGATCTAGGTCATCCAGGACTGGCTGCTGAGGGATGTGGAGTAAAACATCAGGATCAATTGTGGACGGCCTATTGAGTAGGTTGGAAAAGTATTCAGCCCAGCGGGTTTGGAGTCCTTCCTGGTCTTTGATCAGTCTCAAACCATCTGATGATAGCAAGGGGGATTTAGAAGGACCATTAACTGACGTTTTGACACTGACAAACTCTCCAGTGACATGTATGTCTGCCCAGCCTTTCTCTGCCACCACGTCCCTCGTTTATGACCGCAGATGTTTAAACTTGTCTTTCTTTGAGACCGATGATGGCTCATTCTGCCTGTCTGCATCGACCTTGTTCTTGGCCCCAAGGGCTGCTGAAATCATCTCCTGGTTTTCATCAAACAATTCCTGATGCAGTCGGGTTTTCAGTCTGAGTTCAGTTGTTTCAGTCTGCGTGACAACATCTCTGAACTGCGTCCACTTTTCAGAACCGGTTCCCACGAGCGGTGAATTGCTGGAGAGCTTTTCATTAAAGTACATCTTGAAATCATTGGGCTTGACCTGGATCTTGGAGTCTCCCAATGTCAAATGACTCTTTGACAGTCTTTGATTGTTTACGATGCAAAGGGTCTATGTGCAGGTTGAGGACTGACTGAACCAGCCTGTGATCTGCCCAACACTCAGCACCTCGTATGGCCTGGGTGATGGTGACTTCTTGAAGGTCACGCTAGGATACTATGACATAGTCAAGTAGGTGCCAGTGCTTGGACCTAGGATGCATCGAAGCTGTTTTGTACTTAATAGAGGTTTATAAAATCATGAAGGGCATAAATAAGGTAAATTTCCCAGGTTAGGGAGATCTAAAACCAAAGGATGCACGTTTAAGGAGAGAACAGAAAATATAAAAGGGACCTGAGGAGCATCTGCTTAAAACAGAGGGTGATGGCTATATGTGAATAAGCTGCCAGAGAGAGCAATCATTTAAAAGACATTTAAAGAGGTACGTGGATAGGAAAAGCTTAGAGGGATCTGAGCCAAACACAAGCAAATGGGACTAGCTAGGTCAGCACAAACAAGTTGGACCAAAGGGCTTGCTGTCGATCTCTCTGCCACCATGACTATCTAAATCTTCAGATAAAGAATATACTAAAGAACTGTTTTATTCTTAAACCTTTGGTATTGGTGATGAGGATTGTCAGCCTTTCATTTACTCTGTCTATGCCCCTTATAATTTTGTACACCTCCATCAAATCGCCCCTCATTCATCTACACTCCAGGGAATAAAATCCTAACCTGTTTAACCTTTCCCTGTAACTCAGTTCCTGATAACATCCTAATAAATCTTCTTTGCATTCTTTCAATCTTATTGAAATATTTCCTGTAGTTAGGTGACCAAAACTGCATACAATACTCTGTTGTTTGGGTTCGTGTGGGTCCCACAGGTTAAGAACCAGACCAAAGTGCAAGTACAAAGCACAAGTTTATTACAGGGATGGAAATGGGACAACAGGGTCGATATGTAAAGCGAACTTCTACAAATACACAATATGCAGGGTATCGAGAGGGAAACCGACAGAAACTGGGGAAGTTACAAAAGAATACACACCCAACAATCAAATCAGGATAATACTACATGCCCCCACCCCTTGACCTGTACGGACACGGCTCTGCTACCTGGCCTCGTGACTCACACCAACCCAGTACAGGAGGTGATACTTACATGCCACGAGAAGCCCAAAGAGATAGAACAAAGGGGCATATGGTCCTTTATAGTTTTGGGGGCAAAGCTGGTAAGGGTGAGAGTGGACCCCGTTGGTTGCTGTGGCCCATGGCTCGAAGCCAAGTGCAGGGGCTGAGCAGGGATGAACTGAGGTGATTCACCTGGGCCAATTGCAAGGGTCACCTTGATGGGTTGGGGTGAGTCCTTGACCTTGATTGGCAGGTAGTGTGTCCTCTGAACAGGAGTGCAACAGTGCCGTCCAGTGGTGGACGCTGCCTCTCCATTACATACTCCACATTTGTCCTCACCAATATCTTATCAAGGCAAGTTTATTGAAATCTGATCATACAAGTACAACCTGACGAAACAGCATTCTCCAGTCCTTGCTGCAAAACACGCAGACGCACAATCAGGCATTACACACACACACACACACACACACACACACACACACACACACACACACACACACACACACACACACACACACACACACACACAGACAAACAATATATAAGCAGGGCAAGTATTTTATCTATACAAATAAAAAAATAAATATTTTTGTTTTGTGCAATTGAGAGCCTCGGATGGTTAGCGTGAGCAGTTCCTCTGGTCATTCAGCATTCTCACTGTTTAGAAGCTGTTCCTCATCCTGGTGGTGCAGGCTCTGATACTCCTGTATTTCTTCCCTGATGGGAGTGCTGAAAGATACTGTGTGCAGGGTGGAAGGTGTCCTCAATAATTTTGTGCACCCTCTTGTGATGGAATATTTGGGAATGTTTTGGAGAGATAAATTGCTAAAATTGGGTAGGTTACATACATACACACATTTTAAAACAGATCTTATTTGAAATACTGAAGAATTGATATTCAGTGACTTTACAGAAATTATGGAGAATGCTATGCATATTCCACAAGTAGGTGCTAATTGAAATGATGTCATGAAGTGAATAGTCCATTGTCTTGGAAGAGTCAGGTCATCTGTGTTGGACATCTTTACAAGACTTCTGACCTCTGAAAAGTGCTCACTCAAAGGTCATGGAGAGGTTTGTTTATATAAACCAACAAATGGGAGCAGAAGACTGACTCTTATTGTTTCCTGGAGAAGGAGGGGTGTTTTGCAAGTAAGAGAGAGGACATGTGGCTGGCAGTTGGAATCTCAGAGAGAGAGGGAGAGACTGAACAGTGCCAGCCAGGAGAAGCTTGTAGGAACTGAAACAGAAGCTCCCGAGTGGCGGATGGCTGGAAGTGCTATCTGTCTAATGTTTCTCTTGCAATAAGTAGAACAGAAAGGAACTCTGTGATAGCCTGAAAGAAAGAGGTTATCATCTGGAGAACCCTGATGGAGTATGTTTCATCAGTGAGATATTCAAGTGACTAATGGTGGTACCTCAGTTGTGGAAATCCTGGGACAACACTTATCTCTCTCTGCAAACCTACGAGAACCTTCCTGAACAGTAAACATTTACCTTTCGAGCACCAAAGCCTGGTGAATTTTATACATGTTAAATTCTGTGCACAGTATAAGAACTGCCTGCAACCAGTGAACTTGGAAGAATGAGAAGTGAGATTGAACTGTGAACCAAATAAATTTTCTTAAATTTACACACACATTACATACACGTGCATTTAGAATTAGAAGGAGGCTAAGTTGGGTTAGTTAATTTAAAGTTTGATTCTGTTTTCATTTTTAAAGATAATTAAAAACAACTTCTGTTTAAGTAACCATGGTGGATATCTATTGCTGCTGGGATTTGGGGTCCTTTTGACTCGTAACACTTCAGACAATTATTTTGGTAGATCATGTTGATGGTGGGGTAGGGGGGTGGAGGTAGACTCAAGTGATCCTCTCTGCCACACCTCCAATCCACTTCTCTGCAGCAACCATACCAGTCTATGATACAGCCGGCCATGATGCTCTTGATAGAGCTCCTATAGAAGGTTGACATAATGGTGGCCAGTAGCCTTGCCTGCTTGTTGCACCTTCCTGACAATTCAAGTGAACTCCAAGGAACTTGGTGCTCTCCATGCTCTCTACTACAGAGCTATTGATGTGTAGTGGATGGTGGTCATTACTCATCCTCCTGAAGTCCACAATCATCTCCTTCACCTTATCCACATTGAGGGTCAGGTTGTTACACTCGCACCATTTAACGAGATTTTCCACCTCTTGTCAGTAGCACAACTCATCATTATTGGTGATGAGGCCGACGACTGTTGTGTCATCTGCAAACTTGATGACACTGTGGGAGCTGGATCTGGCGATTCAGTCGTGGGTCAGTAGCATGAGTAGGAGCAGGGTGAGCACATAGCTCTGAGGTGCGCCAGAACTCAGCGTGATGGTGCTCGGTGTTCTGCTACCGACCCGGACAGACTGTGGTCTTTCCATTAGGAAGTCCAGGATCCAATTACAAAGAGGGGTGTTGAGTCCTAGAGAGGATATCTTCTCCACCAGCCTCTGGGGAATGATCATATTAAATGCTGAGCTGATGTCAATGAGCAGCATATGAGGCGTCATTCTCCTAATGGGCCAGGACATAGTGAAGCCACAAGGCTGCAGCATCATTTGTGGATTGGTTTCTTCTATAGGTGAATTGAAATAGATCCAGTGACTCTTAGATCCGTGCTTTGATGCATTCCATCACCAGACACTCGGAGCATTTCATAATGTTGGAGGTCAGTGCCACAGTGCAATAATCATTGAGGCCTGTTATTGTCACTCTCTTGGATACTGGGATGATGGTGGCTGTCTTGAACCCTGTGACAATGATGGACTGCTGCAGTGAGGTGTTGAAGATGTCCGTGAAGACCTCTGTCAATTGGTTTGTGCAGTCCTTCAGTACTTGACCAGTTATGTCGTCTGGTCCCACTGACTTGTGTGGGTTCACCTTGGATAGGGTTCTCCTCATCTCGGCAGTAGCTATGCAGGGGGCCCATTCATCAGGAGGACACGGAGCTTTCTTTGGCATCATCCTGTTCTTCTCGTCAAACCATGTATAGAAAGTATTCAGTCTGTCCTGAAGCGAGGCATTATTTTCCTTAATTCGCAAGGTTGACTTGTGATCCGTATAGCCTTGATCCTTGCCACAAGCACCGCGTGTCACCGAGCTGACTGTAGAGCTTCTGTGCATACCCTTGCTTTGCCTTCTGGATTGCATGGGAGAATTCCGCCCTGGCTGATCATAGTGCCATCCTATCCCCTGTCCTGAAGGTAGCATCACGAGCTCTGTAAAGGGCCGGATCTCTGCATCTAACCATGGTGTCAGGTTAGCCCTAGTTGTGAAGCATTTAATATTGGTGATATCCTCAGCGGACTTACTGATGTAGTCAGTCACTGAGCTCATGTACTTCTCGATGCTTACATGACTATTGCAGGTGGCTGCCTCTCTGAAATAGCTCCAGTCCATGGTCTCAAAGCAGTTATGCAATTTTACCATAACATCCCATCTCCTATACCCAATACTTTGATTTATGAAGGCCAATGTACCAAAATCTTTCTTTACAACCCTGTCCACCTGTGATGCTACTTTCAGCTTTATGTATCAGCATTCCCAGATCCCTCTGTTCTACCGCACCACATTTGTCCTTTCTTGGCTTGTCCTTCTAAAATGCCACACCTCACAATTGTCTGCATTAAATTTCATCTGCCATTTTTCAGCCCATTTTTCCTGCTGGTCCAGCAAGCTTTAAAAATCTTCCTCGCTGTCCATAGCACCTCCAATCTTTGTATCACATTGAACAATTTATGATTTTAAAAAGAAAACTCCAATTTATTTCCTTTCTAGGGAACTTGAATTTCATCCAGTAGAGTTGCTTCCTCCCAGGTCCAATGATGGTTCAATCCTGACCTCCTGTACTGACTGTGTGGTGTTTGCATGTTCTCAATATGGATGCAAGGGTTTCCTGCCCTCTCCCCTGGTGCTCCATTTTTCTCCCAAAGCTGTGCAAGTTGATAGGTTAATGAGCCACTGCACATTGCCCTTAATTTAAATAGATTTGATGGGGCTGTCATAAAAATAGGTTGCAGGGGTAATTTAGTGGGCAATGGGTTACTTTTTGAGCCCGTCCTGACTTACTGGGTTGAATGGTCTCCTTCTCTTCTATTAGGAAACATGGAAATCACATCCACCTAAAACGTTAACTGTTTGTATTTCTCAGCTGGTCTTCAATTTTACCTATTTTTATGCCAATGTCAATAGATTACCCCTGCATAATCTAAGGCCTTGAAATAGCTGGAATCTCCCGCTAGGATATAAAGGTTAGACTGTATTCTATAATCTTCAGTTACCTTTATGGCTACATTGAGAAGTTCCCTGTGATTTTCAAAAATTTGACTAAGTACTTATTTTAGCTCCATTAAAAATTTACATTTTTAATTTGACAAAAAGTAGCAGTCCCAGTTCTGACAATTGGGAGGCCAGGACTTCTGCCAGAACAACTTTCACCTTTGCTCTTCCTTCCTGTCAATTGGCCACTTTTCTATCTGCTGTTTATTTATTCCACGGGCTTCAGTTTTGATGACAAGCTTATTATGTGGCGTTTTATCAAATATATTTTGGAAGCTCACATGGACCCATCAGCTACAATATCGTCATTAGCCCTTTGTTATTTGTCAAAACGTGGCACAGTTAGGACCATGGTTAATGCAACACTATCACAGCACCAGCAACACAGATTTGAGTCCAGTGCTGTCTCTAAAGGCTTTATCTGTTCTCCCCATGATGGGTCTCCTCCTGCATTCCAAAGTCATTATACACGGTTAATAAGTTAATTTGCCACAAGGGTGCATTTGGGTGGCATGGGCTTGTGGGCTGGAAGGCCCTGTTACCATGTTGAACCTCAACATTAAAATTCAATTTTAAAAACTCTTGTGAAGATAGTAAAAGAAGTGGTTCTCAACCTTTTTCTTTCCACTCACATCCCACTTTAAGTACTCCCTATGCCATCGGTGCTTTGTGATTAGTAAGGGATGTGGGTGGAAAGAAAAAGGTTGAAAACCGCTGGTTTATTCGTCCCTCATTGACTCATTATGTGGACGGTTTCATAACTCCAGAGGAAATGGGCCAATTACCATTTTTCTGAAGCAAAATATTTCAGTAACAATCAGGTCCAGAGCAGTGATTCTCAACCCTCCCTTCCCACTCATAGTGTTTCATCTTTGTTTGTCTCTGACTTTACGAGCTCCATTTTTGCATCTGATATGGGCAGTGCACTTGTGTTTGTGGGTTCACTCATGTCAACAGCACTAGACAATGTGTCTGCTG
This sequence comes from Narcine bancroftii, assembly GCF_036971445.1. Taxonomy (NCBI): domain Eukaryota; kingdom Metazoa; phylum Chordata; class Chondrichthyes; order Torpediniformes; family Narcinidae; genus Narcine; species Narcine bancroftii. The sequence goes on from NC_091469.1 coordinate 211,605,161, forward strand.
TGTACATTAGCTTAACAAGAGTGTATGCAACATTCAGTGTATAGAGTTGCAGCTTAATCATCATTTTTTGTATTCTAAGTGGACATTTATTTAATGGCTTTTGGAACAATGCCATCAAGGGCTTATGGTCAGACTCTACACTCATTGCTTGTCCTGACACAAACTGATGAAATCTTTCACAGGCGTATGTGATACTGAGCAGCTCCTTTTAAATTTGAGCATATCGCGTCTCCGCGTCTGTCATTGAGCGTGATGCATACGCAATGGGTTGCAAGTCATCATATGTTTGCAGAAGAACTGGACCGAGCCCACTATGTGATGCGTCTGATGATATCTTGATGGGTCTCGCTGGGTCATAAAACCTCAGAACTGGTTCCTCTGTGAGCAGTTTCTTTAGTTCCCTCCATGACTTTTCATGGTCATGGTCCCACTCCCATTCTATGTTTTTTTCTGTTCGTCTTCTCAATGGAGCCATCTTTTCTGAAAGGTCGGATATGAATTTACCCACATAGTTGACTAAACCTCTGTACATTCATTTTGCTTGTGGCCTTGGCATGTTCTCAATGGCAGACACCTTTCTGGGATCTGGTCTGATGTCCTCACTGCCAATAATATCTCCTACAAATGTTAGTTCTGTCATGCCGAGCTGGCATTTCTCTCTATTCAGCTTCAGGTTTGCTTTCCTTGTTGCTTCCAGCACTTTCCGTAATCTCTCATCATGCTCCATTCTCGTGGTTCACCATACTATGATGTCATCCACTGAGGGATCAACTCCGTCCAGGTGCTCATAGACCATATGGATAGTTTTGTGATGCATTTCAGGAGCTGAGGCAATTCCGAATGGTCACGTTAGGAATCTTTATCTGCCAAATGGACTATTGAACGTGCACAGTCTTGGACTTACTTCATCCAATTTGATGCATCTAAATTTCTGAAAGACTATGAATTTGCAAACTGTGACATGATTTCTTCATGCGTCGGAAGCTTAAAATGTTCTCTCTTTATTGCTCTGATTTGATCGCTTGGATCCAGGCAAATTCTAAGCTTTCTATTCTTTTTGTCCACAACAATGAGTGAACTCACCTACTCTGTTGGCTCATCTATCTTCTGAATCACATTCAGGCTTTCCATTTTACTTGCTTTTGAAGTGCAACTGTAACTTTTCTGCATGGATGTATTATCGGTGGCACACGTTTATCCACTCTGATCGTGTGTTCTCTTGGAAGGCAGCCTAGACCCTGAAATAGGTCATTGTACTCTTTCATGAGTTCATCATAGACTGTCACTCCTTCGTTTTCCACAACGAGGACTATTTTTTACCAGGTTCAATTTCTCACGGGCTGTTAAACCTAGTATGGCCTGTACATCCTTTGGTACCACAATGAATGCTAGATATGCTCTTTGTCCTTGTGTTTCACTTTGACCATGCATTTTCCTTGCACTGGTATATCAGTACCTGAATATTCTGTCACCTTCACTTTGGTCTGGGTCTGGGTCTAATCTTCTCAAAATCAGTCTCTGATATTACATAAATTTGTGCTCCAGTATCCAATTTAACTGAAATGTATATGTCATTCACTTTTAATCTCAACAACCAGTCTCTGTTTTCTTTCTTGTTTTCATTCACAACATCAACATAGAATTCTACTATCTCCTTTTCATCTACTGCATGAACCTTGCTTTGATGCACTTTGTTCCTACAGCAATGGGCATAATGGTTGTTTTTGTTGCATATATAGCATGTTTTACCATATGTTGGACACTTTTTTGGTAGGTGTTGTGTACTGCATCGACAACATGGCTTTCGATTGTCCCTTTCATTTTTGTTCACTGGCCATGGCTCTCTTTCCACTTTGGCACACTTTTTTGTTTAACAGTTTATGTCCGTTCTTGCTCATTGCATCTATGTTGCCACTAGTTTCATTGAACAGCTCTTTTGCCTGAATTTTTACAGTTTTTGCAGCTCTACAGTGTGCTATGGTTTTTTCCAGATCTAGATTTTGCTCTCTTAGCTTTTCCTTAGACTATTAACTGGAATACCACACACAAGTCTGTCTTTATCAGCGAGTCAGTCCACCAAATTCACACGTTTTGCTTCTGTTTCTCAATCCAGTCGCATACTGATCAATACTTTCTTCCATTTTCTGTACACATGAAAAATCTGTGCCTCTCAAACATCACATTACATTTAAGGATGCAGTATGCCTCAAACTGTTCCATTATTTTTTCTAGTTTAATTTTGTCTCCTTCAGCAGCAAATGTGAAGTTATTATACACCTCCAGGGCTTCATCTAAGAAAACTGATGCTTTCACTTTATCACCTTTCTCATCAGCTCTGACTGCCACTAAATACAATCCAAAATGCTGTTTAAACCTGTTTCAATTTTCAGCCACATTACCTGTCAGTTGGAATTTCGCTGGTGGATGTTATCTTTCCATTTTTCACTTCGTTAACTTCACTGATCAGTTGCTGACTTTAGTTTTTACTTGCTAAAGTTTTTTTCCTTTTAATTTCTTTCATCCCACTTTTGATACTGTGTTTCTTCTTGTATTCGTACATGTGAGTTCTGAGACAAGACGTGGATAAAGTTCTTGTAAACAGCCCATGAGGCATGCCATGAGGTTTTCAAGCCTCCATTACAGATCTCTCATGCTGCAGTCTCTCTGTCTGTGTGAGCCCCCTGCTGGCAGTCCAGTATAATCAAACAGTAACTGTGATCCTTCATACCTTGCTAGTGGTAAATGCAAACATGATCATGACCAGGTTTTATTGACAGGGCTGCATTTACTGTGTTTATCCCTCCATTCTTTTTGAACAAAGTGTAACATTTAAATTACTTTACTTCTCAATGTCTCAGCATTATTCAGTCTGTCTAAAATGCATTTTCAATTGAAGTTAAACAAAACTATTTCTATGTCCCCATATGTTTAATCTTCGTGACAAAGAGTCTGTTGTCTATCTCGTTGCCTTGGCAGACTCGCCAAGGCAAATAGCGCCTTTGGAAGACTACACAAAAGAGTCTGGAAAAACAACCAACTGAAAAACCTCACAAAGATTAGCATATACAGAGCCGTTGTCATACCCACACTCCTGTTCAGCCCCAAATCATGGGTCCTCTACCGGCATCACCTACGGCTCCTAGAACGCTTCCACCAGCGTTGTCTCTGCTCCATCCTCAACATTCATTGGAGCGACTTCATCTTCAACATCGAAGTACTCGAGATGGCAGAGGCCGACAGCATCGAATCCACGCTGCTGAAGATCCAAATGCGCTGGGTAGGTCACGCCTCCAGAATGGAGGACCATCGCCTTCCCAAGATAATGTTATATGGCGAGCTTTCCACTGGCCACCGTGATAGAGGTGCACCAAAGAAGAGGTACAAGGACTGCCTAAAGAAATCTCTTGGTGCCTGCCACATTGACCACCGCCAGTGGGCTGATATCGCCTCAAACCGTGCATCTTGGCGCCTCACAGTTCGGCGGGCAGCAACCTCCTTTGAAGAAGACCGCAGAGCCCACCTCACTGACAAAAGACAAAGGAGGAAAAACCCAACACCCAACCCCAACCAACCAATTTTCCCTTGCAACTGCTGCAACCGTGTCTGCCTGTCCCGCATCGGACTTGTCAGTCACCAACGAGCCTGCAGCTGACGTGGACATTACCCCTCCATAAATCTTCATCCGCGAAGCCAAGCCAAAGAAGAAGTAACAAAGAACAATCCAACCAAGTCGTCAACAGTGGAAGATTCAGGCAAAGTTACTCTGAACTCAATGGCTGTGAAGGCGGATGAAGGCTGCCCAAATCCATCAGCTCCCATCGTTGTGGTTTCCATGCCACTGGAACTTTTTGGTTGATTTGTGAAGTACAGTGTGCTCCTTGGAGTGCAACATCAAGTACATGTTAAACAAATACATGCACAGGCATCTTCACTCTGTAGATCAACAGAATAAAGGCCATCATCCTCGACCTCAAGGGATAGTCACGTCCGATGAATCTCAGTGATTGATGCTGATTTGTCTGCCAATCTACTTTCAATGAAACCATTAAATTTGAGTAGCTAAGTCAACAGTGATAGGTTTAGTACCTTTTCTTTCATACAGTATTTCATACAGAATTTGCTTCAGTTCAACACTCACTGAAAATCCTACTGAGTCAATTGCCAAAAAAAAAGTTCTCAATTCTGAGTCAATTTCCAAAAAATAATAATTCTCAATTAAGGCACAAGATGCAGATGCCAGCAACTGTTCAAATTCAGAATGTAAATGTTTTATGAATGGATCTAAATCTTCACTGGGTCATCATGGAAATATTGGTAATGTTCATTGTGAGATGATGAAACATGATCATTTTTGTATTGTTTTATGATGGCTAGATTAAGACATGCCGAAATTATGAGGAAATACAGAGAGAGGAGAGTGATAAAGTACAGAATTATTTCAAAATGCCATTTAGGAAACCCTGGCATTTACAGACGTGCTGAAATTATGAAGACAGACTGCAGATGAAGGGTTTTTTTTAAATTTCGACCTACAGCATGGTAAAAGGCCATTTCGGCCCACGAGCCCGTGCCGCCCAATTTACACCCCATTAACTTACACCCCGAGTACGTTTTGAAAGTTCGGAGGAAACGATAGCCCCCGCCCCCCCACTCCAAATGGAAAACCTACGCAGACATTGGGGAGATCGTACACAGCGCAGGATTCAAACACTGGTTCTGATCGCTGGAGCTGCAATGGCGTTGCGCTAACCGCTACACCATCCATGCCACACCTGTGCCACACATCTGGCCCGAACATTGGCAGCCTCTTTTTTCCCCCACTAATGCTGCTTAACCCTTTGAGTTCCTCCAGCAGATGGTGTTTTTTTTTCATAGCTGAAATTGTGTTTTTACAGCTTATGGCGCGAAGAGCTTTGGGCAAGCTCAATATGAGGATGTGTGAGAAGCAGGATGTAAGTGCTGTATTGGCAGTTAAACCACACTCTGCTGAAGTATCCTTGACACTGGACAATGAACAAAGATCAAAATAATGAATATCTGTACTGGCACTTCCAGAAAGTCGGATTGCTGCTAATAGAATTACCGTAGCCCCAATTGTCATCAACAAATAGTCGACCTGTTATTTTTGAAGCTAACAGATGCAAGTCAAGCAGGTGATATTTAACCAGAAGTATCTTCAAAAACCGGCAACTTTGGGGTAATACAAATTATATTTGAGTAGTTACCATTCAGTTAGTAGCACTTGAGGTCACGTCTCCAGAATGGAGGACCATCGCCTTCCCAAGATCGTGTTATATGGCGAGCTCTCCACTGGCCAGCAAGACAGAGGTGCGCCAAAGAAGAGGTACAAGGACTGCCTAAAGAAATCTCTTGGTGCCTGCCACATTGACCACTGCCAATGGGCTGATATCGCCTCAAACCGTGCATCTTGGCGCCTCACAGTTCGGCGGGCAGCAACCTCCTTTGAAGAAGGCCGCAGAGCCCAGCTCACTGACAAAAGACAAAGGAGGAAAAACCCAGCACCCAACCCCAACCCACCAATTTTCCCCTGCAATCGCTGCAACCGTGTCTGCCTGTACCGCATCGGACTTGTCAGCCACCAACAAGCCTGCAGCTGACGTGGACATTTACCCCCTCCATAAATCTTCGTCCGCGAAGCCAAGCCAAAGAGAGAGAAAGAGTAGCACTTGCAATTCGGACCCCGATAGTTTCAAATCCTACTTCAAACACCTCAGCACTAAATCTAACTTGAAAACAGAGTTTGTCCAATCCAATATATTTACTCTATATTGTTAAATACTGTCCTTGCTATTTCAATTGCTCAGCCCATTCTCACCCTGTCAGTTCTCACCCTTCTTATGTAAACATGAAGAACTGCTCCTTGAATTCTGTCTGGGTTTCTATGCCAACCCAATGGTATGTATGTTGAATTTTCCAATATTTTCAGGTCCCCCACACCACCTGTGCACTTTCTCTCTCATCTGATCCACCCAAGTTCTCAGTAAGCCCCTCCCAAACCCTCTGTTAACCTTTGGTGTTCTCTTCTCTGACTTGGTTCCTTCTCCCTATCACTACATACTTAACCGACTGAGTCTCCACTCCCTTCTGTGATTCACCAGTTTGATTGAGTTTGTGAACAAGATGTTTGTTGTCCATGTGGACTTTAACAAGGCCTTTGACAAGGTCCCAGATGATAGACTGGTCTAGAAGGTCTCATGGCATGGGCTGCAGGGTGGACTGGCCGAATTGATACAGAATTGGCTTGATGGAAGCAGACAGAGGGTGGTAATAGAGGATTGTTTCTCATACTGGAAATCCTACGGTCAGAAGTGCTGGGTCCATTGTTGTTTATCATCTACTTTAGCTACTTGGAAGACAATGTATGGTAAGCTTGTGAAATATGCCAAAATTAGTGATGTAGTGGACAGTGAAGGTTATCTAAAATTTCAACAGGATCTAGCTGAACGGGACAAAGAATTTAACTTAGAAATGTGAGAACTGTCGTACTTTGGCAGGTAAAACAAGGGCAGGATTTGAACAGTGAATGGTAGTGCACGGGAAATGGTTGTAGGCTAGAGAGTCTTCAAGTTTATTTTCATCTATAGAACACGATGAAACAGCGTTCCTCCGGATTATGGAGTACACAGAAGCACGTACAATACACAGTACATGATAGTCACATATATACCTGAGATATAAATTGAATAACTATATTTAAATATTTTGGGATGATTTACTCGGTAACTGTTCGTCAGTCTCACAGCCTGTGAGAAGAAGCTGGCAATCCTGATTTTGATGCTCCTGTACCTTCTTCTTGATGCTACTGGGTCAAAGTTACTGTGTGCTGGATGGAAAGAGTCTTTCATAATTCTTTGAGCCCTATTTAAGAGATGCTTCTGGTAAATGTTGCCCAATAGAGACCCCAATGATGACCTTGGCCGTTTTGATGGTAATGACTTCCAGTCTGATGCTTTGCCGCTATCACACCATGCAATGCTGCAGCCATGCAGGACACTCTCAATTGTCCTCCTGTGAAAAGCTGTGAGGATGTGGCCTTGCATTTCTCTGGAATCCTAGGTGCTGCTCTTGGGGATATAGGCACATACATCCATGGGGTAGAGGAGAAGGTGTTTGCCACACTTCATCCATTGGAGCACTAAGTCCAGAATCAGGGATGCAATGTTACACCCTTGCAAAATATTGGTGAGACCCCACTCAGAATATTTCTGATCACCCACCTGTAGGAAAGATATCAATAAGCTGGAAAGAATGCAGAAAAGATTCACCAGAAAGTTACAGGGACTGGAAGATTTGAATTGGAAGGAGAGGTCGGTTTGGATGGGACTTTTGTTCCTGGAATGTAGGAGATTAAGGGGGATGGGTGTGGGGGCAGGACTTTACCAAGTTTTATAGAATTATGAGGGACATGATTCTATCAACTCGTTCCATCTGCCCATCATCCCTCATGCCCTCTTGTATCCAGTTCTATTGATCATCTTCCTGACATCATATTCCAGCATTTGCAGCCTTTCCACGTCAATCCCAGGCTCACACTCCAAATCCAAAAATGCCGATTTGTCTGGGTTGGTTTGAGTTGGGGATGGCTCTCATACTGGGAGGATGTGTCATCTGTTCCTCCTGTATATTTTCCCCCTTAAACACACCAGGTATGACCTGGGTTCCTGGCAGCTCATTTCTACTATACCCAGGCATTCTGTATCCTCATGACTTTCCCTTCAGTCAATGGAATGAGCAGCCGGCTGGTTTTGTCATAACTTTTCTTTTGTGTCAGCTTTGTGTTTACCAGATGGGCCTTGATATCCTGCAGGCCCTTTGGTTGGGGCTCCAGAAGTCTCCTTTCCACTGATAGGGTAATCCTACTCTGCCTTGATATTAATCATTGCCTTGGTGAGTCCAGGGTGGTGTCGCAAGGGACTTTTCTCAAGTCCAGTTGGCTGAGGAAGATGTCCGTTTTCTCTCTGTGGGACTTCTCCATGAGCTGCTTGGCACTTCTCACCATTCTTTCAGCCAGGCCATTTGATTGTGGCTACTCTGGGCTGCTGGTAATGTGGGTGAAAAAAGTCGCAGAACCTCTGGCTGGTGAATTGTGTGCCATTGTTTGAGAGCAGTGTGTGAGATGCCCATGTACTGAAAACTGCCGCTTTAGTTTGGTGATGATGGCCACAGCGGTTGCGTCCCAGTGCAGGTCTATCTCAAACCAGCTTGAGTATGAATCTATTAGTACTAGGTACTGTTGGCTCTGCCATACAAAGCTATCGGTAGCCACAGTCAAGCAGGGTAGGTCGGATACCAAGTGGCTCTTTTCGCTGGTGTGGCTTGGTACTGTTGCACACCGTGCAGGACTCTACCTCTTCATCTATGTTTTCGGTCATACCTGGCCAGAAGGCAATATTCCTCGCTCTGCATTTCATAACTGTGCCAGGGTGCCCTCTCTGCAGGATCTCCATGTACATATTCTGCAGTGTGCCAGGGATGACTGCTCTTAGGCAGATTATTCCTCCATCAATGAGTAGTTCATTGCGGTATGTAAAATAGGGCTGCACGGCTGGTGGCAGACTGCGCTGCTTGAATGTGCCCAGGGTGTGTATGGTTGTGTTTTCTTCATCCAACCAGGCCAAGGATATATGGGTTATCATTATCCTCTTCCTTGACTTGCTGGACTGTGCATTTTCTGGGAGCCTGTGGTAAGGCATCGGCTAAACGCATTTCCTTGCCACATTAGTGTAGAAGGGTAATGTGGTATTTCTGGAGCCTGAGCATCATACGACACCATCTCACCAGCGCAGTGTGAATTGGCTTCTTTATTATGGTCACTGGAAGTAAGTGATCAGTTTCTATGACCATAGACATAATCATTGAATTCTGAGCAGGCGAAAACCATCGCCAGTAGCTCTTTTTCAATCTGAGCATATCTCGTTTCGGTCTCTGTAAATGACCTGGAGGCATATGGCACTGGTCTTCCATCCTGCAGGTATTCTGGCCCTAATCCGTACTGTGACTCATCGCGGGTCAGCATATGTCATAGTAGACAAGGACTGGGGAGGGCAAGTCAAATGTTTCTTTTGGGCATTGAAGGTATTTTGTTGTTGTTTGTGCCGGGTTCATTCGACGTCTCTGTGGGTCAACTGTCTGAGCAGCGCCGTCGGTTCACTGGAATTGGGGATGAACTTGCCCAAGTAGTTTACCATGCCCAGGAACTGCTGCAGGGCAGCCAAATTCCCTGACATTGGCATTTTGCTGATGGCCTTCATTTTGGATGGTCTGCCTCCAGGCCCTTGCTGGTGAACTTGTGTCCCACATAGCTGACTTGACTCAGACAGAACCTGCGCTCGTGGGGGTTGAGCCACAGGTTTACCTTCTGTGCTTGGTTGAGCACATTTTTTATGTTGGCATCGTGCTCTTTTAGTGTCCTGCTACCTATATCATGGACTATAATGGTACAGGGGCACCCAGCAAAATTTGTTCCATAGATCATTGGAAGACCTCACTGGCCAAATTGATACCAAATGGCATCCTCAGGAACATGTACCGACCAAATGCAATGCTAAATGTTGTCAGTAGTGACGAGCAGTAGTCGAGCAAGACCTGCCAGAACAAGTTCTTTGCATCCAGGACCGAGAGTACCATTGTACTGGCCATCTGTGCGACAACCTCCTCTACCGTGTGCATGGGGTGATGTGGTCTTTTCAGGGCCACATTGAGGTCTCGCAGATTTATACAAATTCGGATTTCCTGTCCATCTTTTTTCTTGGCGGGCACCATGGAGTTCACCCATTTGGTCGGTTCCGAGACTGGAGTGATGATGCCCAAGTTCTGCATTCTGTCCAGCTCAGCCTTGACTTTAACCTTCATTGCTACTGGAATGTGGAGCACTGGCCAGACTACTGGTCTTATATCCAGGTCAAGCCACATGGAATACATCACTGGCAGTTTCCCCAGCTCTTTTTTTGAAAAGTTCACTGCATACAGACAAGATTTTCTGTGAGAAATCCTCCTCAGATTGGCTTATCTGATAGACCTCTGTGATGAATGAGACAAGCTCCACATCCATGCCTCCAGTGAGGCCTAGCAGCGGCATACCGTCCTCGCAGACCACAAAGAAGGTTAGCATATGGAGCTGTCCTTGTACAAAACACCACAGTTGCGCCATGCCACTGGTCCAGATTCTGCTGCGTCCATGAGCCACTAGGCTCATAGCCTTGATGCATGGTTCGACTTGTTCCATCTTTCTCAGCGGGTTGCATGTCCTCAGTGACATTTGGCCCAGTGCCAACTTTCATCTCAACTATCTTGGATACGATGGCCGCGTATTTACCTCTGATCTGGGCTTCTGTTGGGTTGCCTCCCATCCTTTTATTGAGCCCATCCACATAGTACTCATTGTCGAGGTCACTCCCTCTCTTTTCCGGTTCCAAATGGTTGATGTTCCTCCTGGGTCTGGTCCACGCAGTGGTCTGTTGCCTGGATCTCCAGCATCTGCTGAAATGGTTCCAATTGCCGCAGTTCCTGCACTGCTGGCCGAACACTGGACACATCTCCCATCTCCTCCACAGTTGCCACATCCTGTCCTGGGTGTGGAGTGGCCTGGCTGGCTTGGTTGGCTCTTCCTTCTAACCTCCAACCACTGTCTGCTTGCCAGTCCCACCTGTATCGGGTTGATGCTTGTGACCTGCTGTTGTGGAGAGGCCAGCCTTTTACTGTTTTTCTCGGTAGTTTCACACACCCAGCACATTGCGATGGCCTTTGCTAGTGTCAGCTCGCTGTCGCGCAGGAGCATCTTCTATCATAGAATGACCATTCTATCCTTAATTAGTTCCTTGCAGAGCGTGCCAAAATTGTGAGGTTTTTGCCCTGATTTTAAAAATCGCTGGTGTATGAGTGTATTGACTCGCCAGGCTTTTGGTTTCTCATGTTGAATTTGTGCCTTTCCATTGTCACATTTCTCTGATGGTTGCACATTTCTCTGAAATTACACTTTAAACATTTGGGGTCCTCTCTCGACTCAACCGGGTTGGTAACAAGGTTCCCATCATACACTTCACTTGCATACACAAACAACCTCTCCCTTTCAATGACTTCCGGACCCGCCAAATTTAATAGAATGTACGCCCTGGTACGGGCAGGCTTGTCATATTCTTGTTCAAAGATACACCAGTTTTCTGCCACATTTCTATCAAGCACAAATGGGTCAGGCCCCCTGAATCCATTTGCCATTATGGCAACCATACAAAACATGGTTGTGGTTACTCACTGCGACCGATTTGCAATTGGAAGACTTCAAGCTTGGGATGTTCTTGATCCCACGCCTGACTCCATGGTCGATACTGTAGCTTAACAATGAGTTCAGTCAAGGGTGAGGTAAACCACAACGAAGACAACGAAGCATGATAAACATGGTAAAGAGAGAGAGAGCCCACAGTGTGACATCTGCTAGTTCTCAATTCAACTATCGCGCCCTTGTGGTGCTCGTGCATGTGCGGTGCGCTGTTGTAAATACAGTGGCGGCAATGCGATTGCAACAGGTGCAGAGCAGCCGATGGCAGTGGCTGTCTACAACTCTAAAAGTTAAGGCTCCTTCATCAAGTTTAGATCTGGGAAAGTTTTTCTCTTAGAGGAAATGTAAGATTATCTGGAGGGATTTCTTTCTCTTATTTCATTTATAGTTCATTACATGGGGCATGTCTGGCTGACGGTTTACAAGCTGGTCTAAAATATGATGTCCTTCACTTCAATATTTTAGGGAGAAAACACCTATAAACAGATATCAAAAATTCCTCAAAAAAAAACTGCAGATGCTGAAAATCCAAACTAAAACCAAAATATTTTCGAAACTCTCAGCAGATCAGGCAACAATTGTGGTAAGAGAGACAGAGATAAAATTCCAAGTTTTCAAACTTAAATTTAAGATTATTGCTCATTTTATCGTCCTTCAAAAATTAGCTACCCAAAATAAGGTGAAACATCTTTCAGCATCCCTGGGTTCTGGTGTGTTGCTGCAAAATAAAAGTAATGAAAATATGAGTCAGTTTTGGACACTTGCTGGCACTTTTTCCTACTCTGATGAAGGGTTCAGGCCTGAAACGTCAGTTATGTATCTATAGATGGTACTTTCCAAGTTCTAGTATTTCCCAATTTTAAAACATGGCATCTTCAAGGAAACGTGAGCGACGATATTCCGAATTACTATCTTATTAATCCAATAAACTAAACTTTGTAGTTGCAGCTTTAATTCATTGATAAAATGGATAAACATTTTGCATAACTTCACATTGAGATTTTCAGAACAATGAATAAACAAAGCATATAATGATATAACAATATTCAACTTTAAACAGATATAAGAAGAAATAGACACAACTAAGATGAATTAAAATGTATTAAGTCAAATTCAAAGAAAAGTATCTTGGCTCACGTCCCATTCATACTTCTTCTAAGAATAAGATGCAAGTTCTCGATCCACTCGGATATTACGACATATGATGTCATAGTATCTATGGTAACACTACAAATGATATTTTTTTCTTTAAGGGGTAGGCACAAAATTAACTACAAATCAAAAACATGAGGCTTCAACCTTTACATTCTGCCCCTTAATTTTTATAATAGTCATTAATGACTAATATATAATAATTACAGATACAAAGGTAAACCTAATGATTGAATGAGGAAGTCACAGAGGGACCAGTCCCTACAGAATACAGAGAGGGGAAGATGTGTCTGGTGGTGGGATCATGTTGTAGGTGGCGAAAATTACAGAGGATAATGAGTTTGATGCAGAGGTTTGTAGAGTGATGGGTGAGGAGCGGGTGAATCCTGTTTTTGTTGCATCTGGGGGCAGAGGGAGCCAGGGGAGATGAGCAAGAAATGGAGGAGTTGTGGGTGAGGACAGAGTTGATCGTGGTGGAGGGGAAGCCACATTTGTGGAAGAAGGATAACATTTTGGATGATCTGGACTGGAAGACTTCATCTTGGGAATAGAAACAAGATAAAATGTCATTTTAAGAATACATCATGAATTTATTTTAAGATTTAATTACAAGTGAAATTGTGTACACAAAATGGAAATTCTCTGCTATTACATTTTATTAAGTACAATTATGAAGAGATCAAGCCCAAAATGCTGTTTATGTATATCTTTGCTCTAAGGTCCAACATGGGAGGTTACTATTTGACCTGGTAAATTTCTCTAGCATTGTGTTTTTAGTAAAGTAAAATTATTTATTTTATTTGGACTTGTGTCTTCCATTCTATAAAGATTGAAACTCAAAACATGTCTAATTATGGATGTTAATCAGCATCATGTGGGAAGCAGAGAAAAATTGAAAAAATACTTCTATACAAGGCTTAATTTTACAGCAATGTCCATCTACGTTCCAGATGCGAATGTCTGTCCCAAGTATGACAAGCAGGAAGCATTCATTCATTGGGTTCCCATTAACACAGCCAAGCCCACTTGTATGGAGATGCAGATGTGCGATTTTAATAAATAGTCCCTTTTCCACTGGCATCCCAGTTAATTGGCTGTGCAGTGTCCCAGGACAGGAAGCCCTTTGTGCCCATGGGGACAAAGTGGGACAGTAATTGCTTTCCACTGAACACACTCATCCCCGGGGATTGGAGTGTTCTACCTTCAACTGGAAAAAGAGACTTTCTGCTGTCCCTTTTCCACTGGTTTTATCAGCTCGCCGGTATCAGCAAACGCCAGAGATGTGAGTAAGGGTAGAGGCAGTTAATCCCTTGCATGATGTGATGTCATTTGACACTGATATTCGGGCCGTGTTCCTTTACTACTGGACTGTATCCCTGTAACCCAGTGGGAAGGGGGCTAGTGAGAGAGAGAGAGAGAGAGAGAGAGAGAGAGAGAGAGAGAGAGAGAGAGAGAGAGAGAGAGAGAATGTGTGTGTGTGTGTGTGTGTGTGTGTGTGTGTGTGTGTGTGTGTGTGTGTGCATGTGTGTGTGTGTGTGTGTGAAAGAGAGAGAGTGAGTGGTGGGGGACAGAAGCTAAGCTAATGAAACAAATCAAATACCCTGATATGAATGACTGGCCAGGCAGCAATGCTCATAATGTAAACAAGGTGAGAAGTGAAATGCAATTATAACTGCCAGTTTGGGATTGGAACTTGGAAACAGATTTGATGGTTGATTATAGTAAAGTCCCTAATCAGGATAATCAAATGAACCAGACTCAAGTTAACTCTGGAATCAGTCCAATTTCACTCTCAGCATGCACCAGTATCAGCAAGATAAGCGTCAGCCACTCTTCATTTGGTGACTGTTTCAAAGGAACACACATGACTGTACCATCTGGCCAGTTGTAATGTCTGCACTATACCATATTGAGATGTTCTGGCCAGGATTTTTATATGCTACGTGATTAACCGGAACAGTAAAATCCATTCCAACATATACTTGACATTTCTTAAAGCGTGTGATAGGAATTTTAATCACATACATCATTCTCTATCCATTGAGGTTACTGGGCCAATTGCAATGACATACAATGCATACATATGTAACATGTTTGATATCACTGATAAAACATAGAAGCACTAAAGCAATGTCATGAAATAATGTGGCCTATCAAGAAAACAAGCCCAAAGAAGAGGAAAAACCAAACTGCTGGAGAGTTTTAGTGGATCGAGCAGCATCTGGAGAGGCAAAAGGAAAGGTGACGCTTTGTGTCAACGCTCTTTGTCAGCACTGATGCACAGTCTTGTCCTGAAGGGTTGACCATCACAAATGCTGTTCAATCCACTGAGCTCCTCCAGCAGTTGGCTTTTTATCTCCAGACGATATGGTCTGCAATACCTTTTGTTATCTAAAGGAGAGAGAACCTGTTTGAATACCTTTTAAAGGCGCAGACCTGGATAGCTGTTCAAGAGACAGCCATGTATTTGAAACATATGTCTTTCACCAACACATAAAAAAAGAATGACTTTGTTGTAATTTTGACTGTCAGGGTTTCACTCGTTTTGGAAATGTGTTGGGAAGGAATAGGAAGGGCTGTCTGACAATTCCATTACAAGTTTTGACTACACATGGAGAAACGGTGCCCACTCCACTTCTTTTACCATTAGGTGACCTAAACTGTCAACAGTGGTTGTGAAGGGATCCAGCAATATATTGCTCCAATATTTTGGCAACATTTCACTGGAATTAGCTATAGTGTAGTGGCTTCTAATGGCGGCGCTACTGAAATGAACCACGGCCACACAACATGAGGGTGAACCAGTAACTGACTTTATTTAATTTCTCACGCTGCTTTAAAGTGACGACCCACTTCCTGTCTGGGGCGTGTGACATCAGCGCTCTGTGGAGTCAGTGCCTGCCTAGCAACGCGCAACCAGGAAGTGGCGACATCTCCCAGGCAACGCATGGTTGCCAAACACGGGCTTTTCCTGAGAAGGGAAGGGGGGCCTGTGCCATCTTGTATCAACTGACGGGGGTTGCCAATTCAGTCCATCTAACTATGCAGTCACTCAGCCCGATACATCACTTTGGTTTTGTTTTCTTGCTATTTAAAGCAATACTCTGCTGTCATTGGGTGGTATAAAACACATAAATACTAAATAAAACCTTGAATAGATTTCATAGTTGGGCAACTGAATGGAGTGCCTGCCGACATTGAGAGATATGACTAGGCAGCTTCAAAACTGACCACAGGATGCTCAATTTCCTTATATCATGTGGTATAGCTAACAGGAAGTAATTTTTTTCTATGTGTTCTTTCATTGGAACTGTCTTGGCTACTCACTTAAATAGGATAAATAAGGACCTTGGTGCATAAGGCAAAGAGACACCCATTACCAACCAATCTATTGTCAGAAATGCTCCAGTGACACCACCTCCTACCTGGAATGCTCTGATGAACAATATATTCAGAGATTCAGAGTTTCAAGGGTTGTCATCACTGAGATAAATGAAATTCTAAGGCAAAATTTGTGGCCGCACAAGCCTAATAGTCTGAATACACCTGAGATTGTCCGATCTCGGAAGCTAAGTAGACTCAGGTCTGGTCAGTGCTTGGAGGGGAGACTGCTTAGGAACATCAGGTTTCTGAGAGGGGTGCTGGACAAAGCAGCGACTCTCAGTCTGCCTTACAATAGACAAAAGTTAAAGAATTTCATGTATGTTACATTCTAAATGTAGTATCACGTGACAATAATGGAACTTTTTACTGTTGTCTTGTCTGCTCTTTTTATGGAGATTAAAGGCACATTGACCCTGATCTTCTTTATAACAGGATCTTTCCAAGTGACCCAGCAATTTGCTGCTTACTGACTCATCAGAGATGTTGTCTTGGCATTGCACTAAGGAAGGAATAATTTTATGAAGCTGGATTTTGGTGATGAGACTGTGTTGTCTTGGACATGGTGACTTTTATGAGGTTTTAATCTTTCCATGAGCACAGGCAGCCCTTGACTAAACACAGCCAGCCCTTGACTGAACACAGCTGCCATTAAATGCTCCACGAATTACATAAACCT
This sequence comes from Narcine bancroftii, assembly GCF_036971445.1. Taxonomy (NCBI): domain Eukaryota; kingdom Metazoa; phylum Chordata; class Chondrichthyes; order Torpediniformes; family Narcinidae; genus Narcine; species Narcine bancroftii. The sequence continues at coordinate 211,621,669 of NC_091469.1, forward strand.
CCGGTTTCTTGAATCGCAATAATACTTCTCTTGCGTTGCGGGTAACATGTAACTCCTTCATGGTGAGGCACTCCACACTGCCAGGCTGGCACTGCCCTCAGGTTGGATCCTCAGGAGAAGGATACTAATTTTATTGCCTCCTTAAGTGAAAGCCAGGGAGGATTACGGCATAAGCCGTCGAAGTACCAGAAATAGTGTGGGAGATATGGACAATCTGCCCAAGATGAGACTGCTGCCTGTTTCGGTCCAAGGGTGCCCCACCACTCACACCAAGCAGACAACCTTGCAATCAGAAGATAGCAGCCATTACAAGAGGAAGAGCACTAAAACAGACCTGGAATCTGAGTGTCACGAAGAAGAGCATGTAAACAAATATCGTAAAACCCCAGTATCCAGCACCTATGGGGTTTGGAATATGCCAGATAAGTGAATTTTCCATTTGTTTTAGGCTGTGTATTGCATGAATGGAGACATAATGGTGAGGCATGCCAATTTTAAACTTCAATTTTTTTAACCCATCTATTTTCCATAATTTTTTTTAAAACCGGATGCTTGAAGTTCCCAGTTGCTTGAATTCCAGATAACAGGGTTTTACTGTAGTTGAAAGAGAAATATGAAGAAGAAGAAATGATTATATTTTGCCTTAAAAGACATTTAAATTGGCTGCCATTTTAATTCTCCAATCTGATCTCTTTCACTATTGCAGTGAAGCTCTGTGAAAGTTTGGTGAATATAATAGTAATGAAACACAAACATCTACAGACACCGTGGTTGAAGTCAAAACACAAAGCTGGAGAAAATCAGCAGGTAAAATAGCATATTTTATATTGCAAAGGTAAAGATAGATCACCAGTGTTTGGAGCTTGAGCCCTTCATCTGACGGATGAAGGACTCAAGCCCAAAAATCCAGTTATGTATCTTTATCTTTGCTACATAAAGTGCACTGTTAGACCTGCTGAGTTTCTCCAGCTTTGTGTTTTTAATTTGGTAAATAACATGTCAACTTTCATGCACTATGCATTACTACCTTCAGAAATGTGTCTGATGTCCCGCTCACCGAGGGAAAGTGCACACATAATACACACCTCTTCTTTCTCAGTGTATTGCTCGCCACGTGGCCACTGTCTGACTCGCCAAGGCAGGAGGTCACTGCAAATGGCCTCTCCTCCAATACTGTGGTCATAGCAACACCTTCTCATCGATGTCCCCCGTTTTCACCTAGTTTGCTACGTCATGGCGTGACCAAGTGCCTGGCGATATAATTACCGGTTGGGCTCGTTAGCCTTGGTTGGTGGCCAGCCTAACCTAGGCAGATGAACCTCGTTAGCCTTTTCAGGCCATCGATCTAGGAGAAGGCACTCCGACTTAACACCTACAACCTAATGTCCTGGCTGTCACCATCCCAGCGTGCTGGGCCATGGCAGATAAACCCCAGGTGTAAAGGGTGGGCACCGTGCAATCCACCTAAAAAATCCATTGCGCAGGCTCGAATGACATGCCCACATCTTCAACCATCCTCCCCCTGATAATCAAGTTGTAATGGTAACTCAGATTTTGCTTTCCACAGATGATGAGTATTTCCAGACAGGGGAAATTCCAAAACTAATTTTTCCCAGGATAGAGGGGAAAAAAAAAGCAGACCTTGTCTGCAGATGATATAAAGAATTCCCTGATGGACTCTGCAAAATCATTATCTCCATTGCAACCTAAATTCTCCTTCCACATTCTGTTCATTATCACCCATATTGGTGACAACATTGCCCAGCTTCTTTAGCCAACTAATCTGTAATAATCTTTCATTTTTTTGTTTAGCCCCTTTATCTGCATAAAATTTATTACATTATGAATGTGCTGCAGTAATGACGTACTCCATATTTTTGTTCATCGAGACATACCTTGAGGATATGAAATCAATTTCTCCATTGAACCATTGACTAGGCATTTCAGACCTAAGGAGACATTGGAACTAATCCTGCCAAGCCCTCTTTTCTGTTGGCCTACTCTTTGGTACTGGGGTCCTCCCTCTCTCTTGCTGCATCTTGAGTTAAACAAAAAAAAAAATCTGCTGAGAGAATGCAGTGTGTAAATGAGCATTAGTGGAAGTACAAGAATGGTCAGAACCTTCATCAAGATGATTCTTCCACAGATGCTGATCGACCCACTGAGATCCTCCATCAGATTGCTTTTTGCTCCAGATTCCAGCATCTGCTTTCTCACCTCTGGGTAGATCGCAGTAATACGTTATTCTGGAGGTGACTTCCTCTCTGTCATGTGTGTTGCTCTGGTTGAATTGCCATGGGGACTATCTTTTAAAGGGGCTCACACCTCTCATAATTGTTGGAAGTTATTTTCAATCGAGCCTTTCATTGAGAATTCAGGGCAGGTCTTGATTCAGGGCAGTTTGCAATCTAATTCTATCTCAAAGATCATATTCTTCAATACTGTGAGTTTTGTCGGGGACTTGAAATGGCATTAGCAGCAAGTGAAGTGATGGTTTCTGGTAACTCAAAGTATGCATCAAATTTTAGTGTGGAGCATGTAACAGCATACAATAGCATACAAACAAATAAAGAATACATTCATTTGTTTCTTCCAGCACACTATGAAGTCAACTTGCTTTATTAAAATGTTGATACAGCCATGCATTCTTTTTCTATCCAAACACCACCCAACCAAACCCCTCTGTCCTCATTGGCTCACCACCACACGAGTTATCCTGATGCCATCGCTCTGCTCCCCCTGCAACTATACCCCTCCCTCTACCAACCTCTAAGCTATGCGACAGATAATACTGTCCTTCTATGTAACAGCCTGAATGGCTAACTTTTTCGGCCCAATCTCGTACAATACACTTTCTGACTGGCAAGGCTGCAACCGGTCCTTTGATTCTGGCTCCAGTGCAGAGCATGGACTGTCAGTATATGCCAGCTTCAACATATTGAAGGAGACTATGTCAGGTTCCGATTCCTGTTGATTACAGAAGTCTTTGGGTGGTGACATAAGACCTGAAAAGGGCCATCATAAATTGGCTGAAGTGATTTGTGAACAGCATCATACTGGAGGAACATACGAGTACAGCATTGTAAATCATTCGGTAGGTGATGCCTGCTGTGTAGGAGTAGGTTTGAGAAACCTCATTTTTTCCCGAAGATGATCTTCATCACTAGTCGGATCATAGAGCATGGTGCATGGACTTGGATTCACAAACTTGCCTGGTAAGGTTAACATAGTGCCATATACTAGATCTGCCACTGAACATGTGCCTTAACAACAATACGCATGCCAAGGAGAATCATGGGTAAATGTTCACTCTACGTAGATACATCATCAACTGCTTTCAATGCTGCATTCAATTGTTGATGGAAATGCTCGATGAGGCTGTTGGCCCGCGGATGCTAAGCTGTAGTGCGAATACAAGTAGTGCCCAGAAGATCAGTGAGAGCTTGGGACAACTCCGACTTGAAATGAGACCCTTGATCCATTGTAATCGTGACTGGAACATTGAAAGATGGAATCCAATGATCCATGAAAGTCCTAGTGACTGACTCCGTAGAGATGTCAGTGATAGGAATGGCCTCCTGCCACCTGGTAGCCCAGTCTTCACATGTGGGCAGATGAGTACATCCCGTGATGGCAGAAGTTGCCCTACCAAGTCTAGGCACACTTTCTGCAAATGGGAATTCAGAATAACAAACAGTTCCTTAATCATAAGCCAACATCCCGTTTTACACGAGGCCAGGTAAAACGTTTGATTGATGCTCTTCTATCAGAATGCAATAGATTGTGAAGAGACTCAAAAATCTCCTGCCTCATAGTCGCCAGCACAAAATTCCTGTGGAAAAATGGCAGACTAACCTTTCACCCGCTTCATCCAGGGTCACATCTTGAAGATGGAGACCAAAGTTGATCCAGCGATACAGGATGAAATCAGGATTGGTGTACTAGGCAATGATACATGGCGGTAGTTGTATTTAAGGCATCAATGTCGTGCCTAGACAGGGTGTCGGCCACGGCATTCGCTTTTCCTCAGATATGCCGTATGTCTGATGAAAATTGTTGGATGAAGTCCAAGTGCCGAATTTCTCTGGGTGAGTAGAGATGTGTGCTTTTATTCACAGTATGTGCAAGAGGCTGGAGGTCTGTATAAATGGTGAAAGGATGACCTTCCAATCAAAGCAAAAATGTTCACTGCAAGATAAATGGCCAAGAGTTATCCACCAAACGAACTATACTTTGTCTGAGCCGATGACAGCTTGGCTAAAATAAATGCCAGAGATTCCCATTGCCCACAGACTCATTGTTCTAACAATGCTCTCACAGAACTGACAGACGCATCTGTGGTAAGAGAAAGCAAGTTGTTGGGTTTCTGATGTTCAACCATCGTGGCATTTGCAAGCACAGTCTTTAATATGGATAGTGATGAGAATAAACCTCTTACAAGAGTAGTTGGGGAGGTCAAACTGAAAATTTCCCAGCATGTTTCACAATTCTTGAAGCACACTTCTCTGCCCTCAGAGTTAGGAGTCAGAAGATGAAATACGTTTTACTTGTGGAGTGTCTTCCAGAGCAGCTTTTGTGTGAAGTGGAGGACATCTTAGTGGATCTGGACGGTAATCTCCCATATGATAAGTTTAAGGTGGCTATTCTCTGGTGTGCTCAGCCATCTGGGGAGACTTGTATTGCCCAATTATGAGGTGATGTCAGCCTAGGCTATAGGCAACCGACACAGGTGTTGAGGAGGTGGCACAGGCTAGCTGGAACAGACCCTGTCAAAGGCAATTTTTGGAAATGGAGGTTCCGTCAATGTTTACCTTGTCACATTCAAGGTCATTTGGTGAGAGCCTTTTGACTGTCCACCCTCAATCAGTTGGCGGATCATGCCGACCTCGTTATGTCCATGACCTCAGCATTGAAGATAGATGAATTGGCTTATTCCCCTAGTCTGCTGGAGCAAATGGAACATCTGCGTACTGCGTCTTGTGAAGCACCAGCACCTTCTCAATTGAAGATAGCGTCAGCACCATATCAATTAAAGATGACTATGATGGAGCAGCATATGGCAACATTGACTATGCAAGTCCTGGCTTTGGGCATGGAACAGAATTCCTTCCATTGACCTGGTTGTAATCGTGATGGTCAAGAATGTGGCGAAGGTGGCGGACAGTGTATTTGTTGGAAGCATCGGAGATTTGGTGTTACTGGCTAGATTTGTCAGCCACATTGCAAATTCTACTAATGGCAGCTGGGAAATGTCCAGGCCCAGTAAAGGCAACTGCTGCGCACAGGCCTGCCGACCACTGTCTTTTCCTCAAAGACTATCTCTTGGGTGTTCAATTTCTTGTTGATTCTGGTACAGAGATTTCAGTGGTCCCTCCAACCGCAGAGGAACGCAGACACCCCAATACGTCATGTGTTCTTTCAGCCGCAAATGATTCGCATATTCAGATTTATGGCCAGAGGTCACTTACATTGGATTTTGGTCTCAAGAAACCTTTTTAGTGGATTTTCACGGTTGCAAATGTGGCAAATTCCATTTTGGGAGCGGATTTCTTTTGACATTTTTCTTTGTTGGTGGATTTGAAAAATCGCTGCGTCGTGGACCGCAGCTCCCATATGCAATTGAGTGGCATTTCTCAACCTTCCAATGTCGTCAGGTGCCTGATGAGCCTTCAACCAGGCTCCTGCCCTTTCTGAGCCTTGCTCAAGGGTTTCTCCCTCCTAGTGACCCCATTGTATCGTCATACAGACATTAAACATGCAGTAACCCACCGTATAGAGACTTGGGGTCCTCCAGTGGCAGCGTGGGCTCATAGATTACCCTTGGATAGTCTTAAAATAGTGAAATCAGACTTCGATCACGTTGGGGTCTCCACTTGTAACAGCACTAATTTATAACAGCTTATAAGCAAATAAAAAATACACTGACTTGTTTCTTCCAAAACACCATGAAGTCAACTTTCTTATTAAACCATAGACACAACAATACATTATTTTCCTTTCCAAACACCACCCTGCCAAACCCCTCTGACCTTCTCACTGGCTCACTGCCACACGAGTGATCCTGACGTTCTCACTCTGCTCCTCCTGCAACTCTAACATGCTATCAATTGAGATTAATCCCTAGGTAACTAAATAATTTCCCAACCTATAACAGCCTCTCCCCCACACCCCGTTGCCTCCCCACCTCATCTGCCGCCCCTGCTCCTCCTGCTGCCAACTAAGCCTGGGGTGCACCGCTGTCAGGGATATTTTGAATTGGAATATAAAACTGGCAACATCAGGCAAAACATCTGTAATAGATCTCTTATCCTCATTTTCATTCAAATTGGAGTCAGTGTTGCCCATTTTCTTTCAAAATAAAGTGTGCAATTGTCACAACTGGCATTAATTTAAACACGTTACTCTGTGAAAACCCATTTGTTAAACATTAAAGCATCTGAATGTTTCAGTTTTATTCAATGATAATAAGGCAGACACAAATTATATTAACAGCATAACCTCTCACATTTAGAGATGAGCATAATGGCTAATGATGTCAGCAGAAACTAAAATTTGGAATGAAGTAAGGCAGGCGCTGGGCTTTCCTCCCCATCAAACCTAATGCATTTTGATTGCCAATTGTGTTTAAGTAATTTAAAGACTTTTATTTACATGTCCAAATAGTGTTGCAATAATTGAGATGGGTCATGAAATTATTTTTATTGCTAAAATGTAGTGTGCAGTATTTCCGAATGTCCCCATTCTATTCCAAAAATCATATTTCTGCAGGGGTTTAGGGACTCAGCCTGCTGTAATCATTTATTATGTACCATAACAGCCCATAATTTAAATAATCTATTTTGTGGAGCCACGGCAGGCATCTAAACATCAAAAGAAGATTTCCACTTTCATTATTGGAATTTGCTTGTGTGACTTTTCTAACGGTGCGTGTGCAGATCAAAGTCGCCGGTTGATTTTACTTGTCCTACAGTTTTAAATCATGCACAGCTCTTGATTTGATAAGAGTTGGTGACCGAGATAGTCATTTTGATCATCTCTGTGGAGACAAGATTGTCAGTGAGCTCGAAGCACAACCTGAGACTTGAATGAAATTGAGCCACAGAGTTCTGTGAGAAGGCAAAGAAAGGCTATGGGGCTTGCTGTAGTGGGCACAAGTGTAAACATATGGAAAACAGCAAGAGCATCAGTCCTTCACCATCACCGACTGGGTGTAAATTTTGAACCCCTCCATCAGAATGCAAAATCTGTAATTATTAAAAAAAAGTCTACTACTGTTTTGTTGGAGAGATTTACACAAGTCTTCCCACACAGTTTCATGTAAAAATGAGCTGTGTGTTTCCTGCTGAATGATGTGAAATTATTTTGAAATTTAGACCCATTGTCTTAGATTCTTGGGCCAGCTGAAATTATTGTTTCCTTACAAAATCATTGGAAAAAAAACCCCTGAGATTTTAAACTAATGTATTTCTGGGACGTGTGCAATGCAGTCAAGTACAGATTTAATTCATGTGCCTAATTGCCCACCTTGGAACACTGTGGATTTCTGTGAGGGGCGCGGGACAAAGTGGCAACTCTCTGCCTTATGGTAGACAAAAAGTTAAAGAATTTCATGTATGTTACATTCCAAATGTAGTATTATGTGACAATAATGGAACCTTTACCTTTTTAGCATTATATTCTGGTAAATCTGTGACATTCAAAGCCAAATATTCTATAATTAAAATGGTCTTTGTGCAACCACTGCAACATTCAGCTTTCTTTTATATTCTAGCCTTGTATCAAGAAAGAACAAAATTTCCTTTCTGGCTTTTGTAGATTCCATTGTGCTACTGTTTCCACAATAAGAGGCAGAAATATTTAAAGCATTAACTCTTAACTAATCTCCATATTACAGGGTTCTATTCAGTTCTTAAATTCCCTCTTGGATTTATCGAGTCTGTACATTGGTAATAAGGGTTGATTTTGTAACCCATTTAGTGATCTGTGTGCATGGACCCCTGGATCATTTTTTCTTCTTTGGCTTGGCTTCGCGGATGAACATTTATGGAGGGGGTAAATGTCCACGTCAGCTGCAGGCTCGTTTGTGGCTGACAAGTCCGATGCGGGACAGGCAGACACGGTTGCAGCGGTTGCAGGGGAAAATTGGTTGGTTGGGGTTGGGTGTTGGGTTTTTCCTCCTTTGCCTTTTGTCAGTGAGGTGGGCTCTGCGGTCTTCTTCAAAGGAGGTTGCTGCCCGCCGAACTGTGAGGCGCCAAGATGCACGGTTTGAGGCGATATCAGCCCACTGGCGGTGGTCAATGTGGCAGGCTCCAAGAGATTTCTTTAGGCAGTCCTTGTACCTTTTCTTTGGTGCACCTCTGTCTTGTTGGCCAGTGGAGAGCTCGCCATATTACACGATCTTGGGAAGGCGATTGTCCTCCATTCTGGAGATGTGACCCACCCAGCGCAGCTGGATCTTCAGCAGCGTGGACTCGATGCATCGAGTCCTGGATCATTAGAACCATAGAAAACTACAGCATGTAAATGGCCTCTTTGGACCTTCTAGTCTGTGTTGAATCTTTTTTTTTTGCTTGGTCCCCTGACCTGCACCCAGTTTTGGTATTCTATAGTTTCAAAATGTTCATAATTTTTTTTTAAAAATCAGAAGACTACTTTTTTGTCCAAAATGAATGGCCTCAAACTTTTCTATGATGAAATCCAATACGCACCAACTTTATTTATCAATTTCTCTGTAATTTTATGCTTGCGTTCTCAGTATTTAAAATGCCACCAATCTTTATGCCTTTGGCAAACTTGGATAAGTGGCTCTTTATTGATTTAAGTCTGTGGTTCACAACTGTTTCTTTTCACTCACATACCACTTTAAGTAATCCTTATGCCATCAGTGCTCTGTGATTAGTAAGGGATTGCTTAAGGATGTGGATGGAAAAAAAATTTGAAAACCACTGTTTTAATCTTACCTCATTGACTCGTGATGTGCACGGTTTCATAACTCCAAAGGAAATGGGCCAATGACAATTTTTCTCAAGCAAAATATTTCAGTAACAATTGGATCTAGAGCAGTGATTCTCAACCTTCCCTTCCCACTCACAAACAGCAATCCCCACTAATCACAAAGCACCAATGGCATAGGGATTACTTAAAGTGGTATGTGAGTGGAAAAAAAAGGTTGAGAACCACTGAAATATGGTAAATAGTTGAGGCTCCAGCAAAGATCCTTGACAGATAAAACTGGTCACTTCATCTGTTTCACATGCCCCACTCTCTGTCTTTCACCAAGTAATCGATCTCCTAAACAGATCAATAATTTGCTTTCAATTCTATTGTCTTTAATTTTTAATTAACATAATTGTTTGTTATGTGGCAATCTTGTAACTCATCTTCCAAGTAAGCAATATTCATTGATACTAACCACCCACCATTAAATTTACAGGGTCAAACAAGAATGGGAGTATTTCTAAGGATATGCCAGTGATTACAAATCCTTGTGGCTTTCTCTCATCCCCTCATATTTTTCCAGATCAACAGAAATGAAACAATTTCCTCTTTTTAAAAATTCTCTGTTCTTACCTTTAATGATCAATAGAATTAAATCCCCTATTTTCTAATTTTAATATGACCATCTTACAATTACGGACACTTTGAAGGGTTATGGCAAAATCAACTGATCTGTTTACTTCCTTTAAAAGTCTGAGTTACAATCAATGATTTGTAAGGTTTTTAACCATTATTTTATTCTATTTTCTTGAACGTGCAAGTTCAAAATATTTTATTTTTGTTTTTGTCATATAGAACATTATTACATACATCATATGAATAGCATTTTGAAATTACAGAGTCTCATATGATTGCCCAAATCTCATCCCCCCTCCCCCTCTAAATGCTTGCATTAAAAAAAACAATTGTCGAAAAAAACGAGGGGGTGTCTGAGCAAGCCGTCCTGAATTAGCAGATGTCCACTTATTGATTTGTTATTGAGGTTTCAAGAAATTCAGCTATATCATCTTGGTTCTCATCATTTTTAAACAAGTTGCCATTTCCTGGTATTTAGCTGTAATTTTCTCACAGCTGGTTCCAAAGGACCCTTGGTTACATACTTGTGCGCTGCGTAATTGTGGAGCTTTCTTGAGTTAATCATGCCAGGTGATTTCCAGTCTTCATTTCCAATTTTTTTCAAATTCTTGCCTTTTTAAAAAAAAGTACTTTGCAGATGTTTAAATATATTTTGCCCAGACTACTTAGCAAATTTGCATATTCTTCCCTTCATTTTTATTTAATTCTGTAAATAAAGTTCTTTAGGGGATGTGCAGTGGTAACCTCATATTCAAGATTTGTGTTTTTTTGCCATGTAACACTGCAGGACGTTTTCTGCCTGCCATAAGCAGTGGCGAATTAACTACCACCCGGGCCATAGGCTGAGTTTTGGTAAGGCAGCACCTTTCACACCAGACCTTGCCCAACGGACTCCACCCTCCGTCTGAAGCTGCCACTGTGGTAAAACACAGAAATGCTGGAAGAACTCAGCCGGTCTCGTATTGTCCACTGGAGGTAAAGATACCTTGAAGAAGGGCTCAGGCCCAAAACGTCGGTAATTCACCTTTACCCACATTGGACGCGGCAAGACCAGCTGAGTTCCTCCAGCATTGAGATTTACAACTCAACTTACAAACGCAAGTTTGGCTTCTCCCTTTTATTTTGCTGAGATTTCACTCAAAACCATTTATACATTACACGTTTTCTACAACTGTCACACGAATAATAACAGATCAAATATCCCTGCAGCGAAGGAATGAATGAAAGTTTCATTTATTAATAAAACTTGATTATGTAAAATCACAGTACAACAATGATTAAAAATGTAGACATATTAAAGTTCAAACAATTGCTATTACCTTTGGTTGTGTTATTTGAAGATAAATCAGTGATTTAGTTTAATATATAAATCCAACAATTAATTTAATGTGCAATCTTTTTTTGCTGACCCTGCCAATTTCAACAAAATGTTAAAGTAGTGGGCCCATCCCCCGTCCCGCTAGGCAGGGAGAGGCCACCATCCCCCATCCCACTGGGGCAGAGAGGTCGTGTCTCCCAGCACCCATCCCGCTGGGCTGGGAGATGTTGCATCCCCTGTCCTAGTGGCCAGGTAGAGGTTGCTGTCCCCCATCCCAGCCCCACTCAAGCCGAGTGTTCAACCATGGAAACCCACCGCAGCCCTGGGTGCAGCCACAGGGAGGATGGACTGCAAATGTCCCACTGGGTACCTGTAGCGCTCAAGCTACGATGCACCATTCCTCCAATGGTCTTGTAAATACATGCGCATGCTTCTCCAACCTGCAATAATGATGATCCATTGCTCCTACTTTATAAATAGTTTTGACGCCTCGAGGATTTTGTTAGCAAAACAGAAAAAAAATTCCCGGCTGACTCACTCACCCAGAGCTGGGAGGCTACCTCCAATTTTTAATGAAATCAAACACAACGGATGAATTAATGAACCTCATTGTTTTTGTTAAGTCAGTTTAATCAGACCATAATGTGTCAGGCCTCCTTTACCTTCCGGGCCCCTAGGCTTCAGCCTACTCAGCCTAATGGTTAATCCACCACTGGCCGTAAGGCAGTCAAAGATTCACCATTGATATCCTGCGGCACCCCTTACTGTACAAGAGAAACAGAAGCAAAAGAGGATCCTTTCAGTCGCTGAGTGTCTGTGGATTCGATTCCAGCAGTCTTCCAGCCGCACAACCCCCTGTTCAATCCATGAGCAACCCAAGCTCCTGATCCAAACCTCCAACAAAATCAATAAGCCTTCAGCCCGAGGCCCTTTGAGAACCCTTCTTGCCCTTGGTATCCTCACAAATCTGATACCTGGTTTCTATGAACCAGTCTCTAGCAGCCCACCGCCCGGGTTAGTCCCCAGACCACAAGTCACCCACAGCCAATGTGGGTCCTTCAGTTGCTGGTCCATGATGGGAATTACCATCCTGTAGGGTTGTATCCTTATCAATGGGTGGGGGGGGTGGAGGGGGCAGCAGGTTCAGCATCAGAACAAGTCTAATCGGGCAGCATTATGGTGACCGCGTGGGGGTGTGAGACACAATCTGACATTTGAACCTTGCTCAGCGGGGCGGGGGGGCGGGGGTGGTGCCTACCTGCCATGAACCTCTTCCGTGGTCACCATTACACTTCCCCCTCCCTCTGACGTAACAGTCAAACACACTGCTTATGTTGCATTGACGCTCGTGCTGCAGGTGAGGGGGCACAATAACTCATTTTGGAGCCGATCCCCGCAAATACCTCTCATGGTCACCAGCCGAGTGGGGGGAGGGGGTAGGTTGGGGGGGGAGGCATGGTGCCGTACTGATGATCCCCACTGTGACTATATTTTTGTTATCAAGTTACTCTTTTCATCAGTTTGCTACCAAATAGATAATTTAATTGCACAAAGCTAAGAATTTTTTATGATTTTGTTTTACATTTCTTCTTTTGAAGCTTAATTTTGAGATTGATCATATTTATGATTACATTACATTAAATACCTCTCTATATTATTAACCAAACCTTGCTCTACCTTTGTATGAACTGAGAATTACTTGTTCTATTTTTAGTTTTCAAATCAGAATAGGTACTTTTAATGTGTCAAGTACAATAAATCAACTACAGTGCATGCGTCCTCCATTACAAAATAATAATGAATACGAGTTCTAAGGTAGAGTGTTGAATATTACAAGCTTTTCCCCAACAGTTCTCACCATTTTTCTTTCCAGTCACATACCACTTTAAGTATTCCCTATGCCATAGGTGCTCTGTGATTAGTAAGAGATTGCTTAAGGGTTGAAAACCATTGTTTTAATCGTACCTCATTGACTCGTTATGTGCACGGTCTCAGAACTCCAAAGGAAACGGGCCAATGACAATTTTTCTCAAGCAAAATATTTCAGCCACAATTGGGTCTAGTACTGTGATTCTCAACCTTCCCACTCACATCCCGGGCAGAAGTGGTTATATGACGTAAAGTCCTATTTAATTTTAGAGAAAATGAGATATTATAATGACCACTGCGCCAGTGCTACCGAGTAAAGAGACGTCAGCACAGCGTGAGAATGAACCAAAGAATTACTTTATTGGTTTGAATTTGCCGCATCTCCACGCTAGCCCACCCACTTCCGATGGCTTACCCGCTGGTTTCCAGAAGTGATGTCATCGCATTGCGGTGTTACTCTCCGACTGATGGGTTGCTTCGTGGAAGTGAAGGGCTTCTTAGCCCGCAAGTGGCACTAGGCGTGGGCTCCTTCTCAGCAAGGAAAGAGAGCCCATGCCATCTTGGACCGGCCACATGCTGTGGCAATTCAGCCCATTTACTCACGCAGTTGCTCGGCCCGCTACACGCCCCTTCCCCCCAGAATTGCCACCACTCTCTGAGTGGTCTGACTTGCAGTCATTGTGTGGTGTCTTCCTCTGTGCTTGATCTGTGGGTCTGGAACCAGCAGGTCGGAGTCCAGGTGCATGACTGTGAATCTGTCCTGTCGGCTGCCAATGTCCAACGTGAACACCACACCATCTCTCCGCAGTACCTTGAATGGGCACTGTAGGGGGGTGCCCTTGCTGTCCTCTGCATACAAAAACGTAATGGGTGGACTGCAGATCCGCTGGAACATGGCTGGGTGGCGAGCTGTGTCTGGACGGTGGCAGGGGGTTTGTCTACCCGCTTGCTCTCTCAGCCTGTGCAGGATGTCTAACACACTAGTCTGTGGGCTGGGGGAGAGGGGTTGAAATGTATATTCCTTGGGATGGAGAGCGGTGTGACGAATGATGCTGGCAGGTCCTCCTTCGGTGCTTTGCGGATCCAAAGCAGTACCCATGGAAGCTCGTCCATCCAGATTGGCTAGGTCAGTCAGGCTTTCAATGCGGCCTTCAAGTCGCGGTGGAACCATTGACCAGTCCATTTGCTTGGGGTTGGTAGGCTGTTATTTAGTGTACCTGGCTGCCGCAGAATTTCACCAGGTTTGACCAGAGGGAGGGGGTGAACTGCGCTCCCCGGTCTGATGTGATGTGATGTGGGTTGGGACTCCGAAATGTGCGACCCAGGTGGTGAGGAAAGCCCGAACACACGACTCTGTGTCACACACAGCCATGGGTATCGCCTCCAGCCAGTGGTTGAATCTGTTGATGGTCGTGAACAGGTACCTCATACCTTGGCTCACTGGGAGGGGGCCAACGATGTCAACGTTGACATGTTCACATTGCGCTGGCTCGAAAGACAGTAGGGGGCTTTAGTGTGCAGGTGCACCTTGAGATGCAGGCACTGTAAGCAGGTTCAAGCCCACAGGGTAATGTCTCGGCGGAGTCCATGCCACACGAACTTGTCCGAGTGCAGGCAGAGGAGAGTGGACCTTATGAAGGGGTGTGATAAACCATGGATCTTGTTGAAAACCCGCCATCACCAGGTCGCAGGTAGGATTGGCCTTGGGGACCTAGTAGACATGGCGTACAGTAGGGTTGGTTCTCCTGGTGTGGGGCAGAAATCTCTGTCCTTCAGGCTGGTGATGGCTGTGTGGTATGCCTGGATGTCTGCATCGTCCCTCTGGTCCTTGGGTGACATTGAGCCCTCTGCAGGTTGCGGTGATCATGGGCCGGTACAGCACATTGGCTTTGCCAGTGCCATGGCGGATTCAGTGGTGAATTCCGACACATAGGAGAGATGTCGTTGATGTCTTGATGACCATGGGTCCAAGACCTTGCTCTGTGCATAGGTCAACAGTTTGTAGTCTGTGTAGGCAGTGAACACTCACCCCTCTAGCATGTAGTGGAAGTGCCATATCGCCAGGCACAAGGCCAGCAGTTCATGTTCAAACGCATTGTACTTGAGCTCAGGTGTTTGGAGGTGCTTACTGAAGAAGGCGAGTGCTCGTTGACCCATTGCTCTAGCCACCACTCTGTCTGAAGTGTCCGTTGTGAGGGCCAGGGGGAGGTGAGACCTGGTGTGCCAGTACCGTGACCTTCGCTAGTGCTGCCTTGGTGGCATGGAAAGCCTCCATGGCCTTTGGCGTCCATTGCAGCATCTTGTCACCGAGTTTGACGATGCCAAACAGGGGCTGCATGAGGGTGGCTGCTCCCTGGAGGAAGCAATGGGAAAAGTTGACTATCCACAGGAAAACCTGTAGTCCTTTGGTTGTGTTTGGCTTAGGGAAGTTCTGAATGGCTTCCACCTTTTCGGGTAGTAGTGTGGCACCCTCTGGGGTGATACAATGCCCCAGAGAGTCTATAGTCTGCAAGCCGAACTGGCACTGTGAGCCTAAACTGCTGCAGTCTGTTAAACAGACAGGTGAGGTGCGTCCTGTGGGTGTTGGCGTCGGAGCTGGCAATGAGGATGTCATCTAGATAAACAAAGATGAAGTTGAGGTGCCTGCTGACCATGTCCATTAGCCGCTGGAATTTCTGGGCTGCGTTTTTGTGTCCGAAAGGCATTCTTAGGAATTTAAAGAGGTCAAAGGTGTGATGATGGCCATCTTCTGGATGTCGCTCAGCGAACCGGTATTTGGTGGTGCCCCTTCACGAGGTCTACCTTGGAGAATACCCTATAGCCCTGTAGACTCATGGCGAAATGTGGGATGGGGTACCTGTCTGAGACCGACGCCTCGTTTAGACGTCAGTAGTCGCTGCACAGACGCTACCCACTAGAGTTCTTCTGCACCATGTGGAGCGGGGAGGTCCAGCAGGTTGTTGGAACAGTGGATGATCCCCAACTCCTCCATGGCAGTGAACTCGGCTTTGACTTGTTGGAGCTTGTCTGGCAAGAGGCACGGAGCTCATGCATGCACTGGGGGGCCGGCAGTCTCTATATGGTGCTCCACAGTATGTGCCGGGTTTGATGCTTATAGACCCAGGTATTTGGCCAGTAAGGAGGTTACTCATCTTGGTCCAGGGCGTAGATTCCCAGTGGCATGAAAGAGTGCCTCTGCAGGGAGAGGGGGAAATACTGCAATGTTGTGGCATTTACTAGATGGTATCTCATCATGTCCACCAGCAGTTCGTGAGCCTGGAGGAAATCTGCTCCGAGTAATGCTTGTTCCATGGCCGCGATGGTGCCCTCCCACTAAAAAACAGCATCTGCAATGTAGAGGGTGACCAGGCGGGTGCCATAACACGGAATGGAGGACCCTTTGGCCGCTTGCTGGGGAAGGCCTTCGGTGTTGTGTCTCGCCTCAAAGTATGTGGGTGGGATGAGGCTAATCTCAGTGTCCGTGTCATGAGGAAATCCCTCTTGGTCTTCTGGTCTCTGAGGTAGAGTAGGCTTTTCTGTGTGCCAACCACCGAGGTCATTATTGGCGGATGGCCTGGCCATTTCCCGTTGCTGTGTTGGTTTTAGTGGTGGTGTATGAGCACATAGGGGGGTGCACCACTGGGTGTTCTTGCCTCATCGCCAGGGATAGAAACAGAACTCACTGTTCTTCTCCACGTGCCATTCATGTTGCCACTGTGCCACAGCTTCTGATGGTGTTTCTGCTGAGCTGGACAGGATGGCAGTGCCGATCGTGTAGACTGGTTGGATGTGGAGGGAGCTCTACTGTGCTGTGTGGAACAGCCTGTCTGCCTCCTTGGCTACGAGGTGCGGGGCACTGAAATCCATCTCTGAAACTGCTGAGGATGCGTACACTGGTAGTTTTGAGAGGAATAGATCCTCGAACAGGAAACAGTCTGTGTGTCCGTCTGCCAGGTCCACCATTTCATGCATCAGCTCGGAGGGATTTCTGTCACCTGGGCCCTGCATGTTGAGGATTCCAATTGTGCACTTGTGCCAGATGAGCTCGAGGGTATCAAGGAGGAAACGTCAGAACTGCTCGAACTTATGCTCAATTTGTAGGTTTTCTATGACAGAGCTTACGTTGGCAGCTTTGGTGGCATCCAGGGTGCTGACGATGTGCCAAAACTTGGTGTCCTCTGAAGCAATTCCCCGGATGTGGAACTGGGACTCAGCCAGCTGTAGCCAGTTCCTGGGCTGGCTCACCCAGAATGGTGGGAGATGGATGCCCATTGTGTTGGTCGCAGGCGCTGCAACTGTGGACTCAGCCAGTTGCTGAATTCTCGTATGATCGATGCTGGTTCCAAAACATTGGAACCATTGGGGTCACCACTGTAGCGACTGCTGCGGCAGTGCTGCTGAATAACGAGACGTCCACACAGCATGAGGATGAATGAAAGAATGACTTTATTGGTTTGAATTCACTGCGTCTCTGCTCTAGCCCTCCCCCCCACTTCTGGTGATATACCGCGGTGATATCTGGTGATATCGCGCCGTGGTTTCACTCTTTAGCCCTCTGGCTACTATGTGGATTCATTGCCTGTTCTCCAGGAGGTCACCAGTGGCTCCACATTATTGACATTTTAAATTAATTTATAAGGTAACATTGATTAGAGGGAGAGGGTAGTCCTTAGCTTTTTGTACTTCATCTTTGTTTTTCTTTATTTTATTCATTATTTCATTAAACGGGTTTAACATGGTCACCTAGACCATTTCAATTAAATGTTTTTGCCATATTTTAACCAATTATTGATGTCATTTTATCTACTTATTTCTCATTGTCTTTTTTTGTGTCTGCTGACTTGTATACAAATGAATTATTATGTAATTGTCAATTCTGTATTCATGGTTATATATTAAATTCAACAAAAGTATTTCAAAAAGAAAGAAAGACTGAGGCAAAAGACAGGAAATTATAGCCTGGTTAGTATGATTTCAGTGGTTGTTCAGACTCTAGAATCCATTATTATGGATGAGATGTTGTGCTTGAAAACACAAGATAAAATTTGAGGATGTATCAAGCAAGAGAAACCCAGAAGAATCAGTTGGTGATGTTTACTTGGATGTTCAGATGGCCTTTAATGAGGTGCAGCACATGAGGCTGCTGGATAGGTGGAGAGCCATTGGAGCATGGGGTGGGATGAGTGTGTGGCTCCCTGCGTGCATTTGTTGACCATGATGTCTGGTCAGTGTGCTGGTGCAGCTCGAGTCGGTGCTGCTGGCACATGATGGCAGCGCTGAGGGGACGCATGCGGTGTCTATTAGGCTCGACGGCCCTGCTGGAAGTGATGTGTGATCATCAGTGTGAGCTGAAGTCCGGCCGGAAATGACTTTGTCAGTGCGGGTGGAGTTGGGCAGCCAAAGATGGCGGCACCCGTGGAAAGCACATGACCCTAGCGTGGGTCAACAGCCTGGCTGGAAGTGACGTTGGTGCAGGCGGAACCAACAGGTAGGGTAGTGGCATTGCAAGGCACTCGCACGAGGCGGGGCACAGAGAGTTGGAAACCACTCCCAGTTGGTTGCGGAGGGCTGCAACACTCCCTACGGGTTTAAAGAGTCACACCTTGGCGAAGTGGCCTTTCTTCCCTCATTGGGAGCAGAGTGAGTTCCTCACAGGGCAGTTCTTACGGGAGCACCTGTCTGACCCACACTGGGTCCCACAGTACTTACAGCAGTGGCTAGCATTAGCAGCAGCCATAATCTCTTCCTTGAAGGGCCTTTCAGCAACTGCTGCTGTCGTCGGTGACGGCCAGGCCAGTGAGTGGGGGAGGCGAGTATTTAAGGCTTCCACATGGTGGGCTGCAGTTTCTAGGAAGCGGACCGCTTCCATGATCCTGATGAATGAGGCATTGTTCTCCTTCTATAGTCTTGGTTGGGTTTCTCTTGACCGCATGCTTCCTGGATGAGAACCTCACTTCCCCAGCAGTCACGCCAGCTTCTAAGGTGCATGGGCTCGCTAGCTCTTGCAGGGCCCCCAGGTCAGCGTCAGGTGTCTCCCCTTGCTGCTGTACTCTGATGCTGAGTAGGTACCGGGCGTTGAGTATATTTATAACCATAACCATATAACCGTTTACAGCACGGAAACAGGCCATGTCGGCCCTTCAAGTCCGTACCGATTCACTTGAACAACTCCACTAGCTCCTCCGCAAATTCCTGAGGAAGTAGAGGCTTTCTTCATGATGCCATTGGTGTGTTGGTTCCAGGAAAGATCTGCGTTGTCGGGAACTGGTGCATGCCTTCCAGGGTGGCCATTGCAGGATCAATGTCTGTGCAGTCTCTGAAAGCCTGGAAGGCACATGGGCCCAGCCTGGTGTTTAGGACCATGAGCCTTTTCTGGTTCATATTGATGACCTCTGCTTGAGTGTGGATGATTGCCTCAACCACAGGCTTCCAGATCTTGAAGTATGTTGGAATGTCCGGGCGCTGAGGGTCGATGTCCAGCCTCTCAAGGATGAGAAATCTCTCCATGGTCCTCTAAACTTAAGCTGATTAAATTGTGGTGCAGCAAACAACTCAAAACTCAACAGGCTTTAATCAGCTGAAAGTAGAAAGCACCAGATATGTCTGTGGCCTCCGGTTCCACATGCCCGACTGGTTTAGGAAATGGCTGGCTTGAGTCTTTATATGGGCCCATGATTGATAATCAGCAAAGTGGGGCCAACCTCCTAGGTTACCTACCTGCAGGTACAATGGTTGCTCCCTGCAGTAGGCTGGTAGGAGTGTGACTATAGTGGTGGTTCTATCACCGCAAAGGGTATTATGAATATGGGCTGAAGGCAGGAAAATGAGGCTGATGGGAAAAATTACATTAGCCATTCAAATGGAAGATGATACTTGATGTACCAAATGGCCTAATTCTGTTTATATGCCTTATGGTCCATGGTCTGAACTCTACCTCCTAGTGAAACTGAGACTTCAGTTGGTAAACGTTTCTTTTCATGAAATCCCAGCTCCTGTGCCACTGATATCTTAAACCTCTTCCCCTTGAGGCTAAAGCCTCAGACTCTGGCCCCCATGATAGCAGCACCCTAACACTCTCCTGAGAAGGAAGCTGACTTGAGGCTTCATTTTCATGAGAGTCCTGAACCTTCGCCAGCCCTAAGATAACCTGAAACACCTGCCTTTCATACTTTGATGCCAAAGGGGACCTCCAAAAGTTTTGGCTGTGAGCCTCCTTAAGTGTCTAGCCCTGGGTTCTGCTTCAAAGAATCTGATTCTTGATTAGATCAAAATGACTCTTGCCATTAAAAATTACATCAGCTGATGAACTAGGGTTTGTTGAGAAGATGGTAGACTTCATTTCTAATTGTTTAGTCTTTATTTTCAAGATCCCTGGAAATTTCTGCAAGTAGTGAACCTCTTTGTAATGTCAAAAAGCTGTCAGTTGGCTAAGTTTCAAAGTTTTGATTCACTCTTGCAGTATAACATTCTTTAATGTTATTTTAATGTCTTGAAATCAAGGAAGTGATACATTTTTTAAAATTCATTGCTAAGAGGTAGCTGAAGGAAACAAAATTCAGAGAGGTCCTGCTTTACAAGTTGAATATTTACAGAAATGGATAGCTTTAAATTAGAACAGTCAATTCAAGTGGTATGAAAAGTTAGAATTTGTAATAATTGCTGTGGAATTGAAAAAGCAGATAGACATACTGAATGTTGAACCTGGTTAAAACTCTTAACTCTAAAATCATTTTCATTGAATTCTGAGGTATGAATCTTTCTCCACCCCAACCCCTGCTTTTTTCTCTTGCCTCTCTCTCTCTCTCTCTCTCTCTCTCTCTCTCTCCCTTGGTCTGGCATCTGTCAATCCTTTTCCTGCATTCTTTACCACTCCCTGGTTCCCCAATGTCCGGCTGATCCTCCCTCGCCCTATTCTCACCCCACTGGTTATCTCCCCTCTCCCCTCTGGGTCTTGATGAAGGATTCTGACAATTATTTTTCTCCTACTGATGCTACTTGACCCGCTGAATTAATCAGCAGATTTTTTTAAAATTATTTGGCCGATCAAGTCCTTTGTGGCTCTTTGAAGGAAAACTACAGCTGGCCCTTTCCCCACAGCCGTGAAAGTTCTTTCCTTCAGATATAGCGATCTCTTTTGAATGTTTCAACTGAATCTGTCTTCACTACTGCCCCAGATAGTGGATGCCAGACTATAATCATTCATGCTGGGTCCTTCACTTCCTCCTTTGTTTGGCTTCTTGAGCTGAAGGCTCGGGATGAGTTGTTTCTAGACACTTGATCTCAGTGAAGAGAGCAGTTGGCGTGGTGGTGAGCGGAATGTCTTTACAACACCAGCCATCGGGACCGGACTGGGGTTTCGAATCCCACGCTGTCTGTAAGGAGTTTGTACATTCTCCCCATGTCTGCATGGGTTTTTTGTCTGGGAGAGGGGCTCCAGTTTCCTCCCACTGGGGGTGTAGGTTAATCGGGTGCAAATTGGGCGGCACGGACTCGTAGGGCTGAAATGGCCTGTTACGGTGTTGTATGTCTGCATTATTTTAAAATTTAAAACATTCTTTGCTTGTTTGAGTCTAATCTTCGATTCAATGGGCATTAATGGGAAGAGATGACACAACTCCTAATTAATAAAGTGATCAATTATTAAGAGTATTTCCATGTACAATTAATCCAGACTGTTAAACATATCATGAAATCCGTACATTTTGGTTTTCTGTTTACAAATTGGCGAAATCTCGACCCTGTCTTTCTTGTGATAATTATTTCAGCTCTGTAAGTTTGGTATACGTGCCATTTCACTGCATTTCTTTTTATTTCCTTTAGCTCCTGAGGACTGGAAGGAAGTATAAACATTTTGAAGATACGTCAGCTATTCCAGCTTGGTCAAAGCTGCACTGTGACTTCAGCAAATGAAAACCTTGACCTACAAGAAGCAGAGTACATCAGCTGACACTGTGGAATGACAACATCATTTATGCCAGTGCGATCAGGATCAAATCACCTCTGGCCACTCTCCATACAGCCAGAAGCTTAACCTGAGCAACTGCCTCAGTCCATTGTTCAATGTGCTTCAGATCACAACAGAAAAGCCTGAAGTAAAGCTCTCTGTTTGTTTTTCTCCCCCTTTTTCTACCTTTCAGAAGCATCTATGTGAAGCTAATACCTTGGTCAGTGCTGATGGAATCAGTTACAGAAATACCAATCACAGTTCCTCTTGACATTAATTCAACTTTCTCATGGCCTACATAAATAAATGCCCCTCTTGGCATTAATTCAACCTTCTCATGGCCTACATAAATAAATTCTCCTCTTAAATAAAATGAAATAAAATTGTTGAAGCTCATGAAAAGTTAAACTATATCCTGAAAAGGCAAGTTGATTTTTTTTAATCACACGCGGAACAGAAGTCATGTTTACACCAGAGTGAAACATATTCTCTCTGTTGAAAATTGGAGCCTTGGCTAAAGCAGTTCACCGTCCGCAGGAAAAGGATAGCATCCCCTGCCCCCTCCACATATCTTGAAGCCAAGGCGAAGAGAAGAATAAGTGCTGATGGCAAATGTGACATAGCTTCACCTCAGCGCCAAGTTCTGCTCCTTGCTGCCATCATATGGGGTGACCATTCCAGGTCACCAAGCTATTGCTGTCACCCAGATACTGAATCTCGATGCTCTTCTAGTATTCCAGGCAATGGATGATGTGCGTGGTTAGTGGCATGGATGGCCTCCTGAGATATGCAGTGAAGCATGCAGATTCTTGCAGGGATTTACCATCTGAAAGAATATGATTTGCACTTGATTTCCATTCCAGTAGGTCATCTCCA
Source organism: Narcine bancroftii (assembly GCF_036971445.1). Classification (NCBI taxonomy): domain Eukaryota; kingdom Metazoa; phylum Chordata; class Chondrichthyes; order Torpediniformes; family Narcinidae; genus Narcine; species Narcine bancroftii. The sequence goes on from NC_091469.1 coordinate 211,644,249, forward strand.
CCTCGACAGGAAAATGTCCATCATTTGTTTATCCTCCCGTACGACACAAAAAAAAGCAACCTCAGAGGACAATGGGCATTGGAACAAATTATATTATCTACCTTCATATACAAATCAAATCTTATGTGGTACATGAAATGATGACACAGGAGAAAAATCCCTCAAAATTATTTTTCAAAACGTTTAAACGTTTTCACAGTAATTTGGAATCCATTTATCGTTTTCAATAGAATCTAGGGGCTTTATAAATCCAACTGAACCAGGAATCAGAGAGAATGCACAGCTATGAACAAGCAAAGCACTTTAGTTATATTTTGAAGTTTTGTATTTTTATAGCCTTCCCTTGTTTGGCAGTCACATAAAGACTTAAATGTTCTTCATCATGGTGTGATTTTTTTTGTGTTATTATTTGCAAGCAGATAACTGTTTTACTTTTGAACAAATAAAACATAAGAAAGTCGTGTATAAATTTTAAATTGGAGATGGCAAGATATATTTCTTCTATTCATAACAAATGCAAACAATGTATTTTGTAATTATTAGAGTTTTGCAATTTACGAAAAAAAGGTTATTTTATTATTAAGCGCTTGCTTTACGATCTGGGTTAAATGCTAAGTATAAGAAAGAACAATTTTCATACATTTTCTTAAATCAGAACTGCTTGTCATAAAAAAATAAGAAAAATAAATGTGATAAAATATAATACATGTAACCTTCATATGGGTAATCAGAATTACAGTTACTGGATATTATTTATCCTTCAGTTGCTGCATATTTCCATGTTTCGATAGTTACCACACCAGTTAGCCAAGTTTATTTGGTTTGTAATAAACTGGTACTGAGGGAAAGTTTGTGAGTTTGGATCTTAATTTCATCCTCACGAAGCTGATCAACAACCTGATTCTGTAAATGGAAAAGACCCAGGTGTGTAACTTCGCCATCAACAAAATAGCTAATCAAACGATAGGTTTAGGAAATTGATGAACTTCAATGCTAGTGTGCTTATTTTGTGTGTGTGTAAGATGGAAGGTGGAGGGTGGGGAAGAATCAAGTGTAACTTGTTCCCCAAATGAATTACTCACTTAAAAATGGTAAGGCATTTTTAGATGTTTTATACATTGCGAATAGGGCCAAATATCTGTTGAAAATTGAAGTATTGTCAAAACCAGTTCACTGTTCACACCTGATCTGGGAAACTGGACATTGGAGCCAGGACCACTGGTTGTTGCAGCCAAAGGAGTAACTGCTAACCAAAAGACTCTGTGAGTCCACAGCCCTGACACTACAGCCATTCACCAAGGCTATTTCCACCATGCTGCAGTTTGTATCAAAGGTAAGTGACTCAGTAGATAATTGTATTAAATGGGAGAGCTGCCTGAAAATGAATGGCAGCTAAAGCATCTGAGACCACCATCGCTTACAGGTAGCCCATTTGGGCACGAACTGTCTCCACACAATTGGTTGTGCCCAAATGGGGATCATAATCAATTTTTAAAACCACATCTGAGGCACATGTAGACTGAAGGGAAATATATGTGCGATGCATGACTTGAGTTACAAAATCAAACACTCTGTTTTCAAGAATATATTTAGTCTTGTTATGCATAGTACACACATGAAATCATTCCCAAAATAAGGATCTTCTCATTCCTTCACAAATATCGCATTTAACCTAATCACTCAAAAAGTAGTTCATCTATTTATTATTTTAACAGTATTGTACATCACATGAACAAATTCATTTAAATGCTTATTTTAGACATATAAATTTTCAAAAATGCCAACCATTGATGGGGCATCCCTCAAGCAGCTTCGTACTTTATTACTAATGTGTAGAATCAAGGTCCATTGGCATGGATTGGATGTTGATTATAGCATTGAGCTCCATAAAAAGGCATTTGTAAAATAAAAGTATCCACACTTGTGTACCGTTGGAACATCCAGTAGATGTTCAAGTGCAGTTTAACATTGTCAAATCTGCTATTTTTAATCCCAATAATTAGAAGGGGGGGGGGGGAACCAAGATTTAACTTTCACGTTCCTCGTTCACTTTCAACCTTCCGATTTCCAACGTGTTCACTAAAAATTAATTGTGTATTTTTTTGTTATTGCAATGTCCAAAAACTGAGTAAATGTCACTGCCACACATAACTCAGCTAAATTACACGCTGGCTAAGGAAGAATTTTTGACAGTCTTCTGACGAAGATTACTGGGGATCACATTTTTCAGATGTTTGTAGATTTTTTTAAGAACATTTGTTCAATTCTGTGAAGTTGCTACATAATGAGGTTCAAAAATATACCAAGGATATGAATAATATGTTATCATTTATAAAACTAAATATAATTTAATAAGATTTGTTCTTTTCCATATGAATTATTAATTAAAATAATGTTACTCTATACAAGTGCTAATATTTAGCCTATGTTTGATAATGGGCACAAATCATTTCATTCTTTGCAGCATTTCAATAAAATAATAGTGAGCAAAAGAAAGATGAAATGCAGTTTATTGAATTAAAATCAAATAATTGAAGAGAATAATAATAATTCACACGTTAATATTGGAAATTTCAATTTGGGACCTTGCCCCCCAATATTCAAATTTTCCAATTAAAAGTCAGCTTGTTTTGCACTCCGACTATTTTCTTCCACCTCCCGCTTCCCCGCCTTCCAAACCCTACTGTCATCCCTCCCAGACCTTCCTTTGTGATAAAGCTGGAAAATGCATCCACTGGTCCTACCCAGGCTGCGAATGCCTAACCTTTGGACACCTGGTACATACGAACGAGTATTTGGGCGACTGGAGGGATGGATGGGGAGCTGCAAGGTGGTAGCAGGGTAATTGCAAATGGCTTCTCTCCCCCCACCCCCAACCCCCACACAGCCTCAACAATTAGAGGCTGGATCAATTTGAAAGGAGCTGTGAGTTCTAGGCAGACTCACCCTCTCATTCAATGAGATCGGATGGTGCATGTTTGCTCTCCCATCACAGCTGTTGCTGTGAACCTCTCCCACACACTGTTTGCATTCACTTTCAACCTCCAAACATTTTTCAGGATCAGGACACTGTCGTAGTGGAATTATGTCCTGCTGATGCTGCAGATGCATTTTTTTGCTCATGTCATGACCTCCTGAGTTTCTCCAGTACCTTTGTGTGGGACACTGTCATAACCTGTGGACTTGCTGTTTCAAGACTATGCCTTTCTTTCCAATAGCATGTGAAACTAATCACCTGTCTAATCACTGTAACCACCCTGTGTATTCCTTTGCTTCAATATTTTTTTCAAATTTTCCTTTAACTGAGGATCTTGCCGTGGTCTTCCAGGCTTTGAACTTCATCACTAATTCAAAGATAGAATATACACATAAAAAAAAAAATCAACTGTCCTTTATATGATTTTGGCATGGGAATTAATCTACAATATAACTAGTAACATACACTACATGAGTGGTTCTCAACCATTTTCATTCCACTCACGTACTAATTTAAGTATTCCCTATGCCATAGGTGCTCTGTGATTAGTAAGGGATTGCTTAAGGTGGGATGTGGGTGGAAAGAAAAAGTTTGAAAACCACTGTTTTAATTGTACCTAATTGACTCGTTATGTGCACGGTTTCATAACTCCAAAAGAAATGGGCCAATGACAATTTTTCTCAAGCAAAATATTTCAGTAACAATTGGGTCTAGAGCAGTAATTTTCAACCTTCCCTTCTGACTCACATACCATCTAAAGCAATCCCTTGCTAATCACAGAGCACCGATGGCATAGGGAAGACTTAAAGTGGTATGTGAATGGAAAGAAAAAGGTTGAGAACCACTGTACAGCATCATGTGACACTAATTTAACCCTATTGCGATCTGCTCCTGTTTGTTTTTATAAATCATTCGCATCTGTATTTTCCCACACTATAAATTGTGTGCTGGTTGACCAGTTTACCTATCTCGGCTGCACCATTTCATCAGATGCAAGGATCGACAACGAGATAGACAACAGACTCGCCAAGGCAAATAGCGCCTTTGGAAGACTACACAAAAGAGTCTGGAAAAACAACCAACTGAAAAACCTCACAAAGATAAGCGTATACAGAGCCGTTGTCATACCCACACTCCTGTTCGGCTCCGAATCATGGGTCCTCTACCGGCATCACCTACGGCTCCTAGAACGCTTCCACCAGCGTTGTCTCCGCTCCATCCTCAACATTCATTGGAGCGCTTTCATCCCTAATGTCGAAGTACTCGAGATGGCAGAGGTCGACAGCATCGAGTCCACGCTGCTGAAGATCCAGCTGCGCTGGATGGGTCACGTCTCCAGAATGGAGGACCATCGCCTTCCCAAGATCGTGTTATATGGCGAGCTCTCCACTGGCCACCGTGACAGAGGTGCACCAAAGAAGAGGTACAAGGACTGCCTAAAGAAATCTCTTGGTGCCTGCCACATTGACCACCGCCAGTGGGCTGATATCGCCTCAAACCGTGCATCTTGGCGCCTCACAGTTTGGCGGGCAGCAACCTCCTTTGAAGAAGACCGCAGAGCCCACCTCACTGACAAAAGGCAAAGGAGGAAAAACCCAACACCCAACCCCAACCAACCAATTTTCCCCTGCAACCGCTGCAACCGTTTCTGCCTGTCCCGCATCGGACTTGTCAGCCACAAACGAGCCTGCAGCTGACATGGACATTTACCCCCTCCATAAATCTTCGTCCGCGAAGCCAAGCCAAAGAAAGAAGAAATTGTGCTCTATTTTTCCTCAAGGTCGTTAATATTTTAATAGTTACTACCAGACTTGTAATCTGAAATGATAATTTGTGGTCTTTAAGAATCTTATTTAATGTCATGACTTCTTCAGGGCTTCTGTTTTGACACCTGGAAGCCTCCACTTAACACCTTCTATCTTGATATACTAGAGAAAAGTTCAATGTGTGTCTTTTTGGACGAACTTTCACTGTTTCTGCTGTTGCCCCATACCCTACATCATCCCCTTCTTTTTCTTCTAATATTTCATTTTGTTTTCTTGTAACTTTATTAATCATTAAAGTGCTTTTGTTTATTTTCCTTATCTCTCTTCTGTTGTTGTTTATCATGCCAGTCGCATTCTGACTGCAATACCTGCCACGTTTTTTGTTGTCCATTTTGAGTGCCAACTGCTATGCATCTTTTACTTGCATGAACTCTCCAATTCTTATTTCTTCCCTCATACCATTTTTTTTGTATACTTTCCAATCTTTAATTCTATTTTTCCATTTCTTAGATGCATCTTTTCCCCACATAAGCTGTTCTGCCTTGGCAATTGTACCGGTATTCCATGTCCCTCCTGCTGGCCATGATTCGGTTCCTAGTCCTTTAGTTAATGCCATTGAGAGTATGCAGTATTGTTTACCATGGTGAGAATTAATATAGCACATTGACTGTACTGGGGTACCATCTGAGCTTTTATCGATAGCCTGACCCATTTCCCAGCCTTAGTTCTGAATTATCCCAGATGGTATTTCCTTTTGGCAAGGTATACTTTACTAACTAAATCATCTGTCAACTAACCCTTTCACTTAGCAGAAAAAAAAAGCAAGTTACCAAAGAATCTTGATTCAAGTATTGTAATTGAATAAAGTGAAACACAGTTTCCGAATAGGTTAAATAGACCAGGTTGGTTATGCAACCATCTGCCCAAAACGATACTCAAATGTCAGAATGTAACCTTCCACTACCAGCCTCTGAGATGTTTGTGTGGGCCAAACATTCCCCAGCAGTTGTAAGCTATCTTTTACATCTGCGTATTGATATTTGCAGTTGGCAGGACAGGGTTATAGATTATCCCTTTAGTCAACCCTGTAGTCAATAGTCAGGTATCGTAATTTAGGAACCTCTACTGTTCAACTAGTTCAAATAGGTTAAATAGATCGGTTGATGCTACAACCAATCACTCAAAAATGATACCCGGGTGTGGGTGATAACCTTGCAACTATACTTGCAACCGGCAGAACAGTTTCCTCACAAATCACAATCACAATTCTTCTTAACTCATTATCGGGGCAGCAGGTCATCTTAGATTCTTGAAGTTGACAATGGTGACCGACAATTCAGCACTGAAACAATGCCATTCAGAGATTGAGTGGTGCTGGATGCTTATTGTAGCCTTTAGATTGCATCTAACAGGTAGTAGTCAGTTAGCACTATTGTGTTAAAGATATCAGGCAGTATTAGGATATGGCTCAGTAGAAGAGGTGAGAATTGATTCCTGTATGCAATGTCCTTGGTTGTGTGCTCTCTCTCTCTCTCTCTCTCTCTCTCTCTCTCTCTCTCTCTCTCTCTCTCTCTCTCTCTCTCCCTCTCTCTCTCTCTCTCTCTCTCTCTCTCTCTCTCTCTCTCTCTCTCCCTCTCTCCCACTTCCAGCTTACTGGCAAAGTCTATGTGATGGTTTTTTCATCATAATCCCCAAAAACTAGATGTTCTATAGCTAATATTCTACACAAGAGGGTTAAAATTGTTATGCTTTAGGATCTCTTTTTTTCACAATTAACTGTTAAATTTGCAAAGCACATGTTTCTTTATCAAAAAGCCAAACATATTCTGATCCATTTCCAAGGGCAACTCAAAAAAACAACATACCATCTAATTATTTAGCCATAACATATCAGTTGGTGATGATTTTAGTAATTTTTATAAAGTACAAATGACATGCACAAGAATAATCCCCAGAAGGTAGAGAAAAATTCCTTTGTCAAGGCAGAAATTAATCAAAGATAATCTGAAGCCCCTTTCACACTTGAATCCCAGTAAATAGGCTGTTCAGTATCCTGGGATAGAAATGGGGGTTTGGCCCTTCACACTAGACTGGGACACTGAACGTTTTCACACTTGCAAAGATTTATCCCCGGTGTTTCGTCTGTTCTACCTTTAATTGGAAGTGCCTGTCATATTGCTGCCTGTTTCACACTTGCCTGATCTCAACGTTGGCGTCTGCAGACACTGGGGATCGTACTAGGGGACAAGGCCATCAATCCCCGATGTGAATTTGAGCAGATTTTGCTTTCACACTTGCCACTCTAAAGACTGATTGGCATCTGTCTGGCATCCTGGGATCACTGGCAAGTGTGAAAAGGGCTCAAGTGATATTGTTACGCAAAGATCCTGTGTGACCAATTTGACTGAAAATTTTCAGAGGTAACAAAATTTTCAGTGATTGATGAAGTCTACAACAAGTTCAGTGAGGCCTTTGACAAGGTATCACATTGGAAATTGGTCTTAAATGTCAGAACCTTTCGGGTTCAGGTCAAGTTGGCGAATTGGATCCAAAATTGGCTTGTTGAATGGAGAGAGGGTGATGGTAAAAGGGCATTTATGGAGACTGGAAGCAAGTATTCAGATCCTCATGCCTGTTTCATCATTCAGTAAGATCTCTCTTAACCTTTGATTTCAGCCTAGCTACCTACACTAAATTCATATCCCTCTATTCTCTGGACTTTGAGTTTTCTCATATATGGTCTCATAATTTAGCCTACAGAGACAATTCTTCTGTTCTAACAGACATTGGACTGTTTCAAAACAAGGTTATGGTTTATGTTGCACCAGGCACAGTTTCTGACAGGAATGTTATTTTACAGACAGCTGATGCTTAATTAAAGAATGCAGAGTTTGTAGAATGTGACTTCAGTCAGAGAACAATCTGGTTTGAAGCTGATGTGGCCACTTTTGGATTCAGTGTTTTAGCCAACACTTGTCCTGCACCGATGAGCACATAATGAGAGGAGATCTTATAGAAACATATAGGATTATGAAGGGTATGGATAGGATAGATGTAGGAAGGTTTTTTGAGCTGGCCGGGGAAGCTAAAATGAGAGGACACAGTCTCAAGATTCGGGGGAGTAGATTTAGGACAGAGATGAGGAAAAATAGTTTTTCCCAGAGAGTAGTGAATGTTTGGAATTCTCTATCCAGGGAAGTGGTTGAGGCTGCCTCATTAAACATATTTAAAATTTGGTTAGATAAATTTTTACATGATAGAGGAATTAGGGGATATGGGAGAAGGCAGGTAGGTGGAGTTAGGTCATAAATTAGATCAGCCATGATCGTATTGAATGGCGGAGCAGGCTCGATCGGCCATTTTTGGCCTACTCCTGTTCCTACTTCCTATGTTCCTATGTTCCTATATTAGTCAAGGAGGATAAAACCCCATCAGTGCTTTCTAAAGGGATCTCAAACTACTTACATATTAGTTGCCATGATTGATTTCCAATGGGTGTTGCTGAAATCAACATGTTTGAAGTTTCACTCCCTTCAGGGAGCGACAAACCAGGTGCAGAATAAAAATATGCTGATTTTAATAATTCTGTATAGACCAGTTTTACACAGACATAAATGGATCAGCATTCTCCCCTTGAAAGGGCTGTGAAAAGACAGCACCTGAAATATTGTGCACAGGGATTGTTTTCCTTAATTAAAGAAGGATTTGCCAATTATATAAAGAATCGAGGTTTGCTGTCTTGGAGTGAGTTTTAACATGGAAGAATTGAGGTCAAAAGAGGAATATTTTCTAGAATTTAGAAATATTCAAGATAATCTCCCTGAAATGTACAAAGTTACTGTATGGCCTGACTGGGTAAATACAGTTAAGATATGGCCTCTAGAATTAAGGGTGAAAATCTCAGAACAGGAGGTCAGCCATTCAAAATAAAAGGTGAATGAGGAGAAATATCTTCACCCAAGGAGGGCTATGGTCACTGAGTCATGGATTGTAGAATTATTAATGTTAAGGGAATCAAGGAATACATGTTTAGTGCCTAAACAGTGACATTGAGATTGAATGGTCCGCCCTTGCTTCCGTTTTTTGTGCTGTTATCAAATAATGACAATGGCCACTGACATTTCATGGCATTTAGATCCACGGAACAGCTGCACCCATTGCATTTGAGCTATTTAAATGCTGGCTTCAATAGCCAGGATGGATGGTCCCGCTTAATGCCTCCAACATAATCTGTTATTTCTTGCATTCGTTCGCTCTCTTCTATAACACTTCCAAGTCAGAACTTACTCAAATTGCTCCTGACATCTGCTGCTACATCAATATATTGCCTTTCAATTGATGCACCTAACCGTAAATAGTGTGGACTACCATTAATGGATGCTAGAATCAATGGCCATTTATTAATGTGTCTGGCCAATTAAAAGCATGGTTACCATGGATTAAATACAAAAATTATGCAACTAAGAGTGCAGCGTGAACTTCGTAAGTGATCTTCTCTGATTGTCATACATTTTTGCCACTCTTGTCACACATCATTAACCTTTGACCTACTTGAAGAGGCCTTCCAAATTCTACCTCTCTTCACATTGATGGCTCTCACCACTGTACCAATATTTCATGAACCTCATTTATCAAACACCTTTGATCTACTTTCTGACCTATTCACAGTATGGACAGAGGCTGAGCCAAATGCAAATGTTTCCCTTACATCTGTGACAATAGAACAGATCCCTGATCATTTTAACTGACTTTTTTGCAACACTGACTATGCCTTCATCCTTGGTTCTCACTCTCTTTCACTCTATAACTCTTTTCTTATTTCCATTATATGTTTTAGAATGCAGCTCGAGCAGACTCAGCAGTGGTCAATGTGTTTCCAAAATCCCCCTGGGTTGCAAGCTCCAGGAATTCAACCAGTAACAAGGAAGACACAATATATTTCCAAAAGTTAAGATGTCTTTAAATTTGCAAGTGTATCTACAGATGGTGGAGTTACAAAAATGTATCAGGCACCCTTCTCAGGAGAAATTGTGGGTCTGGGAGGTCCTTTTGAAAGGTTGGCTTGTGTAATTATAATGCATTTAGTAGATGCCCAAACTGCAGCCCATGTTCAGGGCAAGTGATGTGCCAACCCAATGAGATGATTTGACTTGAGTGGTGGCAAACTTTGTTGTGGTAATGGGACTCAACAAGCAAGTGAAATGTGTTCCAGCATTGCTCTTGATATGTTCCTAATAGAAACAGAGAGAAAAGAATTCTTATCAATCTCCCCAGCAGAGCCTAAAGTGAACACTGGTGGAACTGAATGGGGTACCTGGCCAATTATTAAAGGATGTGCTGACCAACTTGCCAATGTATTCATGGATATCTTCAATATATCACTCCACCACTGCATGATACCCACCTATTACATCTAGGTGTCTATCATAGTACCCAAGAAGGGTGTGGTAACTTTCCTGAATGACTATTGAACTGTGGCACTCACATCAACAGTGATCAAGTGTTTTAAAAGGCTGGTGTTGAAGCATATCAGCTTCTGATTGAGTGGTGATATGGATCTGTTCCAATTTGTCTACACCAGTGGTAGGTCTACTGCGGATGTCATCTCACTGGCTCTCCACAAAGTCCTGGTACTCCTGGGTAGCATGGATGAATTTTATCGAGTACAGTTCGGCATTTAGCTCCATCATTCCCTCAAAACTGATCAGCAAACTCCAAGACCTGGGTCTCAGCACCACATCGTGTGATTGGATCATGGATTTCCTTACCACCAGACCACAATCAGTGAGGATTGGTAATAACATCTCCTTCACAATTACCATCAGTACTGGAAAACCACAGGGCTGCATTCTTAGCCCCCGCTTCACTCACTTTACACCTATGTCTGTGTGGCTTGGTACTACAATAATACCACGGTAGTGGGTTGTATAAAAAGAGGGAATGAGTCAGCATACAGGAGGGAGATTGAAAACTTGGCCGAAGGTTACACCAACAACAACCTTGCACTCAATGTCACCAAAACTAAAGTTGATTGATGACTTCAGGAAGGGAAAACCAGAGCTGTACGATCCAGTGATCACTGGGGAATCAGAGGTGGTTACTATTTCGGAGGATTTTTCCTGGAGCCAACACACTGTTTGCATCATGAAGAAAGCACGTCAGTGCCTCTACTTCCTCAGGAGTTTCCGAGGTTTGGTATGACATTGAAAATCCTGCCAAATTTTGACAGATGTGTGGTGGAAAGTGTGCTGACTAGCTACATCACAGTCTGGTATGGGGACATCAATGCCCCCAAGTGAAAATCCATGCAAAAGGTAGAGGACACACCCCAGGACAGGGAAACCACACCCCACCACCGAGAACACCTACAGGGAAAGCTGCAGGAGCAATCATCAAGGATCCACACCACCCAGCACATACTCTGCTTCCATCAGCAAAGAGGTGTAGGTGCCACAAGACTCGCACCACCAGGTTCAGGAACAGCTGATACCCCTCCACCATCAGAGTCCTCAATAACAAACTCAATCAGGGACTATTTTAAGGACTCTTGTGCACTTGATTGATTTTTTTGTCTCTCTTTATTGTACAGTCACTTTGTTTACATTTCTTTATTTGTTTACATGAGTACAGTGTTTGTTTTTTTGCACTGCCATTTAGTGGTAATTCTAGCTTACCTGCAGGAAAAAGAATCTCAGGGTTGTATATGATGTCATGTGTGTAGTCTGACAATATATCTGAACCTGATGTCTAAGTCGCTGAAGAGTAAGTGCCCCTTGGCAGAACAGTCGACATCTCTTCATTGATAGAATGATTGGGCAGTAAATCAGACAACTGTGTAATTCAGCCTTGGGCCCAATCAGACTCTGGTGCTTCCAACCCATTCACGATAATACACAATGATGTCTCCCACCTGAACTAAGCCCTTTCTCTTTTTTCTGTTTCGTCAACTGTTGTTTAGCATTGCGACCACTGAATTTTCATTTCTGGCAGCCTAGTCAGTAGCAACCAGGGAGAGTTTTCTCGATCTGCCGGGGTGACACTTCACAGGCACTGCAGTCATTGTTGAAGACTCTCTCCTGTACTTCACTGTACTTCAACCTCTAGTGGGTCTGTTTAGCTGGTGGAGCAGGGCGATGGAGACATCCAGCAAATGGTTTGGAAATTATTGTATGAAGTTAATTATGTCAAACTGTTTTTGGACTGGTCTGTGTAGCCAGCTCTCCTAATTAAGTAGACTTGACAAGGTTGATGAGGAACTGAGACTAATTTTCATGTGCTTAAGTTCAGTGCCAAGTAGTCTGACTCATTTAATAGAACTGAAAAGTCTTTTTCTTTGTTTCAACTGAATTGCTTACCAAGATATTTTAGACAGCATTTAGGGGACAACTCTATTGTTACAGGTTGAGTCACATATGGATCAGCTTGAGTAAAGACAGCAGATTTCCTCCCGAGAATAACACGATTAAACCCGTGTGCTTTTTTACAGAAGATTGAGTATAATCACCATTGTTGTAACCGTGTGTATTTTTTTAAGATTACAGGTTGTAAAATCAATTATATTGAAATTAAATACCTCCCATTGTGTTATTTTGAAATCCTCTCACAGAATTGTTAATCCAAATTCGGAGACAACCCTTAGCAAATGTATCACTTATCCGACATGCGGCTTTTCTGGACAAAATCTTTTGGGTTCTATTGAAAAGTGCTGTATAAATGGACACCACCTTCTGGCTAAATTAAAGGGGTACATGGGCATTATTTATTAATCTTGAATATGTATGTGTGAGTGCTGAATTCAGACCATCAGAGCCTGACCCCTCTATTCCCATTCTGCTATTCCAGTAGTTTTCAAACTGCCCCCCTAAACTCACATTCCACTTTAAGTAATCCCTATGCCATAGGTGCTCTGTGATTAGTAAGGGATTCTTTAAGGTGGTATGCGGGTGGAAAGAAACCACTGTTTTAATCGTACCTAATTAACTCGTTATGTGCACAGTTTCACATCTCCAAAGGAAATGAGAAAATTATAATTTTTCTCAAGCAAAATATTTCAGGAACAATAAGGTCTAGAGCAGTGATTCTCAACCTTAGCTTCCCATTCACATCCCACCCGAATCCATCCACACGCTATTCATCAGCAACATATTCTTCCTTTATGCGCCCCTCACTCCAAGCAATACAATTAGGCAAGGCTTACATTTATTGTCGCCTTTCTTTGGTCCAATCATGAGAGTTAAATTGTCCACTGGAATTGCACATTGAATGCTTTATTCTTCATTACCATACTCTAGGTTCCACATCAATCTTAAAACTTTCCCTTGACAACCTTTGTAAAAAGGACTGGAGCTTGGGCACTCTTTCTGAGCTATTACAGGACCAAACAAAACATTTTCAATCATTTCAGATTGGAAATGTATTCATGTACATAGTCACATGGCAAATTAAAGCCAAACTATGAGAATTTGATTTTGCTCAAAACGGATAAATGTGTGCAAGAACATTAGTTGTCAGTTGTAACCATTGCCATTTTTTTGGTTCCCGTGACTTTAATGGAAGCAGAAGGACAGAATATGGCTTTAAAAGACTTTTTAAAAAACTTCTTGGTGTTAGAACATTCAACATTTTTAGTTGATAATTTGTCGATTTATTTTCTTACACTGAAAACTATGGTCTTTTATCTTATTTTATAAAAACAAAGAAGAGGAAAATTTATTCAGTGAGGTCAACACTTCTTCACTTTAGTCCCACTCGTCTTCTTTCTTTTCTGATCTTAATCTCACACCTACCCATTTGCCAATAAGCTAAATGAAAGGGTAACTTGGAGAAGCACATCATTGAAATGTGGGGGGGGAATCAAAGCACAGAGTGAAAACCTTTGTGTTTACAGGGAGAATGTGCAGACTCCACACAGACAGCATTCAAGGTCAGCATTGAAATCTGGAGATTGAGGTCAACAGTGCATCCAGTTGACATGCAGAGGTAGATATCAAATGCAGATGCAAATTATTTTAACTTTTTTTTCTGTTTTCCATCTATTTTCTGCCTCTATATTTCCTTTCCGCACCAATCTCTAATATAATTTCAACCTAACCTGGTTTATTTTTTGTCAGTAAATTCTTTTGGAACAAGTAAATCATCACTTCTTCTCCCTGCCCTTCAAACTCAATCAGAAATCGGCTGATGTAAAATGATTAAAACAAAACATTTCTGGCATTGAAGATGCACCTAGAATTTAAAGGCCCAAACAGAAAATGTTGATCAATTCATACAACTACATTACTTTAAACTAAAATGCAATTTAACACCTCCTGACGCATAATATTCGCAAGTAAAACTCCAGAAGGAGTTTTTTTTAATTGGACTTTGACGAACTCCGCTGCAACATAGTTAAGTTCATCTGGATCATCGGTGAATAACAGAGAGGGTTAAGTTGTTCAGCTGTTGCTGCTCATCGAGTTCTCTTGGTTTATTTTTTTGGTGCAGGGTGACACAAAACATTTTTGATAAGATGCAGTGAACAAGATTTTTAATTGTTAGGTGGCAATTCATGGATGAAAAATCCCTACCGAGCAGAGGAAAACATCGTTGACATCTTTTGACCACAAAGTGAGATTTTGCACAATTGTAAATTTCATTTCCCAACACATTGATTCCGTTTAAGCATTTGGCATAATATAGAAGGAGGCTATTCAGGAGGCAATTGCTTTTTCTTTGAGGTACCAAGGAACCATTTTCAAGATGCAGAAGATACACTATCAGGACTTTTTGTAAAATCCATTGCACACCCCTATGCTCATTTGACTGCCTGAGGTAGTATTTAATTCTGACCAATTCAGGCAGAAACTGACTGCGAGGGACATTGCATTGTCTAATTGTCATTTGCTGATCATGACCACCTTTCAAACTGCAATCTTAAAGTCAAGTGGCATAGAGTCAGAAGCATGTGCTCTCTCTCTCTCACATGCGTAAGCACACACACGTGCACACACACACACACATGCATGCACACACACATGCACACGTGCACACGCACACACACATGCACACACATGGGCACGCACATGTGCACAAGCACACACGCGCTCGCTCACACACACACACACACACACACACACACACACACACACACACACACACACACACACACACACACACACACACACACACACACAAAACAAGGACTGCAGTTTCAAGACACATGGTGACAGTTACATATTGCATTCTCATATCCATTTCTAAATTCCCAGAACACTTTCCTCCAGGTTATTTAGAAATATTAGGAGATCTTATCCTGAATAAATAAGCCGGAGCAAATTTTTTCCTCAGATTTACTTTCACTTAGGAGATCATAACTTACTTTGTTTAAATCATCCTGAAGCCCAGCGTTAACAGCAACACAATTCTTGGAAAGGATGCAGGAGATGTTTCAAATCAAGAACAGTACATATATTTAACCCAGAAAAAAGAAGAGTCATCAATTTCCATTAAGCTTATTTATCTTTCTGATAAATTTTCAAGACAACTTTTTTGCCGCATTGGGGATTTTGCCCAACAAATTGGAGCACAGTGCTCTAACATTGCTGTGGTGGGATATTGCATTGATGCTGTTGCTTGAGTTTCATTTAATTCATCCAATACAAGCTACTATAACATAGTAGGTGTCAATCACTGTTTTCACACCCACTTCAGTTTAATAGTGCACTATAAATCAATGTCAAAATGTGTAAATCGTTTTGGACAATAAAAGAAAGATTTGTGTGTCAGCTGTACAAATTTCTTTAGCAATATTAGAGTAAGTTTCATATTTGTGACCCTGCACACGACATGCTCGGGGTTGGGGGGTGGGGGGAATGAAAAATGAGTTCACATGAGTGACAGCAGGTGCTGGAATCTAGAGCAAAAGCAACCTGCGGGAGATCTGCGCCCAAGATGGCGGCACTGATTAATCAGCAGCAGGCTGCAGACTCGGGGAAGCAGAGGACTTGGAGCAGGGTGCCAGAGGTCGGGAAGATCGTGGACTGTCTGAGAAGGAGACGACCCGCGGGGACAGTGGCCGCGGCGGGCAGACCAGCGAGGGGGGGCCTCTGCAGCTGGGGGACCAATGCATGCGGTGGGCTGCCGGTGACTCGAGATGAGGAACCCGTGGAAGCTGTGGGCTGCTGGGGACTACTGTTGGGGGACCCGCGCTGCGCTCCAGACTGCCGGAGTCTGGCTCGAACTGGCTGGAGGGGTACCAGATATCGGGACTGGGATATAAAGAGTGCTGAGGGTGCTGAAGGGTCCCTGACTGTGTTGGAGGTATGCATCCAGAGCTCGGGTTGCCTATGGTTTGGACTGGACTCTGGGTTGCTGCGGGATCTGGGGAAGTGCTGGAGGTGAATCTAGCGACACTAAGTGATTCTGAGAGGACTCTGTTTTGCTTCTCTCTCTCTCTCTCTCTCTCTCTGACTGCAAGTCTGACTGTAAGAGGCGCTTAGGAAATCCTGCCGGTGGAGAATCTGTCTGCCTTGCAGCAGGCAAAACAAAAATCATGTAATACAACAGTGTTTTCTTACTATGATTAGAAATTGAATCATGAATCTTGATTTCA
Organism: Narcine bancroftii; assembly: GCF_036971445.1. Classification (NCBI taxonomy): domain Eukaryota; kingdom Metazoa; phylum Chordata; class Chondrichthyes; order Torpediniformes; family Narcinidae; genus Narcine; species Narcine bancroftii. The sequence continues at coordinate 211,660,582 of NC_091469.1, forward strand.
GCAGGTTGTGCAGTATCAGTGGGAACAAGGGAAGGGTCAACATTTTGGGCCAGATTTCTTCATCATGAAAAATTAGTTTGTTCAAAAAATTGGAGGGCAGTTTGGCTGAGCACAATAGGAGTTGTGTATATAGTTTAATAAACTGACAGAATGAAAACAAAAGCTGGACAACATTGGCATCATCTGATTTACAGAACCACTTTTTGGATAATTGGTGTGGGAAGCATTGAACAAATGGATTCCGACCTCTTGTGGATTTACACACCCAAATATCTCATCTTGACTTTGGAGTCTTCAATTATTTAAATGAACCCTCAATGAATTCTGCAAAGAATCATGGAAAGTTCATAGTGAGACCAATTTTCATTAATTAAAATTATTTTACAGCAGTAATTAGGGCCATTCACATTTATACCATGGCCTTGCCAAAACTTGTAAGGAATTCGGAATATAATTATCGTCTTGTAGTGCACTGAGGTGGCAGTAAGCAAGCACAAAACTCTGAAGACTGTACAACAGGCTTTATTCCAGTAAAAGTCTGAACACCAGTTCATGCCTTGGTGGCTCCTGTGTGACTGGTTCAGGAGGGGCCGACTCAGGTCTATATTCAGGTTGGCTGATTGACAGCTGGCCAGGTGGAGTCAGCCCCTTAAGGGGGGGAGGTCTATTCAGATTAGCTGATTGACAGCTGACCAGGTGGAGTCAGCCCCTTTGGTAGTCTTCCTGCAGGTTCAGAGATCGCCCCCTGCAATAGGCTGGTTGTCATACCACCACACGTCTTCTAGAACCTAGTTGAATAATTATTAACTCCATGGAAACCACATCTACCCCATTTCCTGTCCCAGATCTGAAATGCTTGTCCAAAGGTCCAGAGGTGTCACATGTATTTCCTTATTAATGCAATAATCAGGATAATATTCAGCATGTTTTAGTATTTAAGGTCTATAACCAGAACTTGATTCATAAAGTGCAGGGTGAATCACTGTGGTCTTTGTGAATTTAAATTCGTAAGAAAGTTTGAAAAATAGTGCAGATGGTCATTTGTCTGCATTTTGTCTTCTGCATATTTTAAATGTGTAACATTCTGTGGGCATTCGTGACAATTCATGGGCAGGTTTTTTTGTGGCATCCTTCCATCTGTATGGTCAATTTTGATTCGCCAGCTCCTTCCCCTGCGATAAATTATTTAATTGGAATGAAAATGTCACTTTTTATTTCTCTGAGCACTTAAGCTTTCAGTGCATGTCCGCCTTGATTCAAGAACATTCTAATCTAATTGCAGTGTACCTCAGATGGACTCTATTACCATTTTTGGACTCATGTCCAAGAGAGTTTATTCTACTTTGACTGTGAGGATTAATTAATTTGGCACATTTATGTGCTTTTTCCTCATGGACAAATGTTCCTGAGGAATATAGTCTTATGTCTGGAACACCATCATGACTAAGTCCTGACAGTCCTTTTCTGTTTTGTTTTGCCGAGTAACGAGACAGCAGTCAGATAATTATTTACTTTTATGTTCTTTTCATGAGGATGAGGGCTACTACGACTGGAATACACATCTGAATTATATTTGGTGCTTGAGTGATTTTTATATCAATTGGTACATTTGGAATTTTTATTGGATGACTGTTTAGTTCATTAAGTCACTTAATCAGGCTGATATCCGACTCTCAGCTGTAACAAGGAATCACATGTGTACTCCTGGAACAACACTTCATAATTCATTACCTGAAGTTGAAACAGGGTTGGCACCAAGGGAGGGACATTCATGGTCATTGAACATCCCACCAAATGAAGTATTGTGAGTCCACCACCTCCTCACAAACATTGCCTCAGTGCAGCCTAGTATCATTAGGGTGTAGTGAAACTACCATCATGAGGGTGTAATGTCACTAGCGTCACGAGGGTGTAGTTTCACAAGCGTCACTAGGGTGTGGTGTCACTAGTGTCACTTGGGTGTAGTGTCACTTTTTTTCAGTATTTTTAATTATGCTTATATTTTAAAGCTTTATGAAGTTATATTTTCCTTTGCTTAATTCTCTCTGAATATTTTCTTTACATGACAAGTAAAATGTGGAAATAATTGAGGTTATCGACTCTGGTTAAAAAAAAGAACAGAAATGCTGAATTGGTGAGATATTGGGAAACGCTGGTTGTCAAAGAAACCTGGAGGGTTCTAGTGCAAATGTCACTGAAGGTTCACAAACAGCAATGACAAATAATTGAGGAGGCAAATATGGTCCTTTGGCACTTGCTGGTGCCAAAGACTGAAGATGTCCTCCTGTGATTACACAATGTCTTGGTGAGATCACACCTGGAGTTCTGTGTCCAAATTTGACTTCCTTTTTTAGACGAGGCTTTATTTGCCATGATGGGAGTGCGGTAGAGATCCACCAGACCAGTTCCTTGGATTGTGATCTGCGACGTGATGAGAGATATGAGAAGGCTGGACTCCTACTCTCTGGAGTTTAGAAGAATGGGGAGTGACCTCAATGAAATAAACAAAATTCTTAGAGGCTCAGCATGACTTAAGTATTGGTGAGTTTCTCCTACGTAGAGGGTTGGAGCCATAGGTTACGGTATCCAAATAAAGCCTAAACCATTTAGGATAGAAATAAAGACAATATATTTTTTAACATTTTCAATTAAGATATATCTTAGGATGGCTGTGGAGGTTCCGTTATTAAATGCATTTAAAACAGAGATAAATAGATTTCTAATGTGGATCAATTATGATTTTAATGAATCGGTGAGCAGAATTGAGAAGCAAAATGTCCTAATTTCTGCTCTTCTTTCCTATGTTTTTATGTCTGTGATAGGACAGAAACGCTAGCAACTGACCTTCAAGACATTCTGGACCTCACTGTATGGCTGAGAATGTACATATCCGAAATAAGCTGAGCTCCAATTGCCTGACAGTTGGCACTCCGGTGGATTCGGCCCAAATATTCAGAATGATGGAATTTATATCTATGGTGCGCTGTTAGCCAGAATCAGACACACACAAGGTAAAGACTGTACAGCAGGCTTTAATCCACAAAGACTTCCACAGAGTGAGGCCTCGGGAGGCCGGCTTATATCCCGGAGGGTGATTGACTCCCAACCGGGTGGGGCTTGATCAATTCAGGCCGACTGATAGGCAGCCGGCCAGGTGTTGTCCTGTTCCCTTACACTCCTGCAGGTACAGAGATTGCCTCCTGCAGTAGGCCGGTGGTGTATCACCACAATATCACAACATTGTCACAGGTTTAAGAAAGGGTAACAACCTGAAATGTTATATTTATTTTTTTATCCAAGCATGATGTGGCATGTTTAAGCTTACTTGTCACAGAGTACATAATACAGTGAGGAAGGTTCTTCTGCGAAGAGACTAACAGATTGTCTCTAACATTCATACAGCCACGTAGAAATAAAACTTGGTGGATTTTAGGATTGTGATGAAAAGGAAGTTCGATTAGCACCAAGCAAGGTCAGCATGAAAGACATCTGACATGCAGGGTATTTCAGGCATTTTTCTGTCTTTGAAAGCCATCGGAGTGTAATTAAAATTGAAAACCAGACAAGAAAGACAATGCAAAAGGTTATTGAGCCCACCATCCATTTTAATCAAAAAAGATCCAGCCAGACTGATCTCTTCTCCCAGCACATGTGGTGTTGCCCTATGGGTTATGGGTCTGGAAGTTTGCACCCAAATCTTCTGAAATTCTATACAGCACTAAGTGTTTCACATTGAGAGAAAAATATTTTACTTTTTTTTGTAGTCTCAATCTTCCTCGTTATCTATTGATTTTAGGTATACTCATAAAACCACTATCACATTTGCATACTCTGTTCATGCTTTCCACGTTTCTCATTAATTTCACTCCAATGCTTTCTGAACTCCACTCTCTGAAGCATTACGTCTTACAGACACAGTGCTCTCCCATGGGATCCCTACTGCTTAGTCCTACTGCAGATGGCACCATACAATCTTTAAGTGGTCCGTTAAGGGAGCCAATTTTATTTAAAATCCTGCGACCATTCATACATAGATGCTGGAAAAGATGCAGGTAAAATAAGGGTCACGGTTCAAAGCTGGGGAAGCCTACGTAGATTGGAAATGGAAGCTTGAAAGTATAAACCCATCTGAGAACAATGGAAGGCATTAACAGAGGAGAATTAAAACTTTTCAGCGAAGCATGTTCCCACGATGAATAGGAATGCCAACTGTATTGCCCCCAGATGTCAAGATGCATAGAAAGCAAGGTGAAGTAAGGTAGGTTTACATCTGAGTCTGCGATCAAAAACAGAGTTTAGAATACGTTTAGATTTTGTGATGGAGCAAAACTAAAAGAAACTTGGAAAGATTATTTAAAAAAATGCAAAGATGATTATGGTTGACATTATAAAATGGTGGCAACTTTTATCGGTACACCCATATCATTTCTTGAAAAGATGATTTGTCCTCAACGTCATGAAAAACATGAAGAAAAAGAACACACATTTAGATCGATTTCCTGCAACAAGTAATTGGATCAACACATTAAATAAATAGTTCAATTCCCAATCTGTAATATGCCGATGAGATGTTCTTTTGTATATCTGTTTAATTCCAATAGAAATATTCTAATGCATTGCTATACCATTAATTCACTTTCATTGAAACAAGCCTCGGGGCATTGATAGGATGAATTCAATAATGTCCATTTCTTGTAGAACACGATTACTGGGATGCACTGCACAATAAGATGACATTAATGCAGGAAAAGAATTCAATAGTGTAGGCTCATTGTTCTTTTTGTTAGTAGAGAGGGTTTCCTCACTTTTATCTCGACTCAGAACTATAGATGCCAATACTACTCAGAACCAGCAAAAGTTTATTTCCTTGTCATCCGCAGAATTGATTACAAGGTGGAGGCATGAAATAAGATGGCACTGTAATATGGCATTGCATCTCTTGATTTCTTCATCTGAGATCATTTGTTTGTCGTGTAGGGAGACAGAGGGATGAGAGAAAGAGAGAGACCAAAGAAAGGGTTTAATGGAAATTGGTGAAGTCTATATTGATGTCGACTGGTCAGAGACTGACAAAACAAAATATCAGGTGCTGTTCCTTTCAACTAGGTAGTAAACGAGGCCACAAACACATTGTGGCACATTGATGCAGTTAGCCACTGCTTGAAGATGCCCAACAAAATGATTCATCAATCTGCATCTATCTGTCCTCCCCCTGTCTCTATTTCCCCCATCCATCTGTCTCTCTTCCAGCTCCCAACCCCCTTCTTTTCCTTCTTGTATCAGAAAGCTATCTTCCTTAACCTCTCCCTCAGCCCATCATTTCTCAGCGTCTACCCTCCCACCTTGCAAGTTCCTATTACCTTTTATTGTGTTCCTCCCCCTTCTCTTCCCCATTTCCCTTTCCCCATCACCGTTTTATTCCAATAGACAGATATTTGACACTCCTGATGAAGGGAGCAGGCCCAAAATGTTGACAGCCTTTTCCTTTCTATGGGCGCTGCACGACCTGCGCAGTTTCACCCTCACTTTTGAGTACTAATGTGGAAGAATATTCCTGCAATGAAGAAACTGCAGTGAAGCTTCACCAGATTTACTCATGAATTAGTGCAATGGTTCTGAACCTTTTTCTTTCCACTCACATACCACTTTAAGTAATCCCTTTGCCATCAGTGCTCTGTGATTAGTAAGGGATTGCTTGAGGTGGTATGTGAGTGGGAAGGGAAGGTTGAGAATCACTGCTCTCAACCCAATTGTTACTGAAATATATTGCTTGAGAAAAATTGTCATTAGCCCATTTCCTTTAGAGTTATGAAACCGTGCACATAACGAGTCAATGAGGTACGATTAAAACAGTGATTTTCAAACTTTTTCTTTCTACTCACATCCCCCCTTACTAATCACAGAGCACCAATGGCATAGGGAATACTTAAAGTGGGATGTGAGTGGAAAGAAAAATTAGAGGGTTTGTTGAACAAGTTAAGATTAAACAAATTGGGCCTATCTTGTTTAATACATGAAAATGCTGGAGAAACACAGCAGGTCAGGCAATGTTGTTCATATGTAACAAAAATGCCTAACCAACATTTCAGGCTTGAGGTCTTCATCAAGGTATGAGTTAAAAGCAAGCAGGCACGTAAATAAAATAGCAGGGGGGGGGGGAGGAAGAGAGGTTGTGGGAGCAGGGGGAGGAACACAGGCCCATGAGCAAGAGGTCATCGCTGGATATGGGTGGGAAGCCAGAACAGAAAAATGGTGGGAAGCGATAGAGGAGTGGATAGCTCTCTGAATGGAGAGGGAAGTGTGTGGGAGTTAGAAGAAAGAAGGCGGAGAGACAGGGAAAGAGGGAGAAGTCAATGTTAATGCCGTCTGCTTGGAGAATGCCCAGAGTTGACTTACTAGGCAGCTCATAGAAAAGCCCTTCTTAATATACCAGGTATAACATGTTGAGTAATCTTAAATTTAAAATGTAGAAGCCTGTGAAAATTTACCAGTGATCTGTTCTTGTTTGCTCTTCCCTTCCTTTTGGAAAAAAAGTCACTGTAGAATCATTTATCATGCTGCAAATCATTTTCATTAACCGTATCACTTTAAGGTTACATTTGCAAGTCGATAAGTTAGTTAAAGTGTTCGTTGATTCTATACATTAAGGTCCAATATTAAATTTGTTTTTGAACAAACATCCTTATTTATCCTTCTGCAAGGAGTTTGATTTGGTTGATCTCTACATTTAAACTACGTCTCTTGGTGTTTTTTGCCAAAAATTGTAACCATTAATGTGAAATGCATCCAAGACACAAAATGCAAACATGTTGTATTGGACGCAGCTTTAATGCAAATATAGCATTCTAAATTGATGCCCACAGGGTTTGACAGGAATGTTATTTCAAATGAGTTAGTCTCTCCATTCAAATAGTGGTTGAAGTAATTCATTACAAATACACAGGCCCAATGATAAAATAAATTCAGATTCAAAGCAAAATAAGATAATATTTTATTTTTTATCTTGTCAACTAGGAAAATACTTTAATTGCTCTACCTGGAACAGAGGCCATTTCAATATGGTGGTTATCAATTTAAGAGTATTATGTTTATGTCAATGACATATGTTCTGAGATACATGAGCTACGTTAAGACAACTTAATTTTATACGTTATGCAGGCAGCTTGCAAAACACCACACATTTCAACATCATTTTGAACTAACCGCTCTCTATTAATCACCATTTACGACACCTAGCCTTCTCCATCTATTGACATAAAATAATTTTGTTAACAGCATTTGTTATGATACAAAGAATAAATAATATAAATGGAAGTAATTTGAGAGGTAAAATGAAATGAAATTATAATAAATTTTGTAATTCCAGTCTTAATTTTTTGTTTACATCCTAAAATAGCGCACACACACACACACACACACACACACACACACACACACACACACACACACACACACACACACACACACACACACACACACACACACACACACACTAGATATAATCAAGAGGTAGACACACTCACACCATCATGTTAGGAAGAGTGGAGTGTTACGATCACATATAACGTTTATTAACACATGGGAAACAAACGGAAAAACGTTAAACGGTACTTGATTACTATTTCACTTAACTGATATTATAAGCATTCACCTCTGACTTCGGTTGGACTCTGACAATGGTAAACCTATACTCGACCTGCTCATATCCTACAAACAGGGAGTCTTACATACACCTGGTTCCCTGACCAGTAAGGTGTGAGTCTCTGTAAGAATTCTTCTATCGCAATGCTATGGCTCAGCTTTAGTGTAGTGCACAACCAATAGCAACCTGGCATGGATCGATGTCTGCGGCTTGGACTACAAGGCAGAGAGAAAGAATGTGCTGTGCATTGATGTTGCATATAGCGCTAATCTGTGCTCCTAGCCAATATGACCTGAGATGAGTTAAATTAGCTAACGGCAAGGTTTGTGCTAATGGGTTGCCTGAGACCAACCGTGATTGACAGGTGATGTGACTTCTGAATAAGTTTCAGACAGGGAAGACACATGACCATATACTCATTTCAGGCACCAGGGAGGTCACCGTTCCCCCACACACAATATTCCACCCTTCGGAAGCCTCAGCACTCTGCAATCACTGTGACAACAATGACTCTAAGTATATGTTATGATGATAAAGAAAAGAACCAAAGACGTGATAAAAAGATGATACCAATCAAGTGGATCATTATGTGCACTAATGCCTTCCATATGCTGGACAAGACACATAATCAAATTCAATGACAACGCCTCACCAGCTCCCTCCTGACCAAACAGAGTTGCTGTGTTTCCGATGGAGCAGGGTGCTGTGGGAGCTGTTCCCCAGCATCAGAGGGGAGGGAAGAGAAAGAAATTTGTTTGGTCATCAACTTGCGTCCCAGTTTCTTTGGCTTGGCTGGCAAATGTGAGCACCCTTACCCCCAGCATCTGTGAGCAGACAGTGCTAGGTCCTCCTCCTCTTGTCTTGCGCCTTCCTTTGCCTTGGCCTAGCAGATGGGTGCTCCCTAAGCAAAGCACCCAGATGACCATTGCCGTACTAGCCCACAGTGAATTAGGGGGCAGCCATTCAGGGTGTACCCGGGGTGCTCCATTTTCTTGGGCTGTCGTCCGACACCAGGATGCTGTTCCCGCATGTTTTCTCTTTAAACTGGTGCAGCAAGTACCTGTGTTGGATCCCTGTAATGATAGCCAGGTGGAGTCGGTGCCGAAAGTTAGCCAATTTGTGATTTTAAATAAACGTTCCTGAAACCCCCACCACATGAGATGTTTGTTTCTGTTAATGGGAGGGCTGGGGCCACGCTGTCATTGTCAAATGAAACAAAATTTATACAATGTTCACTACTGTTGTTTGATCAGTGATACTCTACTTATAAACTGTATCTTTGAATCTGTGACACTCTACTTATAAATTCAATTCCCTCCGAGTGCTTAGTGAAGGCATCATTACTACAACTCAGGGTGATTAAGGGCTCTTGCCTGTCTTGCTGAGAGTTCTTTGCATAAAAAGTGACAACAGCTCCTTGCTGATTAAATGTGCTGGTGTGATGACTGAAGTCAGTGATGGGATCGCAGCCGTCTGTTCTGATGAGTTTTTCAAAGACCGTCACATCAAGAAAAGGAACAGCTTGAAGGGTAGTCTTCTCCTGTGGAGGGAGCGAGGTGTTGAAAGAACACAAAATATAGATTAGTCAGGGTCCAACTCTAGTGGGGGAGCAGCAGAGGGGAGGTTGGCCCAGGTTGGAATGGGTAGTGCATGGGAAGCTCCATCCCCACAGGGTTTCCCCCTGCATTGCTCTCTCCAGAGAGCACACGTCTCTGTGAGAAATTGGCTGAGTGACATTGCCGAACTTCACCTCAGCCCTGCAAACTTGAGCAGGTGCTCCCTGCTCCATGTACTACAATCCCTTCAGGAGGGTAATGGATTCCTGGGCTGCCATCCTGGTTGCCAGTCCCATGATCAGTGCCCACTCCCTAATTATCATGTCCCAACATCAACAGTGTGCCACTGTGGCCGGCCATGTCGGTCCCATTCTAGGAGGGCATGGAATCTGGCCCAGACCACAGTCGCCACCCATTCCCATAGGGTGATGCCATAATCGACCCCCTTCTTTCAGCACCCACAAGGCATCAGCAATCATCTGTTGGTCAGACAGACTGTGCAATGAGAGAGAAGGGAATTAGAGGCCCCTTCATCTCCCAACTGAACCAGTGGCATGGCTAAGTGTTTGGCCGCTGATGGTATCAGTCCTCTCGTAGCAGATTAGACCTGGGATTCCATTATCTCCCAGTGACCATGTACATGCCAACTTGATGTTGCCCCATTTTCAGCTACCTCCCTATTTTGGATGGTCAGTGGGGTGCCCTCGTGGTATATCTTGGACTATGCATTCACTGGTCTGGCTTGCAAAGGTTCGGGCACACAGGTAGGAGGATGTGTATCATGTTTCCTCATGGGTGTCACCATCCATCCGCACATACCTATCTACCAAACACCTTGATCCCCTTCCCCCCACTGAACATCGTCTCAGACATTTCCTGAGTCAAGCAGCCAGCCAGATCAGTGAGATGCTTGCAGCTGTTATGTTTCAATCAGTTGCCTCTATTATTTTAATTTTGGTTGATCACTTGCTCTTGGACAATCTGCAGTTCACAAAAGTCATATTACAGGGATTCTATCCCCCTATTTTTCTGAGCACCTTGATTACTTAACTTGGACATGATACCCCACTAGTGCCTAAGTGGGGATATCAGTAACCATAGGACTTCTCCACGACTCCCCCTGGCCTCGGGAAAGCCCAATAATGCCAGGCAGCATACCACGTAGTGTCCTTTCTTCTCTCTGTGGTTGTTCAACCTGTCAACCCTGTTGACTGGCACAGTGTGGTTTGCCAAATGGCTGAACCCCTGGCGGTCATCAGTCCACTGGGGATTTTATAATCCAGACCTGGGGTCCTTTCCCTATCTATGGGTCACTTCCTGCTGCTCCCATTGGTGAGCAGGTACCCAATCACACATGCACCCGACATGACACCCACACACACACTAATTAATACAGTCTCCCACATTGTTAGTACAATTTTCTGCTCTCACATGGATAGGACTCCACGTGTGTCCAGCCAAAACTCTTTCAACCCCACTTGCAGCGGCAATGATCATGTTGACGACAATCAGGTTCAGTGGGTTTACAGAGAGATGAGTTTTGGCACGAGTGTTACAATCACACATAACTGTTATTAACACACAGGAAACAACAGAGAGAACGTTAAACGGTATTTGATACTATTTCACTTAAGTGATGATATAGACATTCACGTCAAACTTCAGTTGGACTCCAACAATAGTAAACCTATACTTGACCCGCTCACACACTACAAACAGGTACTCTTACACACACCCGGTTCCCTGACCAACGAGGGTGCGGCTCCCTGCAAGTATTGATCTATGATAGTACTACGGGACAGTTTCAATGTAGTACACACCTTACCGCAACACATCCAGCAATGTCCACAATAGCAACCTTGCATGGAGCAGTGTCTGGGGTTTGGACCCACAAGGCAGGGAGAAAGAATGTGCTGTGAATTGGTGTTATATATACGGTGCTAATCTGTGCTTCCAGCCAATAATGACCCAAGGTGATTTAAATTAGCCAACAGCAAGGTGTGCAGCAGGTAGGACACATGATCACCCACAATCCACACATTCCAGACAGGTGGGGAGGCCATTTCCCCCACCCCACACACACACACATTATACACTGGAAGGGAGTAGTGAGTAGAGCTCATAAAGGACAGTGCCTTACCAAGATATAGGCTAACATACTGAGCCTGATGGTAGAAGGAGGACAGATTCATAGCTAGCTGGTAGGGCAGTGAGGTAGAAAACCTGGAATGGATGTGTTTCAGTATTTTGGTTTGATGATAATATTCCGACTGATTTTTCCAGTAGTGCACAGCCTCACAGATATCTAAGGGACTGCAAAAGCACGAAATCCTTGATTCCACATTTTATGTCCAACTATTCTTTATTTTGCTTTTTCAGGTAATGAGTGGAAATCCAAAGTACCCCTCTTCAGATGAGGGAAATGAATGATGCGAGAAGAGCCAGAGGGGATGTTGTGGAGAAGGGATGTAAAGGGGAGCCACAAAAATAATTCTTTGGGAAAACCATAAAGATAGGAGAAGAAGCTGAAGGAGAGATGAAGAGTGCATTGAAGACTTGCCCACTGAGTTATTTTTGACTGACACGTCCGAACAATCTTGTTAGTAGCAACTAGATCTGGCAGAAAGTACAGACACTTGAAAACCAACACTTCTAGGTTCAGGAGCAATTATTTTAACCAAATGTTATCAGTTTCTTGAACCTCTCAGTACAACCCTAACCATAACACATAACTGACCATAAAAGATCTGTCTGCATCACTGACACAGCACATTTTTACACTATTAGCCAAGTATGAATATGCATGATTTATTTATGTTTCTCTTCATTTTAGATGTATCGTCTTTTTCCCTCTATTTATCTGTAAATTATACTTACTGTACCACACGGATGGCAGTCTCTTCAATCTGAGGTGCCTGTTTAGCGGAAACTGCCAAAATGTTTGGCCTGGAAGTCAGCCTGAAGAAAACTGAGGTCCTCCATCAGCCAGTTCCCCACCATGACCACCAGCCCCACCACATCTCCATCGGGCACACTGAACTCAAAACGGTCAACCAGTTTACCTACCTCGGCTGCACCATTTCATCTGATGCAAGGATCGACAACGAGATAGACAACAGACTCGCCAAGGCAAATAGCGCCTTTGGAAGACTACATGAAAGAGTATGGAAAAACAACCACCTGAAGAAACACACAAAGATCAGCGTGTACAGAGCCGATGTCATACCCACGCTCCTATTCGGCTCCGAATCATGGGTCCTCTACCGGCATCACCTACGGCTCCTAGAACGCTTCCATCAGCGCTGTCTCCACTTCATCCTCAACATTCATTGGAATGACTTCATCACCAACATCGAAGTACTCGAGCTGGCAGAGTCCGCAAGCATCGAATCCTTGCTGCTGAAGACCCAACTGCGCTGGGTGGGTCACGTCTCCAGAATGGAGGACCATTGCCTTCCCAAGATCATGTTCTATGGTAAGATCTCCACTGGCCAATGAGACAGAGTTGCACCAAAGAAGAGGTACAAGGACTGCTTAAAGAAATCTCTTGGTGCCTGCCACATTGACCACCGCCAGTGGGCTGATATTGCCTCAAACCGTGCATCTTGGCGCCTCACAGTTCGGCGGGCAGCAACCTTCTTTGAAGAAGACCGCAGAGCCCACCTCTCTGACAAAAGACAAAGGAGGAAAAACCCAAGACCCAACCCCAACCAACCAATTTTCCATTGCAACTGCTGCAACCGTGCCTGCCTGTCCCGCATCAGACTTGTCAGTCACCAACGAGCCTGCAGCAGATGTGGACATACCCCTCCATAAATCTTCGTCCGCAAAGCCAAGCCAAAGAAGAAAAAAGAATACTTACTGTGTTTGACGGCATATAGGACCCCCTTTTTTCCCCAAAAACTCATCTTGTAAACTACCTCGGGTCGTTTTGGTGAAGGTGTCATTTGGGTGCCACCATTTTGCAAGATGGTGACAGGAGGAAAGTGCTCCAACTACTCACCTGTGCTTTCTCTCTCTCTCTCTCCCCTCCTTCCTGTCACTCACTCTCTCTCACAGTGCTTTGAGGGGAGTACTGAGCCTTGATGATCAGGATTGGTCTGACAAACACAGCCCCCTGAACAGAGTGAATGAGGCACTGGAGTGGGTGGCTGCACGCACCCTCCTCTCTTCTTCCTGTCGATTGCTTTCTCCCATGAGTGCTGGTCATTGATGATCAGGCTCGTCGAACAAAGCTTGATCATCGAGGCATAGCACTCTCCTCAATGCGATGAGAGGGAGGGAGCAATTGATGGGAGTGAGTGCTGGAGAAAATTGAATGAGGTAAATACATGAAGACAAAAAGTTCCTGAAATCTCATGCTAAAAATGTCAGTGGGTCTTATATGTCATCAAATATGGTAAAATTTTAAAGTGTGTTTTATGGACCTGAGAAGCTGTACCAATAAAGTCTTTTACTGCATCTGTACTTAGTTCGTTTGTTTATGACAACACTTCTTCCACATCATCATTATGAACACCATCAACATCAGAGAAATGATGAAATCGGCACCAATGGCGCATGGGGAATGGGGTTGTCAGGGGGAGAGTCGATACATCTGACAATTTATGACACCTGACAATTCCAGACTAGTCTGAGACAGATACTCAGCAGCTGAGTCTGCGCTTGCATGCCATCAATCACATCCTATAAGGCCAATCATTAACTACAAAACATCTCGATCGGATGAGCTCAATGCCTTCTATTGCAAAGCGCACATTTGCTGGAGAATCTCAATAGCATACATAGGAAGTAAAGGGTCAGCAGCATCTCAGGCCTGCGCAGTTTGTCAAGAACATTCATGTGGAGAAATGTAAGGGTATACATTTTGATAGGAGAGGCAATATAGAATAAAGGATTCTGTCCCAAAAGGGGTGCTGGAGTAGATGGACCAGGAAGTGTTGGTGAACTTGTCATTACAAAGGCAAGTTGATGAAGAGATTAATGAGCATATAGAATTCTAGGCTCTATTAAAAGAGTAAGAAGAACCGACATAGATTCTCAAGGTGGGGCATACACCCCACTGGTAGCATGGGAATAGTTTGGTAGGGTGTGGGGCTTAAGAATATTTTAGTGGGGCATAGAAATATTTTGGGAAATAATTAAAAAGTTGGTTTGACCATTTGAAAAGGTTGGTTACTGACTTCAATGATAGATTTTGTGATTTAAAGGCAATGGATTTTCCTTCTTGGTTAACTCAGCCATTGCTGGTGGACTTATCTGAAGTTCCAGTGCAATACCAAGAGATGTTATCTGAGTTGGAACGTGAAAAATCTGTGAAAACTCTGTTCAAAGTGAAAGGAACTATGATGTGGCTGTCTAACGAGATCGAAAATAAATAACCAAACTCGACTACTTTAGCAAGGGAAGTATTGATACATTTTCCATTGTCTTATTTAGTAGAACATGGCTTCAGTGCTGTTGGTGATTTGCTACAAGCTAAGAGAAACCGACTGGAAATTACAAAACGTGGAGATTTAAGGTTAAAACTAACAAAATTAGTCCCTCAAATCAAAAATAGCTGCAGCCAGCATCAGGGGTTCCCACTGAAGTGACGACAATCGTTGAATGTGTGTTTGAGAGGTTGACCTATTGAGATAGTAGTTGAAAATGAAATATGTGTTCCAGTGTATTCCTGACATGATTTGCATTGAAATACACTTGCAGTAAATGATTTAATGAAAACTTCCTTTGAATATATAACTTTTTTCCACTAATGGCAGAACATGTGGGTTTTTTTTAAAGTTGAGAACCACTGAACTAAAACAACTATTTCCTGCTGAATCTTTATAAAATACTGGATTGGATTCAACTGGAGTACTATGTTCAGATTTTGACCACCTCACTATGAAGCA
The DNA here is from genome assembly GCF_036971445.1 of Narcine bancroftii. NCBI lineage: Eukaryota > Metazoa > Chordata > Chondrichthyes > Torpediniformes > Narcinidae > Narcine > Narcine bancroftii. Next base: position 211,675,674 of record NC_091469.1, read on the forward strand.
CATACAAAAAAGAAGATTTACGAGACTGTTTCTTCAGACGAATGACTGCAGTTCCAGGGATAAATTAAATGGATACTTCCTTTGAAGAGGAAGAAGGGAGATTTGATAGAAGTCTATATAATGATGAATGGTCTGGATGTGTCATGGAGCTCCGGCTATTCCTCCATTAAATGAAGCCTCTCCACAGGGGAACTGTGGATGGATGGCAGCTGCTCTCTTCCGTGCTTGATATGTGTACTCATCGCGTCTTCATGCACGTCTACCATGAATTGCATCTGAGTCCTCACGCCGAGTTATTTCCTCCTTCGTAATTTCTCTTCCCTCCTCAACCTGCACTCACTTATGTTTTCATCTCAGACAGAACTTTTATCAAAGGCAGTAAATTAGGAGAGATTTCATTGTGAGATATAAAATCTTCTCCAATGCATCCTTTCTTTTGTAGGCCCTCATCTTCGAGTGCAATCACGTGTTCATGTGAGAGAGCTACTGTGTTAATTCATAGATCGTGCAGTAAGAAGCATATGAAAATTCTTAATTTTGAAATAAAGTTTCCAACATGCAGAATCAATAATATCACCCATTTGTCTTATCCCTGCTCCAACCATTCTTCAGCTCATGAAATGATGCCCTTGTGCAATGGAATTAAATGACCTCAATTTATACTTTTAAGTTTGTCTTCATTAAAGTTTCAATCACCCGAAATACTAACTCGTTCTCAGAACCCCAGGACTATGAATCAGCCTTTATTGTTGACATGCACATTTTTTTCAGCTCTCCCTCCATGGCCACACTGTATCCTATCCAATTAGTGGTTCATAAGAATATCAGAACTAGAAGCAGGAGGATGCCATTTTATATATAAACACACACCTCTTCATCCGTTCTAGTTTGTGCCAAACATTTTATTTGGCTAGTCCCACTGACCTGCACCCAGTCCATAGCCCTCCAGACTTCTCCCATCCATGTACTGATGGACTTGTCCATCAACTCCGTCGGGGACCTGACCCCAGGGCATCAAGGTGCAGCGTCCGAGTGGAACGCTGGTGTCTGGATAGTCCGAGGGACCCGGTAAGCCCTTGCTTGATGGTCTCGTATTTGTCCTCGGCGGGTGGGTGCTGAACAAGGTGCAGCATGCGTCTGGTGGTGGCCTGGTCCAGGGCAGCGACCACATTGTAGAATTTGGTCGTGTCGGACGAAATCTGGCGGAGATGAAACTGGGCCTCCGCTTGGCCGAACCAGGTCTCCGGCTCCTGAACCCAGAATTCAGGTAGTTTCACGACTATAGCGCTGATCCCAGGCTCGCTCATGATGGTTTCAAAGACATTTGAACCAGTCGGGGTCACCAATTGTAGTGGCGGCTACACTGCTCCCACAATAACACACACAACCAGATGTGTTGAGCTCAGTCAGCAGACTAGTTTATTGCAGGCTGCTAGGCTGCATTTATACTCCCAGCCCAGACCTGGCTGAGAACCGTGCTGGAGGGTGCTGATGTCACCAGAGCATCTCGTGGTCCCCCAGCGCAGGTTTCTGAGCCCCGTGCTGGAAGGAAAGGAAACCCCTGATGGCGCCCTTTTGGCTGGCTGCCCTGCCGTGGCTTACAAGTGGGGACGGTTCACCTGCCTCGTGGTGAGCCGCCACAGTCCTAACATTTCTAACCTTTCCCTGTAACACAGTTCCTCAAGTCCAGTAAACATCCTAATATATCTTCTCTGCACTCTTTCTGTCTTATTAATTGTAAGTGTTAAAATGCAAGTTGCAAGCAAATTCTGCAAGCAGCCAGTAGATGTTAACATATTTCATGTTGTCTCCTAGTTACATCCTTTCTTCAAGGTTATGGCTATTTTTTTCTGAGTGTTTGCGATAAATAATCAGTATGATTTTCTTTGTTTTATGGACTTCCCTAGGCTTCCCTCACACGGCAAACCTACGCCCAGTGCCCTTTCTTGCCACAGCTGGAACACACTGAGTCTTTAGCTGGGCAACGAGATCGGGGGTGCTGGCTCTTTCCACAGAAAAAGCACTCCTTAGCATGGGAGGCGGCACCTGATCCTTGGAAGGGGTCACCTCAGTGAGCGAGCTCGCTAGCTTCGAGGTCGTCATTCTCGAGCTTGGGCTGTTCCAACGATTTGGCCAGTTCAACATGGCTAGCCAGGTCCTTCTTTCCTGACTCGAGCAGTCGCTGCCTCAGGTACCTCAAGGACCCCCACGACTAGAATGTCCCGGATCTGTTCTTCCTCACGAACACGGCCTGTAGCCGCTTCATGCCTGCACTTCTTGGCAAAAGTCCATAGATCCAGCAGGTAGTCATCGATGGTCTCTCCTGCCAGTTGGCAGCGCAGAGCGAGTCTGTGCCTCACTAGGCCTGCATTTTGCGACTTCAGGTACTGAGCCTTCAACGCCTCGATGGCAGCATCATATGTAGTGCAGTCCCCGATTAATTCCTTTCATTCCTACCCCCAAAACGAGAGCAGACCTCCTGAGTTCATTAGTGTGGAAGATGTCTCTGGTTGCGATCAGGTAGGCCTGGAAGCAGTCGAGCCAGTACGTGAACTCCTCAGCCGCGAAGGGCGACAGAGGGTCTATCAGTAGCATCCCTGGCTTAAGTAGTGCTTCCATCATTAGGGAATAAGCTAATAAAATTGTAGCGTGAATAAAAGCTCTCACGACTGGAGGGAGAACAAACACTTTTATTATCTTATAACTATGGGTAGGGACTCACAGTAGTCTTCAGAAAGGTTCTGGGTTCAGGCAGGAAACAAGGGTCATATGTGAGCAGATGGGGATGGAGCCAGGAGTCAACATTTCATCACTGTTGATGTAGGTGCCACTGTTCGATAGTCATTTATGCAGGTTTCCACACTCTTCTTGGGCACCGGTATGATTGACACCTGTTTGAAAAAGGTGGGTACCATGCCCTGCCGAAGTGAGATGTTGAAAGATATCCATGAATATGTTGGTAAGTTGTACGAATCAGTAGTCGACTTAATAAAAACAAAATGCTGGAAATACCTATCAGATCAGATGGTATCCATGCAGACATAAACAATATTAACTTTTCAAGTCAATAAAATTCCACCATAACTAGGAATAATTCAAAATGAAATGAGTTTTAAGTTGCAGACCAATATGATAAGGGTAGATGAAACAAATGGGAAGGTCTTTCTAAATTTTCCCAGTTTGTACGAGTCCTAATTACTTCAGCATTTCCAGCTTTTTATCTGCTTCTAATGCAGTATTTTACATCTAGCTGAACATTTGAACCTGGGGGTAAGTGTAGGCCACTCAACACCTCTCTGCCATTTAGTAAAATCATGGCTAATCTGATTTTAGATCCAACTTTGGATTCTTATCTACCCATAGTAACTCTCTGTTTTAAGTGTGTCCTGATATTGCTTCCACAGTCAGACGAGGGAGAAAGTCCCAAAGATGTCAGCTCACCTCTCTTTTAAATTGGTAATGTTAGATTCTCTCAAAAGGAAATGGCCTCTCCATTTAAATGCTCTTGAGACAACTCTGGATTTTATGTTCGAGTCAGCCGTGCCCGATTTTTCCAAAAATAGTGTATTACCCAAACTTTATTCATAAGATAACCTGCCCACTCTATGTATTGGTCGAAGAAACCTCTGAACAGTTTCCAATACATTAACAAGCTCCCATAATTAAGGAGATTAGTACTGCATTCACTCCTCTAGATGTATTCTAACCAGTGCCCTATTTTGACTGAAACACACCTCCCTACCTTCACGCTTAATTCCCCTGGCAATAAATTATACCTTTCTATTTGTTTTGCTAATTACTTGCAACATCCAAATATCAGCTGTTTGCCAGTCATGCATTAGGACACATAGATTGCTATGCATCACTGAAATCCACAATCCCTCATTGCTTAGATAAATCTGTTTTTAGTTTTCCTACCAAAATAGACATTTCTGACATTTGCCTGCGTGTCAGATTTTCATATGTTAGCATCAAATGTAGTGACAAATACCTTCAGTGAATTCACCCAAATCAGTTCGATAAATTGTAAATATGAAACTCCATTACTCTTCACTGTGGTAAATCTCATCTTGGATCTAGCTAATCAGTGAGAGAAAAAAAATCAATTTATGCCTTTTGTCCTTTGCTTCTCAGCCTGCAGTTTTCACTCTATGCCCAGAATGTTACATCCTGCATCATGGGATTGTGTTTTCTGCAGGCATTTTGAATGGAACCTTATCAAATCCCTTCTGGAAGCATAAAGACATGTTGCTTCCTCAAGTTACTCCAATAAATTAGTTATACATAATTTCCTTCTCACAAAAAACAAATTGATTTTATCTTACTACCTCATTTCTTTTCTCCACAAGTTATGCTGCTGTATCATTTTAACCTTTCCCATTTGGCAAATGATTCATTAATTTTCTTGCATTTTGTCTCCTTTATTTTGAACAAAAGATTTTTTTTTTCTCACTGAATTTAGGAAAGTTAAAGCCTAAATCAACACTGAAGTAAAAATCGAGAATGCTCGAAGCCTTCAGCAAGCCTCGCATAAACTTTCCCATTTCTTTTAAGATCCAAGGATGAAGCCAGTTGGGCCTTTCAGTATTGTTAGTTTGCAGCTCTATTAATTAGCTCAATACCATTGCCTTGGCGATGGTCATTCTGAATTTCTCCCTTCCTTTCAATCCACAATTAACAATTATTTTAGAACGTTAGTTCAATAGTGAAGGATAATACAAAATATTTGTTTCATTTCAAATCTTTTTTTTCTCCATTCTAAATTCTCTTGATTCATTTCTGTAATTCCAATTCTCACTCATTATCAGGATCTGGTTTATTGTCATAAATATGTGTCACAAAATTTGTTGTTTTGCAACAGCAATATTGTCCATTCCAGGTGGAAATTCACTATAAATTACCATTCTGTGAACACAAGATTCAAAATAATAAATAATTAGTGAAAAAAAGAGAAAAGAAAGTGATGTAATGCCCATAGGTTCAATGTCTGTTCAGAAACTTGATGACGGGCGTGTGTTTTCAGGCTCCTGTACCTTCCTCCTGATAGTATTGGTGGGAAAAAGGCATGGCCTTGGTGGTGAGGGTCCTGGATGATTGAGTCTGTTTTCTTGAGACACTGCCTCTTAAACATACAGGTAGACCCTGACTTACAATGGGGTTTGGTTCCGGGATGCACATTGTAAATTGAAACGATTATCAATTGAAATCGGATGAAAAAAACGTGAGATTTGCAGAAAAACAAATGAGATTTGCCAAAAAAAAAGTGGAAAAAGAAGCACTGTAACATTGAAATACCTTCTATCGAGACATCATAAGTTGGGGTCTATCTGTATTCTTTGTGGACTGAAGACTCATGCCCAAGATGGTGCTGACCACTGTATGCTGTTCCTGTCCTGTACATTGGCACCTCACCTCCATATCAAACTGTGATGCAACCAGTCAGAATGCTCTTCACAGTATATCTGTAGAAATTGGCGAGATTCTCTGGTGATGTACCAAATTTCCTTAAAGAGCTAATGAAATAAAGCCAATGCCATGCCTTCTTCATGATTGCTCTGACATGATGGCCCCAGGATAGATCTTTCAAGATGTTGACACCCAGGAAGCTGAAGATCCTTTCCTTCTCCACTGGTGATCCCTGGTTTCAAATAATTTCTCAGTATTGCGAGCATTGAGAGCAAGATTGTTGTTGTGGCACCACTCAACTTGCTGATCATCTCACTTCTGTACAGTTGCTCTTTGCCTTCATTCATTTTTTTTAAATTACCTATGGACACTCTTAGATTCTGTTTTTATATTTCTGGCTAAACTTTTATCATATATTTCAATATTTCCTTCCCTTTTTAAAGATGTTTATTACCAAATAATATATGATGGTATTATCTTGATGGAACTGGAGGGGGGGGGGGGCGGAGGATAAAATGGGATTGGTGTAAGTTTGATGTAAATGGTTGCTGGTCAGACAGCATTGGCCAAAAGGCTTGCTTCTCTGTTCTCTGTCAATAACTCTAAATATCTAAAGATTTATGCCCATTTATCAAGAGCTCTGCTCTAATTGACATTTTAGTGTAGTATGTGAAAAAGTGATGGTGGAGCTTAGCTGCAGAGTTATCAGCGTATGGCTCAACTTCTGTTAACTAACTTTGATTGCTTTTGACTGGAGCCATTTGTAGATAATTTTTAGACAGTATTTAAAGGAAGCTTCCATGCATGTCTCAATTGATTTCAGCCTAATAAAGGATACTTTGCAAGACAACTACACCAAACATTTCAAATGAGAAGCTTGAAAATTAGCCTCACCATCTGAAAATTAGACGCTGATAATTATGAGCTCTGTCCTTTGGAAAGCTTTAATGATTGTTAGACTCATGTCTCAGTGTACTTCCAATACAAACACTTCTCGTATTTGCTGTCCAAGGACTTCAATTCTCTTAGGAAAACAAACTGAATCCTGTAATATGATCCACAAATTATAAAAAAAAGAGGAAGCCTGTTGTAATGAAAAGTGTTTCACCTCTTTTGGTGAATTTGAGGCTATGCCTTTGTCAAAATTTTTATTTAAGTCTGTTTCTCAATTGCTATTTTATAAGCTTTTGGCTATTTTTTTTCATTGTGTAAGCATTTTTGAAATGATTTATCAGCATCCCTGCAATTTAAGGCTTGGGTGTATCAGAATGTCTGAAAGGCTTGCTTCCCTGTTCAGATCCAAATAATTGCCTTGTGCCTGACATATTTGGTTGGCAATGCAGCAGAATAAGAACCATCTTGCAATGATATTGCTCTGTTCTGGTATGCAAATACTCTTCCTAGTTTTCTTCAGGCAAGCAGTAGATTCTGAATTGGACAACACATAAAACTAAATGAGAAACAAGGAGATAAACCTTATAGTATGGATTTTAACTTGTTCTCGCTCATTATTGCAATCCTGATTGCAGTCGTAACTTTCTTTTTTTTAAAGAGATTTTGACTTTTTCAATTTTGACACAACCTGGAACAGGACTCTATTAGAAATATCATATATTTATCCATTAAGTAAATAGAACCCCATCTTCAATGGCACCCATCAGTATTATTGCATTATGCTTGACCAGTTAAGATAATCTGGGGTGTGCTACATCAATTGGACACATAATCAAAAAGGATTCTTGCCTCTAAGTATTCTTTGCTAGATGTACATTCTTCCTGGTCTTTTTTTTCATTGGCTTCCTTAGAAAATTTCAGATCTTTATTTATTTTTGCTCCAAGGTCTTAAAAGGTTCCTAATACACGAGTGTTACAAGCTCAGAGGACCCCAAAACCCAGCAGCAATAGATATTCACCAAGACAAATGGTTACTTAAACAAAAGTTGACTTTAATTATCTTTAAACATGAAAATAGAATCACACTTTAACTTATCACTATTGACTTAATTAATCTAATTTAACCCCATTCTAATTCTAAGCGCATGGCAAGTTCATAAAAGTTCTTTGGTTCACAGTCCAATCTCACTTCTCATTACTCCAAGTTCACTGGTTGCAGGCAATTCTTATACTGTGCACAGAATTTAACGTTTTTAAAGTTCACCAGGCTTTGGGGCTTGAAAAGTGAATGGTTACCACTCAGGAAGGTTCTTGCTCGTTTTCAGAGAGAGATTTGTTGTTCCAGGACACCCATAACTGATTCCTTTTTAATCAGCCACTTCAGTGTCTTTCTGATGAAACTTGCCCCCTCAGGGTTCTCCAGATGATAACCTCTTTCTTTCAGGTCACCACAGAGTGTCTTTTGTTTCTCCTATTTCAAGTAAAAATTAGACAGCCAGTGTTCTCCAAAAGGGCTTTGATTGGGCTGAACTAAGCACTCACAACCCGTCTTCCAAATGGGGTTTCCACAAGCTTGCCTGCTTGTCCTGTTCCAGTCCCAGTTGCTGCTGCTGACTACTGTATCACTCTAGAACTGATCTCTGTCTCTGTCTGTCTGTCTGTCTGTCTGTCTGTCTCTCTCTCTCTTAGAGAAAAAAACCTGCTTGACTCTCTATGCTTGCAAAACCACATGACCCTCTTAGAACAGCAAGTTCCCCTCCAGACAATTTGTGGCTCTGACAAGCTCTTTCATGTGTTGCCTTTTTGTAAACAACTATCCATTAGTAAAGTCTCTTGGGCACTCTCCAATGCTTTTTCAAAGTCTGTTGACCCCGACATGTCTAGCATGAGCAGAGTTCCACTATTTTAAATAAGATCTGTTTTAAAGTGTTTGTATGTGACTTACTCTAAAACCCTGCCCTAATTTATCTCCCAAAAACATATCTATATTCTGTCACATGAGCCAAACCTAATCAACAAGTCAAGCAGCATCAGTGCAAGGAAAAATTGGGGTTTTTTTTTTAGCCAGAATTCTATATCAGAACTGAGGAAAGTTAGTCCAGTCGTAATGGGAGGGAGGGGCTCCGCAAAAGATTGTCCATTCTTTTTCTCCCACTGATTCTGCTGCACTGGCTGAGTTCCTCCAGCCGATTGTGATTGGCTTCATGTTTCAGCATCTGTAGTCTCCTGTCTATTTTGATGGTGTACAGTACATGCCTTTGAGAAGGAACTACATTTAGAAAGCAGGACATCATATTGAAGGCAGATGAACTTCTAGGAAACAGGCAGTCTGTTTGTTTGAGGAGACCAGACAGAAGAATGATACCAGCAATGTTTAAGGGATTTATAAACACTCAATGATTTGGGTTATTTTTCCCAGTGGATGGAGATAAAGGCCACTGTGTTCAAAGAGTTGGCAGCCAAAAGTGAATATCAGAAATACCAAAGCATTTTTAAAAATACATAGTTTACTGGTGTTACTGAAACCAAAATACAAATACTACTCCTGGAAATCTGACATAAAAATAAAATGTGTTGGAAATACTTGGCATGTCAATAGCACCTGAGGAGAATGTAGTATGGTTAATATTTCAGGTATATTATATTTTATATTATATATTAATATGTCTTTAAAAGAGATAGATTGTGGGGGTTTAGTGTAGGTCATTTCACAAGCAGATACTTACAAAACACATCTCATTTAAAATGCCGGAGCTTTTCTCAAGCCAGACGTCAAGACTTCAGGTTCCTTTGCAAAGACAATGAAATTGCTTTGGAAGGAATTTTAAAAAGCAGGTGCAAATGCACAGTCCATGCTCAAAGTGCTAATACGATCTTTCAAGGATTTCATTTTGGAGTCTTGGGGAGGTGTTCTGGTTTTTACAAGCAGAAAGAGAGAAAAAAAGACAAACAGGATTTCTCTGAGAGAGAGAGAGAGGGGGGGAACTGAGTTCTGCAGAAGCTTTTAAGACTTCAAAATGGCAAGCTTATTGAAAACCCTATTTTGAAGGCAGGTTGTGAGTTCTGAGTTCAGCCTGTTCAAAACCCTTATGGTCCTTACCAGAGGAAATGGCTGGCTAGAATGTTTCTCCTGAAATAAGGGTAACAAGAGGAACTCTGTGGTGACCTGGAGGAAGATGTTATCATTTGGAAAGCCCATGATGGGGCAAGTTTCTTCAGCAAGACAATGAAGTGCCTGATCGGAAAGAATCAATTGTTTGTGTCCAACGAGCCACAAATCTCTCTCTGAAACCAACAAGAACCTTCTTGAGCATAACCATTTACCTTTAAGCACCAGAGCTTATCAATGTTAAATTCTGTGCACAGTGTAAGAATTGCATGATACCGGTGAACCTGGAGGAGTGAAAAGTGAGATTGGACTGTGAATCAAAGAACTTCCCTGAACATATACACATGCACTTAGAATTAGAAGGGGATTAAGTTAAGTTAATAGTAATAAGTTAAAGTTTGATCTTGTTTATACGTTTAAAGAAAATTAAAAGCAACTTTTGATCAAGTAACTATTTGCCTTGGTGAATTTCTATTGCTGCTGTGTTTTGGGGTCCTCTGGACTCATAACAGGCCGAACAAGGATCATTCAGATGAAAGCAAGCTTCTTTAGCAAAGATATATCATGTTAATTTGAAGGTTTTAATGGTATTTTTAAGCTTCTTGCATAACAAATGTAGTCTATATTCTTTGTATTTCCTTAGTTTTGTACAATCATCAAGCTTGTAATCAATTTAACCAAGAATGTCTATGAATAACAAAGGCTCTAGCAGTGACCTTTCTGAGATTCAGTTAACTGATTCCTATTTTATAAGATTACCTTACCCTTTGCTTTCAGTTCTCAAACTAATTTTATATCCAATTTGATATTTGCCCATGGGTCCTCTGAGCTATTAGATTTAGCAGTGGCTTATAAACCATTTTTTGAAAGTCAAGTTATATGATTTTGAACAGCACTACCATTATCTGTGAAGTTCATCATCTATGACCTGTCTTTTCTAAACCTGTATTGACATTGACTTATTGCCTTTTGCTTCAGAAGACTGCCCAGATTTCATCACACAAATAAAGCATAATCTCCCCGATGTTGACAATACACTTGCTGAACTTTGCTTCCCAGAAAAACAGCCATATTTAGCATTTTCAGGAAAAAAACAGATTTGATTTGCTACATTCATCTTATCTCTAGTTATTAGATCATAGATTTCAGTGAAAGCCTGGACGAGTTCTTCCATGTTTCCTCTTTGGATGGTTACATCCCAGTACTTTGGCATTCAATTTGCACTGGCTTGCATGTCAACAACTAGCTATTACATTGTTTTGCTGATAGAATATTAACTCATTCCTTGGTGACTTGAAGTTAGGAAACTTGCAATGTTTGTCCTAACCCAAGTAAAGGGAAACAAGATAAAAAAAACAATCTGGTTGTATCAGTCATCATCTTTTCTTATAATGAGTTTACTGTCATACACACTGTACAATGCACGTATTCACCAAAATTCTAACTCACTGCAGTGAAACAGTGTAAAAAAAAAACTATAATGGTAAACTTAATTGAATTTTTAAAAAAAGTGTTCCAAGGAAGAGGACAATGTATCATCATGGTATGTCATGTGTTTAAGGTGTTTGCACTGTCTTGGCTGAATGACTAGCAGGCCACGCAAGCTGAGAGATCTTGGTGTGAGCCTTGCAACCGCATTAAGATCAAGAGCCTATGAATAATAGAGAATAGAGATAAGTGAATGAGAGAGGTGGTGAATTAAGCCATATCTGATAAGAGTAGAAAGTTGAGTTTGAAGAAGGATTTGCAGGCCTTGACTACGCATGGTGATCATTGAACTTGTTACGACGCTTTATGCAGATGATTCAGGGCTGCCACATGGAACTGACCTTCAGGGCTATCTGCTCTCACTGCTTCCTGTGCAGTTGTCTAGAGCATTGCCAGACCACTTGCAGGTACACCTTCCTTTCCATTTTTCTTTCCTGGCTCACATTATGTTATTCAAGTTCCCAGAATCAGCTTCACTTGCAGAAGAATGGCCACACTTCCTCTAGCCACATTCTACCTCTCCTTGAAGAAGGCAGGCCATCTTTAAGCACTGGTAGTTAGATTTAGCTGGAAACAGACACTCATGGCATTAAACTGCTCTCAATGCATCCAGTTAATGAATCAGTGCTGGCTAGGTAATGGTCTCACAGAAATGAAGATGTAGAATGAAGCTGGCTGGATGAAATCGGCATTGTGCTTGCATTCTGTTCTGGCTCTGAGTTAATAGACGTTCTACCTCCACCCCAGCCAGGACATTGGATGGGGGGTATATTCAATTTTACCCTTAAGCTATCTAATCTAATCTGACATTGATTGCTTCAGTACCCTTTATTTTCTGTTTCACAACATCAAAATGTCATGCCTTTTATGCTGTATTGTGTTACATCAGTAAATAAACTTAAGTGAACTACATGACCTTATGAAAATAATCATTCATAAGAACATAGGAGCAGGAGTAGGCTATGGGCCTTCAAGCCTGTGGTAGCATTCATTATATTAATGGCTGAACTGCGCCAGGCCTCATTGCTTCTGTGCCAGTTCATCATAGGCCTGAATTTCCCAGTAATTCCAAAAATTTATCAACCTCGATATTAAATTCCTATAGCAGTGGTTCTCAACCTTTTTATGCCCTATGCCCCACATAATTTAAAAAAAAATGTACGTCCCACCATTAGCGGAAAAAAGTTATATATTCAAAAGAAGTTTTAATTAAATCATTTACTGTAAGTGTATTTCAATGGAATTCAGGTCGGGAATACACTGTAACACATATTTCATAATCAACTACAACCTCAATATGTCAACCATCTCAAACACACATTGAACAATTATCGTCACTTCAGATTCCCTTTGACAACCACCTCTCACATGTTCTGCATTTTTATTGACACAAAACTGCTTAAACAGACATTCACATTTGGTATTAGCTTTGATGGCATTGATACACTTAATCACAGAGCGCAGCATCTCGTGTAGAACAGGGAAAACATTCTTGGCAACTAAGTTTTCTCAGAGGATAACACAATGCACAACCAACATGTTTGGATGTTCATCCTTCATTAATTTTAAACATCCTATTTTTTTAACCCATCATAGCAGGTGCATCATCTGTAGCACAAGATTTTCCTTTTGATATTTCATTTTCATCCAAATAATTTTTGAACTTGCTGTAAATATCAACTTCAGTGGTGGTTGTTTCTAATAATTCACAAAACAACATCTCTTCTTGAAACTCTTCCTGATCAATATATCTCACGTTTGCCAAAAACAGAGCCTCACTGTCCTGTACGGTAGATTCATCCAGTTGCACTGAGAACTTTCATGATTTCAACTTCTCAGTAAGCTGTTTTTCAACATCTTGATCCATGTCATCTATTCTGATGCAAAATATTAATATTCAATGGCATTGCTCAGACATCTTTGTCATCCTTTTGCAGAACTGTTTCGAGAAACAATGATATTGCGGGTTTAATCAGTTCCTCCCAATTGTATGATTCTTCCAATATTTTGCTATCAGTAGAGAAATTTCACAGCTCGCTTCAAGGGTACGATTCAGGGCTATAGTTTGCTCAGCAAATAATTAAGTTATTTTTGATCTATTTGCAAATTTCTCTTTCAGTCATTTAAAATATTCCAATATTGAATTGACATGGTTAAGATGCTTTACCCTCAAATGAGTTTCAAGACAGTCTGCTCATTTTGAATAAACAACAGCGCGAGCTCCCTTAAACAGATTATTCAATATTTCATTATGTCTTAGAATTGAAAGATGTAATAAAAGTAATGATCGAATCAAAGGAAGAATTCTGACCCTAAAAAAAATGATAAAAAACATTAGTGCGGTTTCTGATTTTTTTCTCACAGAGAGGGCATCAAAACTGCACTAGCCTCATTCTTTTCTTTCTGGGGTCCCTTTTTTTCCAATTTTGGCATCCCCTCAGGCAGGCACCTGGGGTGAAATACACTAGTGCATTTAGATACATACAGAATCAGGTCTCACTCACTACTGTACTGAAAACGTAAAGGGATAAGGGTGGAGACTAGATTGCTGAGATCATTCGTAATCCTCGTCGCCAATTGATACTTTGGAATGGATGATAAGTAAGATCAGTCAGAAAAAAATAATTATAATGTTAACCATAACAACAGTTAAAATAAGAGAAACAACAGCAAAATATCGGAAGAGCAAAAACACATTATGAAAATAAAAAGAACAAAGTGATTTTACTTGGAAGTTACCACAATTGTGTTGAACTGACAGTGTTGCAAAGTCTCATCTTTCACACCAACATAACGAGTTTATTTTTTTCAAAGCAACTTTTTAATTATTTCCCAAAATATTCCTACACTCCATTAAAATATTCTTAAGCCCCACGCCACACCAAAATATTCCCATGCCCCACCGGTGATGTGTTCGCCCAACCTTGAGAATCTATGACCTACAGTCTCAACCACCCTCTGGGGTAGAATATTCCAAGTATTTGCCATCCAATGCACAACAAAATTTCAACAAAACTCATTTTAAATGAGCGGCCCCTAATCTTGTACGATGTCCCTCATTTATGATTCTCCCACTGGTGGACTTATTCATACTGTACATTGTGGCAGGAAGAATATGATCACTGAAAGTCCTTTCTTTGTATTCATCTAATACCCTAAGAACAAAAGAAGAAACATACTGTTCATTCTGTTAAGATTTTCCCTTTTCAGTTTCTGAGTTCACTTCCTCAAAATTTATTCCTGAAGAACCTTTTATTTTATTCTTTAAAGACTAATAGAACAATTGTTTATTCATAGGGAAATGGATGTTGTAACAATGGTAGACTACAAATTGGATCAGCTTACATAATTTCCTAATACACAAATCACACAATAATTGATTTAACCTGGAGTATGTTGGCCAGTAATCATTTCCTGGTGAAATATCATCCGCTGGTAAATTGGATTATTTCCAGTCAGGATCCAAGCTAACATATTTATCCTTTACTAAAAAAAACAAGAACATTCCAATGAAGAATGTCAATCAGACATGAATTTAAGGCTCCCCTCTTTGGCATGCAACATCTAGCAGCTCATTTTCTCTTTGTTTATGATATCTATAGCTTATAGTTGTTATTGCTTGTAACACAGGTGATTGCCTCACTGGTCGGACAGAAAATAGGTCAAGGGTCACTTCTTTCATGTCCTGGAATGGCAGAACTGCCCACATCTGACACCACCTTCCAGTTGGTCATCCTCCTTTTCTGGGCTTGTTAGTTGAGACCTGGATGGACCTCCAGGCCCCAGGTGTTTACAAATAACACACATGCGACTCTCTTTATCAGGATGCCCTCAGCTCGCTCCTGGCTGCAATCCATGGGCAGTTCTGGAGGACCAATTGTGAGGTGCATGCCATAAAAGGGGTGGAAGCCTTTTCTTGGCTGAATCATCATTGCTCACCCATCTTAACTTGTACATTCGTAGGGTAGCTAGATAGATTCCTTAATCTGTGTGCCATGCCTGTCCATTGGTGGGGAGGTGGGGAAGGTGGGGGTGTAGCAGGTATTGTTTGTTTTACTCATCAGTAGTTCCAGAAATCTACCATAGGTAATTGTAGCTAGGCAACGTGCCTGAGAGAGAGATGAGTCTGCAAGTGCATGGGCTGGCTCCAGTATTTGTTTCCCCTTTCTACATAAATTCCACATTTGTAACTACTCTCCCATGCTCAGCATTGTTATTCCTTGAACCCTCACTACCACAGTACATCTTTTTATTATATTTCTGAACATCTCAGTACAATATCCTGCAAAGTTTTTCTCGCTAATATATCCACAAGCTGTAATTTCATGGCACAAGACTCCATGGGTTGTCACCACACACACACAGAAGATACTGTGAACCTCAGACACCCCACATTCATGAGTTGGTTTGAGGCTGCTATGTCCTTAAAGAGCTGATGAGCCGACCCAATGATCAGCCAAGGAACTGCATGCCAGCTGAGAGCTTCTCATTCAGCACCTGGCTGGAAGCACACAACTTGAGACTTATTAAGATGTGAAACAACTCACTACTGGTCTTATCGATGTGAGATAAAATAATACACGTTCAAATAACTTATTATGAAACATAACAGTATTTTGCAGGATCTGAATAAGTGCTAGCGTTTCATATAACAATGTTTTTTGTGCACCAAATTGGGTTAAGTCCATAGAAACATAGAACTTTACAGCACAGAAACAGGCCCTTCAGCCCTTTTAGTCTGTGCCAAACTATTATTCTGCCTAGTCCCACTGACCTGTACCCAGTCCATAGGCCCCCATACTCCTCCCATCCATGTAACTGTCCAAATATTTCTTAGATGTGAAAATTGAGCCTGCATTGATGACTTCAGCTGGCAGCTTGTTTCACACTTCCACCACTCTCTGTGTGAAGAAGTTCCCCCAATGTTCTCTGTAAAATTTTCCCCCTTCACCCTTAACCAATGTCCTCTGGATTGTATCTCACCTATCCTCAATGGAAAAGCCTATCTACTGTATATTTACTCTGTCTATACCCCTCATAATTTTAAATACTACTATCAAATTTCCCCTTACTCTTTGAAGCTCTAGGCACTGAAGTCCTAACCAGTTTAACCTTTCCCTTTAACTCAGTTCCTGAAGTCCCGGCAACATCCTAGTAAATCTTTCCACTCTTTCAATTCTATTGACATCATTCCTGTAGTTAGATGACCAAAACTGTACACAATACACTAAATTTGGCCTCATCAATGTCTTTTACAAGTTTACCATAACATCCCATCTCCTGTACTCAATATCTTATTTTATGAAGGCCAATATGCCAAAAGATCTCTTTACCACCCCATCTACCTGAGATGTACTTTCAGGGAAGTATATTTGTATTCCCAGAACACTTTTCAGTGCCCTGCCTTTTACCATGTATGACCTTTCTTGGTTTATCCTGCCAAAATGCATCATCTTACACTTAACTGTATTAAATTCCAAATGATATTTTTCAGTCCATTTGTCCAGCTGGTCCAGAACCCTCTGCAAGCTTCAAAATACTTCCTCGCTGTTCACAATTAATCCAATCTTTGAGTCATCTGCAAACTTGCTGATCCAATTTACCACATTATCATCCAATTCATTGATATAGACAACTAACAACAATGGTTCCAGCACCAATACGTGAGACACACCACCAGTCACAGGCCTCCTGTCTAAGAAGCAATCATCCACTACTAATCTTTGGCTTCTCCCACATAGCCAATCTCAAATCCAGTTTACTGCCATACCATAAATACCAAGCATCCCAACCTTCCTGACTAACCTCCCATGTGGTACTTTGTCAAAGACCAGACTAAAATCCATGTAGACAACATCTACATCCTTTCCTTCATCAAGTTTCCTGGTAACCTCTTTGAAAACTTGACAAGATTAGTTAAACACAAGCTACCACACACAAAACCATGTTGACTATCTTTAATCTGTCCCTGGCTATCCAAATGCTTGTATATATGATCTCTTAGAACTCTTTGCAGTAATTTACTTACTAATGACGTCAGGCTCACCGACCTATAATTTCCAATTTCCAATTTCCAACTCCATATTAATATAAACGTGCTTATCTGTAGCTGAAGCTAAGCCAACTTAATTTGTTTTTAATTTCATTTTACCATTGAATGTTTCATGCACTGCTTATGAAGTAATAGTATTATCTGGAAAAATTCATAAGCTGGTGTTATATTCTTTGGCACCATGGAGGCCAATAAGGGACTTAATTGAAATGTGTAAATTACGAGGCAACTACCTCACTGACAAAAGACAAAGGAGGAAAAATCCAACACCCAACCCCAACCAACCAATTTTCTCTTGCAACCGCTGCAACCGTGTCTGCCTGTCCCGCATCGGACTTGTCAGCCACAAACGAGCCTGCAGCTGACGTGGACATTACCCCTCCATAAATCTTTGTCCGCGAAGCCAAGCCAAAGATGGAGTAAATGGGAATTCCATTCTGAAAGGATTCAAAAATCATGAGGGATAGCTTTAAAGTAATTAATAGAGGTTAATGGAGTGATGAGGAAAAAGTTTTACTTTAGGATAAGGAATTCATGAAATAGACTGCCGGAAAGAGTGGTGAACTCTCTCTACTCTTCCCTCATCTTCAAATGAAAAACTTAGAAGAAGGAATCTTGTATTTATCATATATTACCTGGGTTCTTTATACTTGAAGAATTGTGATATGCAGAGATTTAGCTTTACTGCTGGACAGTTGGGTCTGGCTTGGACAAGATACCAGAAGGGCTTCAGTTTTATTATTGTTATGAATATATGGTCATTTAATGATATCATAGCTACAAACAGATTTATAGCATTAGGGAACAAAATTGTGGACATATTTTTTATTAATGAGAACGCAAGATGTTTTGATTTGTTTTATTAGGTTCTGACAAAAAAAATGGTTTTCAAAAGTAAGAACTGAGTCAGGTAACCCTTAGTGATGTAAAAGCTCAGTATCCGACAAGTAAAGAATATACATGTAAAATAAAGCCATTAAGATATAAGGGAGAGAATAGAGCCTCTTAAAAATCAGTTGTATGTGAAGCCACAGGATATGGGCAAAGTCCTCAATGAATATTTCTCATCTTCATTCACCATGGAGAAAGAATCTAGGGAACTTATAAAAGTAAATAGCAATATGTTGAAGAAAGTCCTTGTTGCAGAAGATGAAGTGGCGGAGATTTAAAATTGCATATAGGTGAATAAGTCTCCATGGTTAATCATGTGTGCCCTGGGATATTAAGGCAAGCTTGAGAAGAACTCGCAGAAACAGGGATATTTATAGGTGAGGTGCCGGAAGACTGGAGGGTGACGTATGGTGTACTGGTGGCACGTCTTGAGGTTCTAGCTCGGAAGTAAGACACACACAAGTAGAGCAGTTGACACTGATTTTAATGAACTGGGTGCATTCTTTTATATGGTCAGGCAGACCCTGGCTGCCATGTGACTGATGGTCGTGACCCATGTCCCTTCAGACTCTGATTTATGGGATTGGCCCATTTTGCTGCA
Organism: Narcine bancroftii; assembly: GCF_036971445.1. Classification (NCBI taxonomy): domain Eukaryota; kingdom Metazoa; phylum Chordata; class Chondrichthyes; order Torpediniformes; family Narcinidae; genus Narcine; species Narcine bancroftii. Next base: position 211,694,115 of record NC_091469.1, read on the forward strand.
GCGTCATTGATGGGTGTGGTTTGTGCTGCCATGGGTGATGATTGGCCCTTTTGCGATCCATCAGTGTTTGGCTGGTAGAGCCCATTTTGCAGTGGCCTATGGGAATGGGCCACTGGCGCCTCATGCTGCCCGCTCGATTGCCGTGTTCGAACGGCATCTTCTGTGTCAGCCTGCGGTGATGTCCGCAGGCTTCTACATGCTTTTATTTTTAAAAAAGCTGCCAGGACAAGCCAGAAACTACAGGCCAATGAGCTTAAGGTATGTTGTAGTTAGATTACTGGAGTGGATTCTGAGAGACAGGATCTTCATTCATTTGGAAAGGCATGGAGTGATTAAAGTTAGTCAGCATGACTTAATGGATGGAAAATCATGTCATACAAATTTGATTGAGTTTTATGAAAAGGTGGCCAAGAAGATTGATTAGGACAGGGTAGTAAATGTTGTCTACCTAGATTTTAGCAACAGCTTTGACAAGGTCCCACACAGCAGATTGATCCAAATGGTCAATTTGCATGGGATTAAGAGCGAGTTGGATACAGAATTGGTTTGAAAGTAGGAGACAGAGGGCAATGGGGTGGGGGGGGGGTGGAAATTGTTACTCAGATTGGAGGTCTGTGACCAGTGGTGTGCCATGGGGATCAGTGTGGATCCACTGCTAATTGACATCGATATTAACAACTTAGATGGCAATGTAGTGAGTATGATGAGTAAGTTTGTGCATGACACCAAAATTGGTGGGAAAGTGGACCGTGAAGAAGGTAATCTAAAATTACAACAAAATCTTGATGAACTGAGAAAATGGGCCAAGGAATGGCAGATGAAATTTAACTTGGACAATGTGAGGTATTGTACTTTGTTTGGTTAAACAAAGGCAGGACTTGCCTGGTGAATGACAGGCCCAGGAGAATTTTGTAGAAAGAAGCCTGAGGGTACAGGTACAGCGGTGCATGAAAGTGGAGAAAAAGGTAGAATGGATTGTGAACAAGGCATTTGGTAGCTTGCCTTCATCTGTTAGTTACACATTTTAAAATGGACAGTTGTAGGTCTTGTTCTTTTGGAGTGTAGCACAATCAATAACGACAAGCAGTCACAAAGATTAAAGGCTTTAATATCCTGAATCATCCAGCACATAAATACATGCTTCTGTCCCGGATCCAAGGCTGGTACTGAGGGTGAAGACTAGAGCTATTGAAATTTATTGGGAAACTAGTTTCCATGTCAGAAGCAGGCCAGCCTGAGCAGTCCAGTGAGGTCTACACCTGCATTACTATGTTCCACCACAGGGAGGTCAAATATAACAAAATGTAAAGATGGCAGGGCTTTGATAAGTAGTGATATGCAGAGGGTTCTGGAATACAGGTCCATAGCTCACTCATTGAACATGACCACGGAAGTAGATAGGGTGGTAAAGATGGTGCTTGGCATCATTGGGCAGTCCATTGATATAAGAGTAAGGATGTAATGTTACAGCTCTATAAAACTTTACTCAGGCTGGACTTGGAATATAAGTTGGATGGACTGTGAGGTGTTTGAGGAGATTAGATATGCCACAGAAGACTCTAGTAAACTTCTACAGGTGTACCATGGAGAGCATTCTGGCTGGTTGCATGAAAGCCTGATACTGAGGTGCCAACTCTCATGACAAGAATAAACTCCAGAGGGCTGTTAACTTGGCCTGCAATATCACAGGCACCAGACTTCACTCCATTGAGGACATCGACATGAGGTGGTGGTCTTAAAAAAGGAGCCTCTGTCCTCAAAAACCCCACCACCCAGGCCATACCCTCTTCACTCTGCTACCATCGGGGAAAAAGGTACAGGAGCGTAAAGACAAGCACTCAGCCGCACATTAGATTCCTGAATAATCAATGAACCAAAGACTCTGTCATACTGTTCATGCACTGTTATTTTGATTTTTTATAGTAATGTAAGATTGTTATAACATGAACATTTGCATTATGATTGTTGCTGCAAAAACACTGAATTTCATGACTTGTTCATGACAATAACATTTTGATTTTGATTCAGAATACTGTGTGCAATTCTGATTGTTACATTGCATGAGTTGTGGGGAGAGATTGGGCAAACAGATTATTTTTTCTGGAGCGTAGGAGACTGAAGGGAGATCATCAGATCATGGGAGGCAGGGACAAGGTGAATGGTCAGAATCTTATCCCAGAGTAAAATCATCACATGAGGAAATTGGGGGAAGAGAAGGAGTTTAAAGGAGATATGTAAGGCAAATATTTCACATGGAGAGTGGGAACAGCTTGGAACAGGCTACCAGGATCATTACTGGAAGCAGATACAATAGTAATCTTAAAGTGGCTTCTAGATATACACCATGAATACAAAGGGGGATGGAGGGGTATCTATCAAGTGCAACTAACAGAGTTTTACCTTGATTTGGACATCATGTTCAGCACAGACACATGTGCCAACGGGACTGTTCCTGTACCATACTGTTCTATATTCTAATGGAAGAGAGAAATAGACAAAGTCAATCAACTGATTATTTAGCACATATAGTGTATAAATTTCATCATAACTTTTTTTTTGTGCTGTATTTTCTAATTTTTTTTTCCCAGATATGTGTTTAGTTATCATCTTTGATTATTTTATTAGCATTTGAAATGTTTCTACTTTTGAGTTACTTTTGAAAGATTCATTTCTTGAATCTCAAGGAACCTAATTTATGGACATTTGCTGTGAATTAATCAGCTTAATTTATTATATGCACTTTGCAGAACATATTTCTGGATAAACTGTTGCACTGAAGGATATCTTATTTCATTCACTATTCTGGTCAATGTATGATTGAACTACACTCTTTAATTTGCAGGCATTTGTCCCACTGGTGGTGAGAGGCTCCTTCCTGGTCAGACAGAAATATCTCCCACAATGCACGTTGCCTCCAAGATGACTGCCATGGAGTGGACACAGTCACCTGCTTCTTTGCAGAATGCAGGTTTGCTAAGAGGGAGTGTATGGAAAAAAATGCAAGGGTCCTTGTCACAGTTCATTCCCAGCAGCAGCAAAGGAGAGGACTCTGATTTACAGGCTGTTCCGGGGACGTATGAAGTGATAGACATCCAGAGGTGCTAGAAGATCATTAACTAATGGAAGTCACCTGTGGTCTGCCCAAAACTTGTTTTTTTTCCCACTTTTGTTACTCTTTCATTTAAAATCCCAATTTTTGTTTCTAGTCTGGTCACTACTTTTAAAATATGATTCAGTTTCTTTTTAGTATCATGACAGAGTATATTGAAATGTTTTTTTGGGAGATTAATTGGGAAAGGTTTGTTAGAGTGGGGCACATGCAAACATTTTAAAAGAAATCTGATTTGAAATGCTGGATATATTGTGGCTTCTCACACCTTTTTGCAAGAGCTTTGAAGAATGCTCCAGAGATGTCACTAATGGATTTTTTTTTTATCAAGGCAACAGATGAAAGAGAAGGCTGGAGGCACCATTGTCTGCAGAAGACTTGCTGTTGTAAGAGAGTCATGTGGTTTTGCAAGCAGAGAGAGTCAAACAGACTTTTTCTCAGTCTCAGTCTGAGATTGAGTGAGAGAGAGAGAGAAAAGCAGAGAACATTTGACAGTGTCAACCAGCAGAAGTTGCTGGGACTGGAACAGGACAAGCTGGCAAGCTTATGGAAGACAGCCTGGTTGAAGCCCTTGTGGTTCATGCAAGAGGAGAGGACTGGCTGTCTAATGTTTCAATTGGAATAAGAGAAACAAAAGGGACTCTGTGGTGACCTGAAAGAAAGAGGTTATCATCCAGAGAACCTTGATGGGGCAAGTTTCGTCAGCAAGATAACAAGGTGACTGATGGAAGTAAATCAGTTGTGGATGTCCTGGAACAGCACATCTCTCTCTGAAAACCAACAAAAACCTTCCTGAGTAGTAACCAATTACCTTTCAAGCACCAAAGCCTGGTGAATTTTATATATGTTTCATTCAGTGCACAGTATAAGAATTGCCTGCAACCAGTGAACTTGGAGGAATGAGAAGTGAGATTGGACTGTAAACCAAAGAACTTTTCTGAACTCACACACACATTACAGACACTTGCGCTTAGAAATAAAAAGGGGTTAAGTTAGGTCAAGTAAATTAATAGAGATAAGTTAGAGTGTAATTCAGTTTTCATGTTTAAAGATAATTAAAATCAACTTCTGTTTAAGTAACCATTTGTCTTGGTGAGTACCTATTGCTGCTGGGTTTTGGGGTCCTCTGGGCTCATAACAGTATTTTATTCTTTCAATAAAAGTACTTTCATTACATTTCCCTTAGCTTTTGTACTTTTAACTTTTTTTTTAACTTGACTCACTGATTTAATATTTGCCAGTTCATCCTCTTCTTCTGTACTTTGATCAGTCTCCCAATTGCCATTTTGAGAGAGAGCCCCTTCTTCTTGCTTCTTCCAGTTTTCCTTCACTGTGCACATGCCCAGCCTCTTTCTTCTTCTACAGTGCCTCCTGATCCCAATCCATCGTTCCTCTTTGGCCTTGGGTTGCTTGCACAGGAGGCTGAACAAACCATAACCCCCGACTTCTTCTTGCAAATAGGCCGTTTTCAGTTGAAAAGCTGTGCTTCTCGTTGGGACCTCAAAGTCAATGGCAAATGTTGAATCTTTTTTGGTATCTTCACAATAAAAATAAATTCTTTCTTTTCTTCCTGTTTAAATTGCAGTAAATTATTTTATTTTCCTTTTATTTTATAATTACCTGGGAGCTTCAGGAGGCCGCCTCCTTCCTCCACCACATCACCTGACGTCCCTTGTTGGTCTTTCCACACACTGAGATGAGGTTGAGGGATATCTGCTGATTGACACATTCCAAATTGCAGGAGTATGTGTTGAGGGATGAACTAAGGCTTGGCGCAGCCAGGTCATGGGTGTTGTGGTTAAGGACCATAGACTAGAGCCCTTCCATTACCAAGAATTGAGAGGCTGAGACCAAGAGGAAGTCATGGCAAGGGTGCTAAATGGAGAATGAATATGACAATGTACATTGTTGGAAAAGTTTGGATATGACACCAAGGATGTGAAAAGTCAAAAGACTTCTATCTTGTAAAATAATGTATTGTGAATCAAGTTTATTTTGGTGGAAAAAATTGTACAGAGGATCGGCAGAAACAAATATGATGTGAAGAGGCTGCTTGGCCAAAAGTTCCATCTTTAATGGCTCAGTGCCTGGGGTGTTTTTGCAAGATGCAAGGAATATTATTAATCTGAGGTAATGAACACATAAAAAGAATAGATTGGATTGCCGTGTTGCAAATCTTTTCAAAATAATCCCCACAAGGTTCAGGTATTCCATGACATTTGCAGTTCAACATCACATCTTCCACAAATAGTGCACAATTTAAGAAAATCAGGTGAATAACATATTAAAATTAAAATAAAAACATGTAGCCACATGCTATTCGAAAGCAGTACACAAAATGTAGACAGGTTAAGCCATGAGTTTTATTAAGCCCAGGCCCAACTTTTATATCTGCTCTGTTCCCTCCGTGGCCCCCTTGGCTGACATCACAACATGCATAACAAAAGCGGGTTTCCCGCACGCGGGTACTTTCCTGCATAACAATCCCCTTCTTTCCCCACCTTCTGTCCTGTCTGTTGTCTGCACAGCAAGGCCAGTGCCATTTTGGAGTCAGTGGCCTTTAAGCCTCCCTTGCCATTCATCCACCGGTTCACTAGCTGGGGCCAGCGCCGCTGCGCGGGCTGCTGGCCTTTGGTGTGCTGGCCACCTTGGAGTGCAGGCTCAATCGCCACAGTGATGGGCCACGACAAAAAATTTAAAAAAAATGTTTGAGGTGATTAAATACAGCAGTCATAATAGTTAACTGGATGTTTTTTTCCGGTAACCTGCCACAGCTGTCGCATTCCAAGATGTCAGTCACCAGCCATGTCCTTTGCTTTGTTTTATGTTACAATTGCAGCAGGTACCTGCATTATTTTAGATCAAGCAGAATAAGAAACTCCAGAAAATTCACTTGATATCTGTAATTCTGCTACGATTGTCATCGATTGCACATTAATATATGGAACATTCATTTTCATTTGTCTCCTTGTCAGGTTTCTTCACATTTGCTGCCGATGTCTAGAAATTATTTTTGCGTCTCCTGGTCCATGTTTTATCCTTGAAAACCTCATTTAAAATCTGACTGAATTGGCTCATCTACTTGATAAATATTTTTCCTTTTAGCATGCTGCCTGTTTTGATCTTTCTCAGCTGGAATGGGTCACATATTTTACAGCTTTCTTGCTGGATAGGAAGCTGCTTAGTTGTGTTTTTTTTTCCAAGAGACCTAAATATAGCAGAGTTGTGCAGAAAATACATTCAGCATTATGAAGCACACTTCTGCAATAATGCAGATACATCTCTCTCTCTCTCTCTCTCTCTCTCTCTCTCTCTCTCATTCTTTCCCTTCCCAGGAGTTCCAGTCTCTTGGAGATAACATCAGTGGAAGATGTTCACTAATGGATCAAGACAGTGTAAAGGTGAAAACCTTGTGTTTTTGATTCTTAGTTAATTTTGTGCCTATCTCTTTAATGAGAAGTATTGTTTGTAGTGTTTCCTTAGTGACCATGATGTAAAATATTGTAATATCCATGCAGACAAAGAGCTTGCATCTCATTCTTCGATGAACCATGAAGGAGACGTGAACTCAAGATAACTTTTTTGAATTTGTCTTATATCTTTTGTATATCTCTTTAATGTTGAATATTGTTATATTTTTAACTACAGTATATGCTTTGTTTATGAAAATCTTAATGTGAAGTTATGCAAAATGTTAATCTATTTTATCAATGAATTAAAGCTACATAAAAAAACTGCATGTACAAAGTTTGGTTTATTGGATTAATAAGATCGTAATTCAAAGTATCATCGCCCATATTTCCTTGAAGATTAAACATTTTGAAATTAGAAAATACTAGAACCTGGAAAATGTCATCTATAGATAGAGACTGACATCATGCCTGCAATGGACAATCAATTAGTAGGGTTGGCACATGAAAAATAATCTTAAGGAAGTATTCTTGTTCCATTGCAGCGCAGGAGGAGGATAATCCAGTTGAGGTTATAACAAAGAACATTAAAGTCAAGCAGCACATAATGCATTTATTTCTGACCAATAGAAACATATTCTCCAGAGCTTCTGACCTGAGAAGTCATACTTTGTCACTCAGAAAATTGCAAGATTACCTGAGGACTTTGAAAAATGTCGATTACTTTTACTCTGTCAGGAATGGTGAATTAGATTACTGCTTTGATTTTTTTAAAAAACCACAGGAATCACTGATGACTTTGTCAGATTAACCAATCCCACCTCACCACAAACAAAAAAAGAGATCACTGATGTTCAGATCAGGCAATTTCCGATTTGGGCCTCATCTCTCACATCCGACTCAGACAATTTGAGGAAAATATTATTGATGCCACATTGGAATTCAATGATCTTGTGATATTTGGAAATATTATCTTCCAGAACTCCTGCAGGGTGTTTGGAAAGTGGACCCAGAGTTTATAAAATTCACCAAATCCACCAACTCTATGACCGACATATTTATCTTAAAAGCGAGGGCAGCACAGTTGTGTAACAGCTTAGTGACTATCTCTATAAGAATGAGTCAGGATCTCATTGAAACCTATTGAATATTGAAAAGACTGGATAAAGTAAATGTAGAGAGGATATTTCCATGGGTGGGGAAGTCGAGGATCAGAGGGTACAGCCTCAAGATACAAAAATGTCCCTTTAATGCAGACATGAGTCAGAATTTCTTTACCTCGAGGGTGGTTAGTCTATGTTATTCATTGCCATTTATGGTTTTGGGGACTGTCATTGGCTATATTTAAGATAAAATGAAACAGGTTCTTCATGAGGAAGGGAACCAAAGCAAGGTTAACAGGGAAAAAGCAGGAGAATAGGGCTTCAAAGGGCAGTAAATCAGCAATGATGGAATTGGCCCACAGACTCAGTGGGCCAAATGGCCTAATTCTGCTCCTGTATCACAAGGTCTCACAGCTGTACCAACCAGATTTGATCCTGACCTCTGGTGCTGACTGTATGGTGTTTGTACATTCTGCCTGTGCCCATGTGGGTGTCCTCTAAATCCCTGGTTTCCTCCCACATTCTAATAACTTGGTTTGGTAGGTTAATTACCCCTGAGTATAGATGACACTTTCCAAGTTCTAGTATTTCCCAATTTTAAAACATGCCATCTTCAAGGAGATGTGAGTGACGGATATTCTAAATTACAATCTTCTTAATCGAATAAACCAAACTTTGTATCTTGAGCTTTAAGTAGCTTTAATTTGTTGATAAAACAGATATACATTTTGCATAACTTTGCATTGAGATTTTCATAATGATGAATAAACAAAGCATATAATGTATAATTATACGACAATATTCATTTTTAAACAGATACAAGAAATAGACAAAATAAGACAAATTAAATTTTTAAAGAAATGTATCTCGAGCTTATATCCCTTTCATAATTCTTCAAAGAATGAGATGCAAGCTCTCATTATGACATATGATGCCATAGTCACTATGGTAACATGACAAACAATACTTTATTTCTTAAAGGGATAGGCACAAAATTAACAAAAAAAATAAAAAACACAAGGTTTTAACCTTTACACTGAGGCCAGTGATTGGCTGGTGAACGATATGGAATTAACAGGCAAGTGAGAGAGGAAATAGGTTTCAGAGAAATGTAGATAATGATATTTCTCTGAATGTCTGCATAAATTAAAATAATTAAAAACCCTCCTTCTATCTCATAATGAAATGAGAATATTACATTTTGATTTACTCACTAGGATATGAGTTAGCGCATGGATGCATCATTGAGCTAAAAAAGGGTGCAAAATGAATATAAAACTTACCTGAGGCAACTTGATAGCATAGTCATGACATGAACCACTTTTGGTGCCTTTGGTGGCTCATTAAGAGTTAACGTCCTCCTGGTAGCTGAGTCTATACATTTGGTCCTGTCATTGCTTTGTGTCATTTAGTCCCCTTTGAGGCAGTTAACCTGATTAGCAGATTGGTATCCAATTTTTGCACATTATTCACAGGAACATCTTGTAGATATCTGGCAGTGGTCAAACCATCAAATTATTTTATTAATTAGGAGGTCTGCTTTGTTATAGGAGGTTGGTATTTGTTTTTACTGATTTATTACAAATAGTCAAAAGTTTACACATTTCTGGAAACATTGGGCCGTTGGCATGTAAATTGATGGGGTTTTTTTAGTGGACTATGTCCAATTTCCAGGAAGTCAAACCTGTATTTTTTTTCTATTTTCTTTGTTTTACATTATTTGTGCCAAATTAACCCATGTGATTAACATTCTTTATCATCTCTTTGACCAGAAACTGAGGACTGTGGCCCTGTCAGTCATTCACACCATCATCGAAGTCTTACAAAATCCTTGCAGGATTTGAGGGAATGATTTCATGGAGAATATTCCTGAAGAAATCAGGAATATTCATGAGAAATCTAGAACGAGGAATCTCCATCTCAGAATTGGACAAAAGACACATGGGACTGAAATGAGAAGAAATGTTTTTATTCCCAAGATGGTGAATCTCTGGACTTCTGAATTATGGAGTCAAAGGCACTGTACCAATTTCAACTCAAAGATCTGTAGATTTCAGGACATTCATGGAACCAAGGGTAAAGAAAATGAAGTAGGAGAATGGAGCTGAAGTAGAAGATCAGCCATGTCCTTGATGAATGCCTGATAGTCTTCCCTTACTCCGAGTTTGT